>NC_142067.1:122673719-123013719 GCF_059756535.1 Pantherophis guttatus
TGAGAAATGAAAAATGGTTGCAACAGCATAGGCTCATTTCGAAGTTGACACTAAACATGAGAATAGTACATTTAGAAATGTTTTCTTCACACTTTTTTTTTCTTTTTTCTTTTACTGTAATGGAAAAATTCTGACTTAGAAAAGGTCCAAGACAGGCTCTAAAATTTCCAGTCCACTGTTCCTCGTTTTCTTTCTTTCAGCTGTAGAGATTAATATTGAGAAATCATGACTCCCGAATCTCTTTTCTGAAATGTCAATTATCCCAATTTGTTTCTTTGTAACTAACTCAAGCCTGACTTATTGTGGACTAAAATGTTGATTAGTTTGTATTTGGAAGTCCCACAGGATCTTAATGTTTTCATTTCTGGCCAGTTTTTCATTAGTGTAACTTCAAGAAATGTTTGCTATTAAATTGTAACTCTTATTACAGTTCCAATGAGTCAAAGCAGCCACTTTATTATGTTTTTCCTGTGCAGTCTTCTTACATACACATACAAGTTGGTCAACAATTCATGTTCTTTGCATAACCATAATAATGTTAATGATTCAACAAAATATCAGGAGGTCTTCTAGTCCAACCCTCTGCTCAGACAGGAAACCCTACAACTTTGTCCAATCTCTTCCAAACTTCCAGTGTTGGAGCACCCAAAATTTCTGGAGGCAAGTCATTCCATTGATTAATTGTTCTAACTGTCAGAAAATTTCTTCTTATTTCTAGGTTAGTTCTCTCCTTGATTACAACTCTCTATTGTTTCTTCTTCTGCCTTCAAATGCTTTGGGGAATAAGTTGACTCTTCTCTGTAGCACCCCTCAAATATTGGAACATTGCTACATTCACTACTCTTTATCTTCTTCCTGAAGCAGGAACATTATATGAGTTTGCTGCTCAAATGCAAGAAGGAAGATCTGTAAAGCATACTCTTGAATATTTGGATGGTGTGTGAAGATGATTGCATAACTGGATTTTCATGGATTTGGAATTTCTTGTCAAAACATGGTTTTTTGAATAACCAAGATAGCTCTCTAAGTGTTTCTCTCTTTTTTTTTTCGCTGCCACACTTGGAGATCAAAACCTCTTGTTGCAAGATAAGAAAAGAGGAAAGGAGAAAATATAGAGTTTATGGTAGAATTCTGTATTTTTTTTTCCTGGTAGAGTAACATTGCCTTATCTTTTAAATGACTTATGTTTGTCCAACCACAATGAGTTACCTGCTTCAGATAGCAGATAACAGTGGAAAAGACAAATTGACATAATACTGGAGAAGACACTTCTGCTCCCATTAAAGTATCCCTGGGTCCTCAGATAGTGGATGCCCTATGTTAGTTTTGAAAGATTGTTAGCCCAATTAGTTGTGGTATGAGAAATGACATTGATTGTGTTGGATAGCAATGTCCTTTAGGCATGTTCTATCATCATTGCATTTGGAGATTAGGTTGCATGAGGTTGAGAATCTAAAGCCTTAAAATATTTAGCACCACAGAGATAAAGAGAACCAGGGTGGATTTGATTTAAATTGAGTTGATTTAAATCACAATTTAAATCATGATTTAAATCACTAGTAAAAAGGCTTGATTTAAATCAACTCGATTTAAATCATAATTTTTAAAGAGCAACTGTCATCTCTGCTACTCGTTTGACCCACTGTTGACTCACCGATAGTCCGAGTGTTGCAGAATATACAGCCTCATGCTACATAACTAAGCTCCATTTCATGCTGAATAAACTAAATTATTTATGTATCTTAAATAGAAAATTATCTTACGATAGATTTTTACCCCAAAAGTTTTTTATTAAAATAAATTCGATTTAAATCAAAAAAATCCGATTTAAATCAAAAAAATCTGATTTTTTTGATTTTTTTTTAAAAAAACCATTGATTTTTATCCACCCTGAAGAGAACTATACTATTTCCAGATTATCTTAAAGGCAAATAAATCCAAATATCTAAAAATGCAGGATGAGTTCTAGGGTACCAAAAACCCTATTCAATGCATTTAATTAATATTGATACCCATTATAGAATCAAAATTCCTTATGATGAAATGCAATTTACTCTGAGATCAGTTTCTTGTACCTTTTTTATAAAAAAATAAATAAATCAATGAACACACCACTGTTTTTAACGGAAGGTTTTCATACCTTGAATGCTATCTGCCAGGTGTGAACGGGGCCCACCTCAAAGTTGATAAACTTTCCTTCTTTTCTTGTCCATCTTGAACTGCAAAACTGGGGGATGTTAATGCTCTAGCGTCTGGCAAGGAATGACTTATGGTTTGTGTTCAGCTTAGTCAATCACAACTATATCAATCACACACTTCTGTTGAAGTTGACACAAAGCTAAAGTAGGCCTTTAACCTTGCAACAGAAAACATGTGGAGAGGAAAGCAGAAGGGTTTTTTTTGAAGTTTTCTGTTTTCGGTCTTTGCAAAATGCAAAACAACACCAGGTTTCTTGTAAATGAGTCGAGGTGATGCAGTGGTTAGAGTGCAGTACTGCAGGCTACTTCAGCTGACTGCTAGCAGCAGTTTGGCAGTTCAAATCTCACCAGCTCAAGGTTGACTCATCTTTCCATCCTTCCAAGGTGGGTAAAATGAGGACTCAGATTGTTGGGGGCAATATGCTGACTCTGTAAACCGCTTAGAGAGGGCTGTAAAAGCACTATGAAATGGTATATAAGTCTAAGTGCTATTGCTAAATCAAACTTTCCCCCACCATTCCATCATTAGCCTTGCAGGAATCACCCCTACAACAGAAAGCTTAATGAAATTTAAATCTAAGCTTGATTCCTAAATTCATGCAGAGTTAGTGTCATCCACGTCCCAGCAGACATGATCAATCTTATCCCGCCACTCATCTGGATCTGTTTCCCAAAATTTTAAATATACTGTGGTTCCTTGCCAGTAATCTTATCTGTTAACTCTTCTTTTAAGTCTTCCATTCTTATTATTTTTCTTGTAAATTAATTGTTAACAGTAATGCTATGAACCTAATTAGCAACAGTCTGTTCCCATTTTGCACATTGGGATTAAGGGTGAGAAAGTCCAATCAGCTCTAGATTAAGAAGGTTAGAGAAGCTTGTCTAATGGCCATCTTGCTATGTTGATCAGTTTTCCAGCCATTAAGGAACAAGGACTTGATGTATTCTGAAAGAGATTTCTTTGGGAGAACTAAGAGGGGAGAAGACATTTTGTTCGAATGTAGGAAAAGCTGCAGTCTGTTGAAAAAAAGTCAGTGGTTGCTCTGGAGACCAAAAAATAAGAAGCTAAGAAAACCAAAGAAGTTGTGTGATGATGCTCCTAGTTATCTAGAGAAGGTTATCACCGAGAGACTGCGAGAGAAATAGCCACAAAACCAAACTAATTTTACAGTACAGTGAATTTATCTCCAGCCCCGAAAGTTTACCTAAAGAACTTTTGAGAATCTAGCATTGTATATCTCAACATGGGCCAGTTGAGGTCTATGGAGATTCTCTGTGATCCAGGTCTTTTTCAAGAGGCAACTGGACTTTCTGTTTTTTCTTTGAAGATGTTTTGCTTCTCATCCAATAAGCTTCTTCAGCACTGAAGAAGCGAAACATCTTCAAAGAAAAAAGAGAAAGTCCAGTTGCCCCTTGAAAAAGCACCTTCGGGACATTGGCCACTTGAAAATATGTGGACCTCAACTTTCTGAAATCCCCAGCCAACTGGGGAATTCTGGGAGTATTTAAGTATTTATTTATTTTGTCAAGCATATATAAGATAACAGATAAAAGTATAAACATAAGTTTGAATACAGGAAAAGGATACAAGTAAATGGGACATTGGGACAGGGACGCTTATGCAAACCCCTTATAGACTTCTTAGGAATGGTGTTAGGTCAACAGTAGACAGTCTAAGGTTAAAGTTTTGGGGTTTGGAGAAAAAACCGTAGTGCATTCCAGGCATTGACCACTCTGCTGCTGAAGTCGTATTTCCTACAATCGAGTTTACCTTGAGTTTGCATCTATTGTGTGCTCGTGTATTGTTGCGGTTGAAGCTGAAGTAGGTAGGACTTCAGGTAGGACCTTGTGGCAGATAATTTTATGTACTACGCTTAGGTCATACCGCAGGCAGAGTAGTTCTAAATTGTCTAAGCCCAAGATTTATTTATTAAACTTATTTAATTATTTTAAATCTATTTTAACTTTTGTGTACAAATGTTTTACTTTGGCTGTTTACCGCCCTGAGTCCGAAAGGAGCAGGGCGGTATAGAAATCTGAAAAATTAAATAAATAAATAAATAAATAAATAAATAAATAAATAAATAAATAAATAAATAAATAAATAAGATTTCAAGTCTGGTGGCATAAAGTATTCTATTGCAGGTAAAGGAATGGAGGAGTAGGAAGTCCACACATCTTCAAGTGGCCAAGGCTGAAAAATATTGGACTAGTCTAAATAATGTCTTATGCTAACAGTTGTATTAATCGATCATGAACATGCTGCCTTGAAATTCTAGCTGATGAAACTGAAATGTTGCAGTCGGTATCAATGCTACTTGTTACTGCTTCCTATGGTGAAAGCCAAATTTAAAAGTTTAAATGGATAATCAAAGCTATCTCAATAGATATCAGTATTTTTATTTAATAGTATTTAATAGTACATATTGATACTGTGCTTGGTTTCAAACCAAGAAAATTGTATTCTCTTTTACCTCTTCTATTAAAAATGTGATCAGCCTTTCACTGGTGGCACAGTAAGAATGTTCTACAGCTTGCCCAATTTAATATTTTTAGTACTGACATTTTGAGGCTAAATTGGCATGAAGTGTTGTTCTCCAGCTGTTTGCCATAAAATTTGCCATAATGTAAAATAATAGAAACATATATATAAAGTTGCATATTACAAACTACATTAACTGGACCTAGAGATTTTTCCCAAATCACTAATGATGTGGAATTGTTTTAATGACTCCCATAGTATATAGAATTATACATGTTGTAAAGATGATTCAGAAGAGGTAATCGTATTTCTATAATAAATCTGCTGACAAGTATCTGGAAGAACCATAGATGGCAATATCTGGAGAGTACTCCCAAGATTGAAAGGTCACTGGATCTCTCTGGAGATGAAAATGATCTAGTCAGATGGTCTTTCTAAATGTTTTTTTTTTTTTAATTTGATTTATATGCCGCCCTTCTCCGGAGACTCAGGGCGGCTTACAATGCGTTAAGCAATAGCCTTCATTCTTTTGTATGTTTTATACAAAGTCAGCTTATTGCCCCCACAAACTGGGTCCTCATTTCACCTACCTTAGAAAGGATGGAAGGCTGAGTCAACCTTGAGCCTTGGAGAGATTCGAACCAGCAGAAATTGCAGGCAGCTGTGTTAATTACAGGGTGCACTAAACCCCTGTGCTATCAAGGCTCTATCAATGTTGATTATGCTGTTTGATCAGTTGACCTAACTATAGTTCTAACTTTTTATTCTGATCTCTGCTGGGGTTCATTCTTTGATCTGGACTTCTGGTTCGTTCTATCATCCTATTTTCTGATTTATCCTTTGATCTATTTCTATTCTCTGGACATGACTTCTGGCTTGATCTTCTGTACTTCCTCACCCCTGGTCATCTCAAACTGCTACCGGTAGTTCTACAGTGACCAGCAACTTTTCATAGCTGTAACCTTACATTTTCTTCCAGCTACATACGAGTTCCTTTTAACTTTAATGGGTTGACCTGCAAGAATTCTAAAATTGCACCATAAATGTTAAAGCTAGCTATAAATTCTGTTTTACACTTCAAAGACTTTTCCTGGCTTTGCTTCTTTGTCTGAAATACCTTGTTTTGCCTCATTGGTGATCTGTAGAGGATTTTGCACAGGGGTACAACAACAAGAAAGGATGTTAATGAAACTACTCTATCAATATTTGTAGATAATCAAATACACAATTATATTAAAATGGGGTTCTAATCTAATCAAACCCAATGCAACCCAACCCAATGCAACCCAACCCAATGCAAGACAACCCAATGCAAGACAACCCAATCCAGTCCAGTCCAGTCCAGTCCAGTCCAATCCAATCCAATCCAATCCAATCCAATCCAATCCAATCCAATCCAATCCAATCTAATCTAATCTAATCTAATCTCTCCATCAATGCCTTCAAGGAAATGTGGTCTATTACCAACTGCCTGGACTAGTCTCTGCAATTTTCTTGGTAAGATTATTGACATTTTTTTTTTAGTTTTTTTCAAGGGCTGAGAGAGAGTGACTGGTCCAAAGTCAACCAACTGGGGTCATAATTAAGAACTCAGTAGAGCCTGCAACAGAGCCCACAATCTACAGTTCATTTCCTTTTTTCTTATAATTTTTATGTACTAGCTCTAGTTCTCTCACCTCTCACCTGCTTCCTATTTGGTGGTTCAACTGCTATCTAGTTCTCCCCTATTCTGCTCCTCAGCTGTCTCTTCTGTAAACTAATCATACCAGATCCTTTAACAGTCTCTTGCAGAATTTGATTTCTGAATATTCTGCCAATTTATTAGGCCTTATTTCTGTGTCACTCAACTTTTTTTAAAATTCTAGTATCCCAAACATAACACAACGCTCCAAATAGGCTCTGAAAAAGGTAGAATAAAGTGTAAGAGTTATTTACCATGATTTACGTCACTATGTTCCTATTACTCTACATCTCAAGATAGGATTTGTCTTTTTAGCATATATATCTCATTGCTGGGTCCTGACTTCCCAGTGACTATTAAAAATATACAGCATCCAGTTTTGGTCACCACATTACAAAAAAGATGTTGAGACTTTGGAAAAAGTGCAAAGAAGAGCAACCAAGATGCTTAAAGGGCTAGAGACTAAAACATACGAAGAACAGATGCAGGATTTGGGTTTGGCTAGTCTAGAGAAAAGAAGGAATAGGAGTAACATGATAGCCATATACCAGTATTTGAGGGGATGCCACAAAGAAGAGACAGTCAACCTATTCTCCAAAGCACCTGAAGGCAGGACAAGAAGCAATGGATGGAAACTAATCAAGGACAGAAGCAACCTGGAATTAAGGAGAAACTTCCTAACAGCGAGAACTAGTGGAACAGCTTGCCTTCAGCAGATTTTAAAGAAAAGACTGGACAGTCACTTGTCTCAAATTGTATAGTCTCCTACTTGAGCACAGGGGCTGGACTAGAAGATCTCCAAGATCCCTTACAGCTCTATTCTGATTGATTGAACATCCCGATATCTTTCACACTGCTCAGCCTGCTTTCCCCCATTCCTTTGCTCGTGCTTTACATTGTGCTAATATAAATAGTTAAAATAGTATGGGCAATGCATAAGAGTCAGCCACCTGCGTTATACATTATGCAGTTCTTAAAAACAACATGTAATAAAAATGTATGAGTAAACTATTTGAGCTAGGCCTCTAAGCCACTGTGGCAGTTAATAATTAATTGGTGTTTCCAAAAGAGGTGTCAGAAAAACAAAAATAACTATAGTCACTATCTTTTGTTTCAATCCCCCTTCCATTAAATCTTTCTGACACAGCTTCCTATGTGGAAAATTTATAAATCCCTCTTCATCCTTTAAAACAGTAGGTGTCCCTCATAGAAGCTATAACTCTCACATAATTGGGCACTCCAAGACGCCTTCCAAATTTTCAGTGACGGGCATAATTTTTCAAAAACACATCTGCCATAAGTTTTAAAGCAAAACAACAATAAAAAACTCAGGACAATTATCCCAAAGAATAAATCAAGGGGATTTGTGCCATGTATTCAACAGATAGGGAGAGCTTTCTTTTTCCTGGTGTTACTCATCCCACTTTCTGTTTTGATCTGTGCTTATTAAAAGATGCCATGGCGTCGTCTTTAAAGCGGCCCTGGGTCATTACGTCGATGAAAAATATGGACCCAGGGTTGAGTGAGATGTTTGTACTGTGGGCATTTTGGAGGGTTGACTCTATATAGAAAATGCAAAAAAGGAACGCAGCTTGATTTTAGATTCTGGAGGAAGCAAAGAATTACTCTTGCGATCATGAAATGGAAGGAATGCTTCCTGTGTCATACCGTGACAGGGATGTCGATAGAGACTCATCAGAATCAATGGAGAGAAAAGTCAAGTCTTACACTTAGGCAAGAAAAACCAAAAGTACACATATAGATTGGGTGAAACCAGGCTTAATAGCAGTAACTGTGAGTCTTGGAGTCATAGTGGACAACCAGCTAAATATGAGCCAGCAGTGTGCAGCAGCAGCCAAAAAAGCCAATGCAATCCTAAACTGCATTAATCGAGGTCAAGTGAGGTACTAATACTACTCTATAAAGTAAGATCACACCTAGAATACTGCATCCAGTTTTGGTCACCGCACTATAAAAAAAGATGTTGAGATTCTAGAAAAAGTGCAGAGAAGAGCAACCAAGATGATTAGAGGACTGAAGACTAAAACATATGAAGAACGGTTACAGGAACTGGGCAGGGCTAGTCTAGTGAGGAGAAGGACCAGGGGAGACATGATATCAGTGTTCCAATATTTGAGGGGCTGCCACAGAGATGAAGGGGTCAATGTCATGGCCCACTGGCGGCCAGTGGAGCTGGCAGCAGAGTCAAGCAGTGAGGAGGTCGGGGAGGAACTTGGGCCAGTCCTGGGGGCTGGGGAAAGCTCAAACGAGGGCTCTGCATCGGAGGCAGAGAAGGAGGTAGACAGCAGTGAGGCAGAGGAACAGCTGGAGCCCGTTCCCACTGCACACATGCGCAGACCTACCAGAAGACAAGAACAACTCAGAAAGCAGGGTCGACTTGCAAGTAAAAGCCACACCTTGGAGGTGATTTTATTTATTTATTGTTTATTGATTCGATTAGTATACCGCCCTTTTCCGGAGACTCGGGGCGGCTTTCAATGCATTAAGCAATAGCCTTCATACTTTTGTATATACCTGCTTAGTAGGGCTTTCGGGCCCTCCCCAAGCGTGGGTGTTCTTTTTTTATATATATACAAAATCAGCTTATTGGCCCCTCCCACAGGAAATAAAATGAGCGAACAGGGAGTGGGCTTTTGCAGGAAACAATTTGTTCATTCCATGACTCTGAGAGCCTCTGTACTGCGGTTGAAAACAAGTTACGTGGCAGCTTGCCAAATGAGATAAGGTCTGTTGAGAAATATTCCTTTGAAAAACTGTTTGGACAAACTTTGCTGACTATGAATGAACGTAATTCACAGTCCGTGTAAATAAAAGAGGTTTTGACAGTCCTGCCTCCTGCTTGCTAAGGGAGCTGAGGTCAGAACAGTCAAGCTATTTTCCAAGGCACCCGAAGGCCAGACAAGGAATAATGGATGCAAACTGATCGAGGAAAGATTCAACCTAGAAATAAGGAGAATTTTTTTGGTCAGTGGGCACAACCAACCAAGGGAACAGCTTGCCTTCGGAAGTTGTGGGAGGCTTTCAAGAAGAAATTGGACTGCCATTTGTCAGAAATGGTGTAGGGTCTCCTGCTTGGGCAGGAATGGGTTGGACTAGATGACCTACAAGGTCCCTTCCAACCAGTGGTGGGTTCCTCCTGGTTCGGTCCGGTTCGGCAAGCCGGTAGCGGTGATGATATGATGTCACCGAACCGGTTCTCCCCCCGCCCTCCCACCCCCCCATCCCCCACGTTATTCTTACCTTTTATTTGGTCCCACCCCCAATCTATTGCTGCCTCCTGAGTCCCAGCTGATGACTAGAAGGAAAAAAAACTGTTTAAACTCTTGCTGGGGGGGGGGGGGGGGCTTTAAAGGGCCATCCTACAGCTGATCAGTGTTAAAAGCAAACAAATGGGTCCAGTTGTAAGTGCGAGGACTGGTCGTAAGTGCGAGGACCTTCCAGAAATGACTCTGACCAGCTAGCCACGCCCACCTAGTCACATGACCTCCAAGCTACACCCACAAAATAAGCCATGCCCACAGAACCGGTAGTAAAAACATTTAGAACCCACCCCTGCTTCCAACTCTGTTACTCAGAATGAGCAGGTTGCCTGATGTATTTCTGGAAGCCTTTTTCTTCTGCGCGTTCTGGCTCTAGATGGAAAACCACAAAAAGACACTCCCGACAAGCAAATTGGTGTTTCCACAAGTTCATGAACATGACAACACCGAACTCTGTGTGTGTTAATCTCAATCTGCATAATTGGATCATTAACATTTGCTGGGCTCCTTTTAAATACTAAT
The DNA here is from genome assembly GCF_059756535.1 of Pantherophis guttatus. NCBI lineage: Eukaryota > Metazoa > Chordata > Lepidosauria > Squamata > Colubridae > Pantherophis > Pantherophis guttatus. The sequence continues at coordinate 122,683,884 of NC_142067.1, forward strand.
TTAGCTGAGATTACATTGCAAACTGATTATCTATCCCTTACACAGACTTTTACATGCACACACACACACACAAAAAGGACTGGAGGCTATTTGGATGGATTTTCTACTTACAGAGCCTTGCTTGAACTATCATTGTTACTGTACGGTTCATTCATCTGAACTACTTTTTATCCTTCATCTATCTCTGCCCTGAGTTTGCAAGTACACAGCTGAGCTTGTCCTATATATCGTCAGCAAATCAAACAGTCCATGCAGTAATTTAAATTTAGTGTTAGTCTACAGTATTTTGTTTTTTTTTTAAGTAAATAAGCTGACAAAACCCTTTAAAGTGTTAACAACAATCACCATGAAATAATAAGCTCAGAACATCTGAATATTGTTCAGTCTGTTATTGTTACTGCTGTTGACGATAATATGAAGAATCTTTTATTTTTCCCCTTTGTGAAGGGGACCAGAATGGTGTACAAAATAGAATTTTGTATCTATTCTATCACAATAGAATCCCTTATATCACCAGGCTTAAAATTTTGGGCTTGGACAATCTGGAATTGCACCACCTGTGGTCTGATCTAAGCATAGTACCCAAAATTGTCTGCTACAAGGTCTTGCCTGTCAACGACGTCTTCACTTTCAACCGCAATAATACACGGGCAAACAATCGATACAAACTCAAGGTAAACCGCTCCAAATTCGATTGCAGAAAATACGACTTCAGCAACAGAGTGGTCAACGCCTTCAATGCTCTACCCGACTCAAACCCTCACAGCTTCAACCTTAAACTGTCTACCTAGGAATGGGGTTGACCTCACCCCATTCCTAAGACGTCCGTAAAGTAGGCACGCATAAGTGCATCAGACCTTCCCTGTCTTCCTGTTCCCATTTATCTGTACTTACTTCAGGGGTGAAATTCAGCAGGTTCTGACAGGTTCTGGAGAACCAGTAGTGGAAATTTTGAGTACTTTGGAGAACCAGCAAATACCACCTCAGAGTGGGGTGGGAATAGAGATTTTGCAGTATCCTTCCCCTGGAGTGGAGTGGGAATGGAGATTTTGCAGTATCCTTCCCCTATCACACCCACTGAGCCACACCCACCAAGCCACACCACGCCCACCAAGCCACACCCACAGAACCAGTAGTAAAAAGAAATTGAATTTCACCACTGACTTACTTCCTTTGTTTATGTTTATGTTCATACCTATACTTCTTATCTTGTACATGTTTGACAAACAAATAAAATAAAATAAATAAAATAATAAATAAATAACCCCAATAAATAAACTACCTGCTGGCTTTTTTTTTTTATTATTTTTTTTAAAAAGGAGGTGGGGGAGGAAACAACAGTAAAGCCACCAGTTTTAAAACAAGCCAGTAAAAAAAGAAAAAGTGTAAAGGGATTAAAATAAAATCTGTCTCCCTTCTTTGTTGTTTATTTTTGTCTAGAAGACTTTGGGGACCTTGTTACTTTTCAAATGACAGGGTGATTTAGTTTGGGTAGAAGCTCTTTTTTTCCCTTGGAAGACAATTTGGTGACTATTTTCAAGGAGCCTTAAAGTAGCCTTGAACTATCCAGGGAGGAAAACTACTTCCTTCAATCTGTTTTTAAAATCAACCTTTGTCCTCCAGGGCATAGAGTCTTTGCATGATGAACTACCACAGGGCCCGCGGATTGAAATTTTCCATGGTGTTTATTAGACTGTGTTCCTCTCTAGTACATTTTTGAAAAGTTTGGGTTTGAGACAGTGGTGAAATCCACAATTTTTTACTACCGGTTTTGTGGGTGTGGCTTGGTGGGCGTGGCAGTGGAAGGATACTACAAAATCTCCATTCCCATCCCACTCTGGGGCCAGCCAGAGGTGGCATTTGCCGGTTCTCCGAACTACTCAAAATTTCCGCTACTGGTTCTCCAAACTACTCAAAATTTCTGCTACCGGTTCTTCAGAACCTGTCTGAACCTGCTGGATTTCACCCCTGGTTTGGGATAAGTAAAAATTAATTAAAAAATACTATATCTCATTATTTTTGATTTGGTCTTTGCGGTTCTTTGCTGTACTGGTGTTGAAGTATTATTTTCCTCTTTATTCCAATCCTATCCAAAACCAGATGTAGAGCAGGCAGACCTTGATGGCAGAGTCAAGAGAGGAATCAGTCTAGAATCGTTGTGTTCTCACAAATTGTCTAGATCCAACCCCTCTCAAATTCTGTTAACTCTTACCTAACACCAATTTAGTCCTAACTGTTTGTCGACTAGATTCTTGTAGATAGGTGTGAAAAATAAATCATCTTGGTTGACTCAGCCTTCCATCCTTCAGAGGTGGATAAAATGAGGACCCAGATTGTTGGGGGCAATATGCTGACTCTGTAAACCGCTTAGAGAGGGCAGTAAAAGCACTATGAAGCAGTGTATAAATCTAAGTGCTATTGCTGTTTCTATCTTGACTGGAACTCAATGTTTGGTCCAGCTTCTTCACAACTGACCCCAGAGTTTCTGGCCTTGAGAAATTTCTGCTTATGCAAGAACAAATTTATGGGGAATAAATTTGAGTGTCTCTTTGCACAACCTGGATCTTCTGCAATTATCTTTGGTTGGAAAGTCAGTTGGAATAATTAAATATCTCTGAATCAATGCAGCCCATTCATATGTTTCTGAAGATTTCTCCCACCCACCCCAAAAAATCGATTTGGATAATGCATTGCAGCCTAATCCAGCAGTGCTCTTATCTTCTTATGTATGGTGTCACAACAGGGATTTGACAAATACTTGGACCAAGATACAAAACATAATTAAGCAGTATTAATCCCTTGGAAATTAACAGGCTGATGCGTGTTTACTTGTTAATTAGATTTTTGGCTTCGTTTTCTGTCAACTGCCTGGAGCTTCCAAAAGAGAAGAAAATGGCTGATCATTTGGCAAAGCAGAGCCGAGTTCAGCACTCGGCTTGATAGGGAAGTCGTCCAGGTTTTGCATAAGTGATGGTTATTTATTTCTATTTTCTCTCTCTCTCCCTCTCCCTCTCTCTTTCCCTCTCCCCTCCCCTCTGTATCGGTTGCATTATAATTATCTGTTTAATATTTCCTGGTTGACTTCCATGTCAGTAAAACACCTCCTACAATGTGCAATATAAGCTCAAGAGTCAACAAGGGTGGATTGGAAATGAAACGCCTGTTCTCATCTTTGTTATTTCCCAATATATATATATATTTAAAAATAGAGAAATGAAACAGAGATGTTCTGAACCATATTAAGGATATGGAAGCTTAAAATAATGAGGGATAAGAGTTTCAGATCTTTCACAGACATGAACCCAGGAGTCCTCTGTTATATATGCAATTTGCCTATATTTTTCAGGTTAAAAACAGATGGATCTTCCTCTCACACAACACACCCATTTGTATCATCATCATCATCAGGTCCTCTGCAGAGCACATGGGGCAGCAGTGGTTTTGATCATTCACAGCACCTTCAGCATCATCCCAAGAGATATAAATAATCTTAAAGTCTTCCTTAAGTGTTTGGCGTCAAATTTACTGAGACTGGCCTCATTTTCTCTTTCCTCCAGTTGGTATCCAACTTACAGCAAGTTTTGGATGTCGGTCTTTAGGGGTACATAAAATACAGCCAACAAGCCTCATTCAATGTTCCTTCACAGTTCTCAGTGGGTTTCTAAATCTGATCTTTGTAGTACCTCTTCATTAGGGATGTGGCCATGATATGAGATCAGATGGATTCGTAACTGGCTGACAAACCATATTCAACAAGTAGTCCTTAATGGGTCTATGTCTACATGGAGGGATATAAGCAGTGGGATACCACAAGGTTCAGGCCTAGTACTCTCTAATAACTTCATAAATGACTTAGACAAGGGACTAAAAGGGGAATTTACCAAATTTGTGGATGATACTAAGCTGGCAAGAACAGCTAACACCCTAGATGATAGGCTCAAGATCTAGATGGATCTTGACAGACATGAACACTGGGCCCTAGCTAACAAAATGAAATTCAATGTAGAGAAAAGTAAACTCTTACACTTAGGCAAGAAAAACCAAAAGTACACATATAGACTAGGTGAAACCAGGCTTAATAGAGAGTAACTGTGAGAGGGATCTTGGAGTCTTAGTGGACAACCAGTTAAATATGAGCCAGCAGTGTGCAGTGGCAGCCAAAAAAGCCAATGCAATCCTAAACTGCATTAACAATCAAGATCAGGGATACAATCAAGGGATACAATCAAGATCAAGTGGGGAACTAATACCACTTTATAAAGCCTTAGTAAGATCACACTGAGAATACTGCATCCAGTTTTGGTCACTACACTAAAGAAGATGTTGAGACGCTAGAAAAAGTGCAGAGAAGAGCAACAAAGATGATTAAGGGACTGGAGGCTAAAACATATAAAGAATGGTTACAGGAACTGGCTAGTCTAGTGAAGAGAAGGACCAGGGGAGACATGATAGCAGTCTTCCAGTATTTGAGGGGCTGCAACATAGAGGAGGGTGTCAAGCTATTTTCCAAGGCACCTTAAGGCCAGACAAGGAATAATGGATGGAAACTGATCAAGGAGAGATTCAACCTAGAAATAAGGAGACATTTTCTGACAGTGAGAACAATCAACCAATGGAACAGCTTTGCCTTCAGAAGTTGTGGGAGCTTCATCACTGGAAGCTTTCAAGAAGAGACTGGACTGCCATCTGTCAAAATTGGTGTAGGGTCTGCCTGGGCAGGGGGTTGGAAGGTCCCTTCCAACTCTGTTAATCTCTATCTGTAAGATAGGCTGCTTGATAAAACAGAAAATTGATTTTCTCCTACAAGATCCAGACATGGTCCTATCAGTCACTTTGAGGCATATCCAACAGAACTGGATCTATTCCAAGTTAGCTTAGTAGAAGAATCATTTGTCAAATACTAATAATACCTTACTAAGTGTTAGGCATAGAGCATGAGTATATTACAAAAATGCAGTTGTTACAGTGCACACTATCTTAACAATTAACTACTTAAATTTTGTCAAATATTATATTCTCTGTGATAGGTCTATCTCATTGTACTTAGTCCTGGTACATTCTGGTTCCATAGACATCAAAGGAAACTAAAATTAACATGCTGCCTTTTGATCTCCCTTTACAAACTAGAAATGAGGAATGAGTGAATTCAACACCTTTCAACCAAGAGTGGAGAACCAGGGAGCTGTCAAGTGAAATGAACCCAGGAATTTTTGTGTATGTATAGTTAACTTATTGAAATAGGCAAGGAAAGAGAAGACACTAAACTTATTTAAATTATAATTCCTTTCATATCCCATCTCATTGCCCTCTTTCTATGCAAACTGTTGGATTTTGGGCACATTCGCTCTTTAATAAAGGCTCCAATGAAGATTGGTCAAGAAAGTTTTTTGACTAACCTGGAGCATGGCACAGAGATAACACAAACAGCTGGCAGTTCAAACCACCCCTTTATTGCTCCAAATTTCCCCAAACGCTCCCACATTTCAGTCCCAGAGCAGAGTGATAACAAACTCCCACACAAACTTCAAGCAGCCTCTGGCTGAAAATAGTCCCTCCCAGCACTGTATACACCAGGGCTGCACAGCAATAACTCCAGCAGGACAAATCAAGGAGTTCAGAAAGCAAAAGATTCAGGTAATTAGTCCAGAACACCAGAAGGAAGGCAAGACTTTTGGAAAGTTCAAACATCGTCACTCAACACTTCAGGAACTCAGCATTTGTTCCGAAAAATGCCCCTTCCCACAGCATCACCTTAAGTCTCATTCCCCAGGTGTGCCTTGTGAAGATGGACAGGGCACTCTTCTCCCGAGTAGCCTGCTCAGTCTACTCAGTCTGCGCTGTTCTCACCTTCTCTCCACTCTCCATGCTCTCGGATCAGGAGGGGGTGGTCCTTGCCCCTCGCCTGAGCTCTGTCTCTCATGTTCATCTTTCCCCTGTTCCTCCCTATCTACAAGATGTCCTAATCCTGAAAGTCCCTGGGCTCCCCCATTTTCTTCTGAAGACAACAAAGCCGCCCCCTCTATCTCTGTCGGTTCAGGTTCCAGCTCATCTTCCCCCACAGATTCAGGCTTTGATGGGGGCATGACACACACCAAGATTTCACCAAGGTTGCCCAAGTACTTTGCCTTAGCAAAGTAGAACATGAATAGATCTCCTCCAGATGAATAGAAACTGGAGGAAGGAGACACACGATGCAGTCTTAATTAATACTTTCCTTGTTAACCCTGCAATGATAATTGACCATCACCCTAAAAATAGGCCTCTCTGCATTATTAAGTACAAATTTGAAAGTGATAAATGACTTTAATGGATATCAGAAGTAAGATGATAAGGTTAAATGGAGTCCAAAGTCAAGCTGCTGAAGTTCCAGAATTCCCCGGAGACAGGAAAGTAATTCATAAAAACCTAGTCAAGTTGAATATATTGACAGCAATGTTGTGCCGCTCACGTCCCCAAATCCTGCAGATCACTTGACAGCAGGACTTATGAAATGCATACAGGAGATAAAGAAACTTGACAATAAGCCATTTGTTTTAGAAGTTGAAGAATATGAAGGATATGGAAGCTGTTATGATGAGCAGGAAGGAATAAGTAGGGGAAATTACAGGTCTTATTTTAATATTTTTACCTATGACTGTTTGAGATCTGCAGAGCCATGTATTTTGTTTGTATTTATCACAGCCATGCATTCAAAGTCTCCAGAGTGGTGCGGTGGCCTAGAGTTAGAGCTCTCACCTCACAATCAGGAGGCTGTGAGTTTCGATCCAAGGTAGAGGCAGATATTTTTCTCTCTGGGCACAATGATAATATATCTGCTGAATATTTCATTTCATTTTTCATTTTTCATTTTATTAAATTTGTATACCGCTCTACTCCCGAAGGACTCAGGGCGGTAAACAGGCACAAAATAAAACAAATAAATACAAAAGTTAAAACATGATTAAAACCCAATTAAATAATTTTTGCCCGAGACAATTTAAAACTCCCAATAATTTAAAACGAATTAAAATTTCAGTTTAAAAATTTAAAAGAAGGGGAGAAAATTAGGCCAGGCCGGCCTGCTGGAATAGGAGTGTCTTCAAAGCACGGCGGAAAGTGCGCAGATCCTGGATCCTCCGTATCTCCGGGGGGAGCTCGTTCCAGATAGTAGGTGCCCCCACAGAGAAGGCCCTCCCCCTAGGGGCCGCCAGTCGACATTGTTTGGCTGATGGTACCTGGAGGAGCCCCTCCCCATGAGAGCGTACCGGCCGGTGGGAGGCTGTTTGTGGTAGTAGGCGGTCCCGTAAGTAGCCAGGTCCTAAGCCATGGAGCGCTCTAAAGGTGGTAACCAAAACCTTGAAGCGCATATAACTCCACATTGGTGACAGGAAGAGCATTCGGCCATTAAACGCTCTGCAAGCTCCCTTCAATTGCCCAGACTCCATCCTGCAAGGGATTATATGGGGTTGTTAAAAGATGAGGATAATGATGATACATTCAAAATCTCCCTGCTTACAGGAGTCGATGTATGGCTACTAAATCGAAGCACATGATGTTACAGACTTGAAATCCTGCCATTTCTTTGCTTTATTAAAGCGAAGGCATGAAAAAATTAAAACCACAAGCTCACAGCTATTCTAACTCCTACCCTCAAAACAACACTATAGAGCACTGCGCACCAGAATAACTAGACACAAGGACTGTTTTTTCCCGAACGCCATCACTCTGCTAAACAAATAATTCCCTCAGCACTGTCAAACTATTCACTAAGTCTGCACTACTATTACTATTAATCTTCTCATCGTTCTTATCGCCCATCTCCTCCCACTTATGACTGTATGACTGTGACTTTGTTGCTTGTATCCTTACGATTTATATTGATTGTTTCCTAGTATGATTTGATTGCTTATTTGTACCCTATGACCAGGGGTGAAATCCAGCAGGTTCTGACAGGTTTTGGAGAACCAGTAGCGGAAATTTTGAGTAATTCGGAGAACTGGCAAATACCACCTCTGGCTGGCCCCTGGGTGGGGTGGGAATGGAGATTTTGCAGTATCCTTCTCCTGCCATGCCCACCAAGCCACGTCCACCAAGCCACACCACGCCCAAGCCACACCACATCACACCCACCAAGCCACGCCCACAGAACCGGTAGTAAAAAAATTTGGATTTCATCACTGCCTATGACTATCATTAAGTGTTGTACCTTATGATCCTTAACGAATGTATCTTTTCTTTTTATGTACACTGAGAGCATATGCACCAAAGACAAATTCCTTGTGTGTCCAGTCACACTTGGCCAATAAAGAATTCTAATCTAATCTAATCTAATCTAATCTAATCTAATCTAATCTAATCTAATCTAATCTAAAATGTGAATGCCCAGGAGACATTGAGCAGGGACCATAGTTGTAGGTATCTAATGTTGTGATAAGATTGGAACTCTGAAATAGAATAACCCATCCAGGAATTCGTCACCATGATAATTGGGTCTGATTTGAGTCAATAGTTTGAACCTCTGGGAAGAAGGCACTTAGGGACAAGGTTATAATTTCATCTCCCAACCCAGTTGTGTGATTTTTATTTTTATTTTTTGTTTATGAAAGCAAAGAAACAGCTACTTGAACTCTAATCACTATAAATGAATAAATTGATTTAATGATGAATGTAAATTTCCACTTCAAAGCCTATTCCTCTGGTTACTGCTCATTTAGCAGTTCTGATCTGACAGCCTTTATAAATTTAGAACAATATAAATGTTATTCAAACAAAGGACCTTTTTTTTTTTTGTTTCCCCCAGCCAAGGTGACTTTGACTATCTTCAAAACAAAATGTACACAGAGGTCCATCTTGTTTTAGGCTATTCTTGGCATGGACAGAATAACTAATCCAAATACGAGTGACACGGTGATATTAATTTGTCAGCAAAAGCCTGAGGGTAAGGCAAAAGAGAAGGAGAAATGAAATAACACCGAAAGACCTCTTCAGTGTCAATATTCCAAATATATCCGAATGTATTGAATTGCTTTCTACTCGGGCACAATTTTCTTGGGGCATTGCAGCTATTATTTGAGAACGGGTAATGGAGAACTTAACTCTCTGAATTGTTCCTAAAAGGCAAGGTATATTTCTTGGAAACGTTGCCCAAATTTAAAGATTACTATTGTATTAAATCTATTCCTTTATTTCCAGTTCATGTTTTTCTGTCCTGTTTTTTTTTTTTGGTTGTTCTTGTTGCCTGTTCAACCCATGAGTTCAGAATTCTCACTTTCAGCGGTGGGTTTCAGAAATGCTTATCACGGGTTTGCCACGCCCTTATACGCTCGCTTCATGCTCGTGCCTTCTGCACATGCACCCGGCCTTCCACGCATGAGCGCACACTCGTGCAAGCACCTTCCTGGCTGTTGTGGCCCGTCAGCGGCCTGCACAGATTGTAGCTGATTCCGATGACCAGGAGGCTGGTGTGGTGCTGCGCCAGCAGCCTGTGCAGCTGGCGCTCGAGTCGGACAGTGAGGAGGCTGGAGAAGATGTGGTGCCAGAGGCAGGGATTCAGCCAGGGCCTTCAGAACCTCCAGAAGCTCCCATAAGTGAAGAGGACAAAGCGGAGGAGCCTCTTCTCAATGCACGGGCGCGCAGAGCTGCCAAAAGGCAGGAGTGGTTCCTCAGGAGGAGGTCTCCTCGAGAGTAAGGCTTGGGGCTAATTGGCCACTCCCTTAGCCTATTTAAGAAAGAACGCCACTTGCAACAAGCTGGAGAGAACAACTTTAGTTCACTCTCTTTCGTGTCTGCAAAACTGCTTCTGGGCTTTCTGCCAACTCTAGTAAGTCTGTGATTTCCTAATCTTAGAATTCTGGTAGGCTGTTAAAACAGTTCATTAACAGCCTTTGAATGATAAAGACTAAGTTATTTTGAATAAATAAGCTTTATATAGAGTTTGTGTGTGTTGCGTTCTTTGGGGTCCGTAACTGGGGCAGAACACTGGCCTCGAAAATGTGGCTAAATAGGACATCTTTACACCAGGGAGGGTGGGCAGGCCCACCGGCAGTCACTACCAGCTGAATGCCACCTCTGCTCACGTTTCTCAAACCCATGTAAACATCAGAAAGTCATCTGAATGTAGGCACTTTAGTTTCAACAGGAAGAACATTTGGCTATGTATGTCCTTGGTTTCTAAACCCTACTTCCTAGCTTGTAAAACAGTTGGCATCTCTGTTATTAATTTTACTCATGACAAATTAATCAGATATAACGAGACCCACCGTACCGTTATGATTGCCGTTTGTACTAGTGAAATTACAGTTTCTCTTTCGAGGTCTGCACCTGTTATTATTATTGCATCTCAGAGTTGCCGTTTGCTCCCACTGTGAACCATCCATATTCATGGCCTTGCTGGGTATTTAAAAGGAAATTGGCCCAATTGTGGTATCTAAAACTAGAGAATAACATTATAGCACTAGCAATAGCACTTCGATTTATATACTACTTTACAGTGCTTTACAGCCCTTTCTAAGCAGTTTACAGAGTCAGCATCTTGTCCCGAACAATCTTTGTCCTCATTTTGCTGACCTCAGAAGGATGGAAGGTTGAGTCAACCTTTGAGCCTGGTGAGATTTGAACTGCCAAATTGCAGGCAACCGGCAGCCACCAGAAGTAGCCTGCAATACGGCACTCTAACCACTGCGCCACTGTGGCTCATACTCATTATTATGCTTGTATTTAGGTAGTCCTCAAGTTATGATCACAATTGAGTCCAACAAATTTATGTTGTTAGGCGAGAAACTTGTTAAGTGAATTTTGCCCCCATTTTCTGACTTTTCTCACCACATTTGTTAATTGAATCCCTGCAGTTCTTAAATTAGTAACATGGTTGCTAAGCAAATCTGGTTTCCCCATTGACTTTGCTTGTCAGAAGTTTGCAAAAGGTGATCTCGTGATTCCAAGACACTGCAACCGTTATAAGTGTGAGTCAGTTGTCAAGCATCCAAATGTAAATCACCTGAACATGGGGGATGCTGCAATGGTCAGAAGGGTGAAAAGTGGTCTTAAATCAATTTTCAGTTGTGACTTAGAATAGACACAAAATGAACCGTTGTAAGTTAAGGACTACCTGTATTAAGTCGGGTGACAAGTACCTGTACATCTGTAAAGAGTGGAGGATGGAAATATTCTAGTCTAGTCTAGAAAGTCATAAGGTTGGGCATGAGCCACGGTGGTGCAGTAGTTAGAATGCAGTACTGCAGGCTACTTCTGCTGATCACCGGCTGCCAGCAGTTTGGCAAATCGAATCTCACCAGGCTCAAGGTTGACTCAGCCTTCCCTCCTTCCGAGGTGGGTAAAATGAGGACCCAAATTGTTGGGGGCAAGAGGCTGACTCTGTAAACCGCTTAGAGAGGGCTGTAAAGCACTGTGAAGCAGTATATAAGTCTGTGCACTATTGGGAGGGAGGGAGGGAAGGAGGGAGGAAAGAAGGAAGTGTTTGATCCTGACCGGCTGAAGGTTGACTCAGCCTTCCATCCTTCCAAGGTGGGTAAAATGAAGACCCAGATTGTTGGTGGCAATAGGCTGACTCTGTAAACTGCTTAGAGAGTGCTGTGAAGCAGTATATAAGTCTGTGCACTATTGGGAGGAAGGGAGGGGGGAGGGAGGGAGGGAGGGAGGGAGGGAGGGAAGGAAGGAAGGAAGGAAGGAAGGAAGGAAGGAAGGAAGTGTTTGAACCTGACTGGCTCAAATGAGGACCCAGATTGTTGGGGGCAATATGCTGACTCTGTAAACCGCTTAGAGAGGGCTATTAAAGCACTATGAAGCAGTGTATAAGTCTAAGCGCTATTGTTATTGCTATTAAAGGGTTACTGAACCTCTCTGGAAAGAAAAGTGACTTAGATGGTCTTCTTGAATGCTGATGTGCTGTTTGATCAATTGGCCTAACTGTATTTCTAATTTTGCATTCTGACCTCTGCTGGGGTTCATTCTTTGATCTACAATTCCGGTTCCTTCCATCATCTTACTTTCTGATTTATCCTTTGATTCATTTCTATTCTCTGGACATGACTTCTGGCTTGGTCTTCTGTATCTCTTCACCCCTGGTATCTCAAACTGCTACCGGTTGTTCTACCATAACCAGCAACTTTCTGTAGCCATAACCTTAAATTTTCTTCCAGTGGCACATACTAGTTTCCTTTAACTTTAATGAGTTGACCTGCAAGAAGTCCAAAATTGCACCGTAAACATTAAAGCTAGCTATAAATTTTGTTTTACACTCCGCACGTTTTCCCAGTTCTGCTTTTTTTTTTTTTGTCAGGGATAATTCCTTTTGCCCTATTGGTGACTGAGAGATCGGCAGAGGGTTTTGCAGAAGGGAACCACATCACGAAAAAGTTGATGAAACGGCTTTATCAATATTAGTACTCAAATACACAATTATATTAAAAAATGAGGTTTAATCTATTTAATTGGTTCAAATTGAATCCCAGGGATCTCCAGCCTTGCTACTTTAAGGCTTGTGAACTTCATCTCCCAGAATTCCTCAACTAGCCATTTTGCTAAAATTTGCACTTGTAAAATTTGTTGGTTTCTCAAGACTGCCAAGCCTATCATTATGTAATCAATCCAGCGGTGAAATGCTACCAGTGTGAAGTTTCCGAAAGATGCCCTGATTAATTCACGAGCCATGAGCCAAACTTCAAAAGAAATACAGTCATTTATTAGGAGCACCATTTGGGCAATATTTGGATGCAGTTAGAACTAATCCCATGTAGATTTATGTTCCTCTATGACCCTGTCTCTCCCCTCCTCCCTGGCCATGTCATAAATCACATTCTCCAATTAACCACTTTGGCTGGCTATGAAATCCAACACCCTCCTACTGATTGTGGTAAGAAAGCATGTATGGAATGTAGCTTCAGTTAGGGAAATCAATCAGCTCTATCAGTTCTCTCTCCCTCCTGCTCATGGCAACTTGAAAGCTTTGCAAGTTGACAACCAGTTCACACTGGTTTGGGCAAACCAGTAGTGATAAAAAAAACCTACCAGTTCATCCGAACCTGTATTTCCCATGATCAGCTGTGCTGCACGATTTAAAATCGGTAAAAAGCAGGAAATCCTGCTTTCTAGTGAATCTAAATCACGCGGCACAGCTGTTCCACCCCTTCTTGTTCTACTTACCTTTGCAAGCCTCCTTTTTCCATGTGAAGTGCATATTTGGCGTCTACTGTGCATGCACGTGTGCAGTGTGCATTTGGTGTGCAATGCACATGTGTGTGCAGCGTGCATTTGCTGTGCACTGTGCATGTGTGTGCAGTGTGCATTTGCTGTGCACCGCGCACGCGTGGCCAGCGAACCGGTGGCAAACTGGGGGGGGGGGGTTTCACTACTGAATCAATCCCTTAATACAAGACTGTCAAACTCGTGGCCTGCAGGCTGGATGCATCACGCACTGGCCACGCCCATGCCCGGTTTAGCAAAGGGGGGAAAAGTCACGATACATTGTGTGATGCCGCCGTGACGACACAAATTTGACACTCCTGCCTATATTTCCATAAAATGGAGCAATAAAGGAACATACAAAGATAAATGTTTGATTGCAAAGAAACATTTTTCCTGTTCTACTAGCCCTTATTCTTGAAGAGGTAAAAATTAGCTACTTCTTCCAAATGTCCCATTTTCAGATCTTAACTTTGTTGTGGTCATTTGTTACAGGAGGTCTTCTTTTCCTTCTGAAATGTTTCGTTTTTTGCATGGAGGCTACAAACCACTTTAAAAGTCCCATATAACTTCGTGTAATGTTGTGGTTGATTCTCTCTGTTTTCCTTTTTAACAGCATGGATTGAGTAGTTGTGTCACTAATTGCGATGTTTGACCTATCATAAAAACATAAAATAAGGTTTAGCAAGATGACTTGGCAATGCATCTGAACTAAGTACGTATTTCATAGACACATACAACATCTACTGTAGCTATGCAAAACTGTGCAAGTCCCAAAGACTTTATTGAAATTTCATGTTCACAATCATTGGTGCATGGAGTACAACCAGGGGAACAGCCATTAACTACTGAAATGTGCCAGATGCTGTTTTTGGAAGAATAGTTTCCAAGTCATGACATCTGGGACCTGTGTTGACTTCTACCTTTCATCCCCCTAGGAAGGGTAAATGTTCCCGTTTCAAAACAAAGTACCATCCATGGTGAGAAGATCAAGCGCAGTTTAGATTTAAGGCATGTAAACCACTTAGAGAGAGCCACGTGATCATCAGAGGCTTTTTTTAAAAAAAATTTAAAAGCATTTTTCTGGCCAAAGAAAAAATGTTTTTAAAAATTAAAAAAAGCCTCTGATGATTGCACGGCTCAGCTGGGCAATGGGTGGGGGCAGGGATTTTTGCTACCGGTTCTCTGAACCACCCGCCTCCATCGCTACCGAATCGGGTGATACGGTCTGAACCGGAAGCATTTCATCCCTGGCTGTAAAGCACCATGAAGCAGTATATAAGTCTAAGTGCTATTGTTATTCCTATTTAGTGAAAGAAGAAGTATAGGAAATTGGATAGCTCAGCAGACTAATGCATTGTAATTTAACTCCAGCTGTCTGCAATTAGTAAGTTCGAATCTTGCCAGGCTCAGGGTTGACTCAGCCTTCCATCCTTTCTAAGGTAGGTAAATTGAGGACCCAGTTTGTGGGGGCAATAAGCTGACTTTGTATAAATATACAAAAGTATGAAGTATGAAGGCTATTGCTTAACGCATTGTAAGCCTCCCTGAGTCTCTGGAGAAGGGCGGCATATAAATCAAATTTTTAAAAAAAAATTTTAAAAAATGTTACCACCCCAGATACAGTGCTTTGTAAATATATTTATGATCCCATCAATAATTTTGTGGTAAATTTGCATCATTTTATAAACCAGACTTAAAAACAAATCTAAAAGGAGAGATGCATAGACACCAACTGCCCCCAAAGAGGGTATAGGTGGGGAGGATGAGAGAGCTGACATTGAGATGGAGCAAGTGAAAAATTTAAGGACTGTTACTCCACTCTTCTTCCCTTTCCAAGTCACTAACCCATCTCATCAGCATGTCTTACATAATCAACATTTCTCTCTCTCTCTCTCTCTCTCTCTCTCTCTCTCTCTCTCTCTCTCTCTCTCTCTCTCTCTCTCTCTCTCTCTCTCTCTCTGCATGTGTGTCAGAAAATCCTGAAATATTGATCCATCTCTGGAGACTTCATGTTCTTTTATGAAGCTTTGAAAGACTGTGGCCTGAGATCGCCACAGTGTTAGGAATTAAGTCTTTTTAATAGATAGATAGATAGATAGATAGATAGATAGATAGATAGATAGATAGATAGATGCCTACAGTAGTGGCCAAAATTGTGGAAACCTTTTGGGGAAAGTGTGTTTTCTAAAACTAGCTAATAACACCACTTTTTTTTTTAGTAGCACCATAAAATTATATTATCAATGGAAATATAATTTAATCAAGAATGTAATGCAATAACTTTTATGAAGGATTTGCTGTTAGAATAGCAGTTAGAGTATAAAGAAGAAAAGTGAAACACGTAGAAAAAACGAGATATACAAAAATGATCACCATAGACAAAATGAGATATACAAAAAATTATCACCATGTCAGTTAATAGTTAAGTAACCTTTAGCATGAATGACATCCTTATAACATCTCCCCATGGAGTGAACCAAGTCTTTTAGTTCTGCAGCTGTTCTAATGTGAAACCAAGATTGAATGATTGCTTCTATTAACTGGGTTTTATTGCTGGGTTGCTTCTGACTAACAAGTTAGTCGGCTCCATAGATTTTCAGTTGGGTTAAGGTCTGAGCTATTCCCAGGCCATTCCAGCAGTGGAATAGGATTATCTTGAAACCCTCCCCCCCAAAAAATGTGGTTTTATTAGCTATCAAACTTCAAAAATACACTTTTCCCAAAAGGTTTCCACAATTTTGGCCACTACTGTAACATTGTACAGATCAATTGTTCCTGAAAAAAATAATAATGCTGGAACACTATTAATTTATTTTGACCTCAGTGTCTTACCCTGGGTGGAATTGTAATTCTAGTTCATCATAGGAAATAAAAGAAAGTTTTCAGGAAGAAAAGAAAAGAAAGTATGATACAAATGTAATGTTAACATAGAGTTCAAACGTTAGTTCAAATTTAGAAGGCTAAAAAGAAATATGATTCCTCAATCCTCAGCAACAATTATTTGTATCAGAAGGTCATTTTGAGTAAAAAAAAAAAAGAAATCGAATGATTTGCTGGTATCAACAAATTATTTTATCAGTCTACATTGCACATCTTCCTTGCCTTGTAGCTGAAAACTCAGTAAGTTTAAGTAACTATCATGCCTGATTTAGTTTGCCTAATCTACACACTATTCCAATATATCTAGCGGAATTAGGTTATCTTATTATTGTAATTCAAATGCCAGTTGAGATGATGTCATCCCCAAAGCAAGCTCTACAGTACTTTTCAATAATATATTTCAAGGTAATCTTTATATAGAAGCAGAATCTTCCCTGCTGTTAACCAGACTGAGAAATTCATAAGGTCCAAATAAAATAAATCTAAAGTCCAAGTAAATTGACAGTTATTTTTCACATATATTATCCATAGAAGGACAGAAAATACTTTTCCCCTCCCCTCATTATGATGATCTTACTTCGTTTGGACAGGTGAACAAATTCATTAAAATACCTAGCATCGACCATGCAATTTTCTTTTTTTTTTATTGAAAAAGTTTTTCAAATACAAATTTCCCCCCCCTTTTCTTCCCCCCTCCTCCCTAACCCCCCCTCCCCCTCCCCTCCCCCTGTGGCTTCTCCAAAATAAAACCCAAATTAATAACAGATTATATAATACTTTACCATCCTTTTACTCCACCCTCCATATACTGACCCTTTCTTTCTAACAATATTATAATATTCCCCCTATACTATACATTTCAGAACGACATTCAGCTGTAAAATTATATAATAAATCCTAATTTGGCAATTTCAACTCATAATCTACCCATTTCCTCCTCCCCCATACATATATCTCTTAATTCAAGTCTTTTACGTATATTAATATAACATAGCATCCCTTTTCCTAAACTAAACAATCAGTAAACTAACCCAGCTCCACCCATTTTCCTACAGGTCTACCATACATAATATTTTTTAATATTTTTGTTCTTCTGCCCACACCACTAAAAAAATATTTCCATATGTAAATAAAATCCTCAAATGACTTTAAGCTTGTATTCCATATGATATCTTCTATAATGTCTTTCAACTGGATTGTTAATTCCATCACCCATGTTAGGGTAACATCACATTCTAGTTCCAACATGCAATTTTCAAAGCAATTACTACAGTTGTGGGCTGCAGTTGTCCAATTTCTAAAAACACTAGTATCGTCTACAAAAAACAAGATTCTAGCCCAACTTTTATGACTTAATTGCATTTGTTCATTAGAAATGCCCCACCTTTCCCCCTGGAAAATCACATTATTGTTGTTGTTATTGTTATTTAGCTTGTGCCGAAAACCAGTTTAACATACTGGAGACTCTCCAAATAAATAATAAAATAAAGACTGAGGAAAGACAAGAGACAACTCTTCCATTGTAATATAGTTGGCATTGCCAACATCCAGATGACAATTCAATTACAGAAAAGAACAGAAAAGCAGAAAAGATGGTTTAGAGATCATTCAATTTTTTTAAACCAGAACATACAATCAATCAAACAAACAAAGAAAGAAATAAATAAAAGAAAATAAAGGATAAAGAGTGATTGGAAAAATTAACAGGATTTCCAATCAACTGAAGTTCATTCTGATGTAACTGGCTGTGTATAGAAATACAGAGGGAATGAGCAGTACCATGTCCAAGTTGTCAGCTGTTTCAGAAATCAAAAGGGGAAGAACCCCAATAATTCTTGAGTTGACCTCAAGTTTGGCAGAACAAAATGAAAGACCCAACTGGGGAATGTCTCAAATTTTCCCTCCAATCTAAAAAAGTATCATTTCTCCTCACAATTGCTCCAAAGAGGCCAATATTATTGATGTCAGTGGAACTCAACAAGCCCAGGAGAATCTATCTGGGGACCAAGAATGTACTTTACGAAAAAATGTTCTCATGATCAGACAGTGCTGCAATAAATGGTGAGATAGAACTATTTTTAATCAAGCCTTCTCGAAAATAACGTAAAAAGTTTGTGATAGGGAATATAGCAAAGTTTGTGTAGCAAACTTAAAGTACTAAGCTACTCTAGTAAGTAGCTTCTAAGTACAGTAGTGGCCAAAATTGTGGAAAAATGAGATATACCAAAATTATCACCATAGAAAAAATGAGATATACAAAAGTTATCACCATGTCAGTTAATATTTAGTTGGGTAGCCTTTAGCATGAGTGACGGCCTTACAATGTCTTCCCATGGAGTGAACCAAGTCTTTTAGTTCTGCAGTTGTTATAATGTGAAACCAAGTTTGAATGATTGCTTCTATTAACTGGGTTTTATTGCTTGTTCTGACTAACAAGTTCTTTAGTTGACTCCATAGATTTTCAATTGGGTGAAGGTCTGGGCTATTCCAGGCCATTCCAGCAGTGGAATATGATTATGTTGAAACTCAAAAAAAAAAAAAAAAGTGGTGTTACTATTTATTTTATTTATTTTATTTTATTAAATTTCTATACCGCCCTTCTCCCGAAGGACTCAGGGCGGTGAACAGCCACAAGATAAAACACATAAATACAAAACTTTAAAATAAATTAAAAACGAATTAAATAATTTGGCTGAATTTAAAATACCCCGTAATTTAAAACAAATTAAAATTTACATTTAAAAAAGGGGAAAAGATTTAGGCCAGGCCAGCTTGATGGAATAAAAAAGTCTTAAGTGCGCGATGGAAGGTGCGCAGATCCGGGATCCTCCATATCTCTGGGGGGAGCTCGTTCCAGATCGTAGGTGCCCCCACAGAGAAGGGTCTCCCCCTAGGGGCCGCCAGTCGACATTGTTTGGCCAACGGCACCCGGAGGAGCCCCTCTATTAGCCATCAAACCTCAAAAATACACTTTCCCCAAAAGGTTTCCACAATTTTGGCCAGCACTGTAGTAGTACTACCTAGTACTACTGTTTGACAATGCAATGAGAGGAATGCAAATTTTAACAAAGTTTACTAGACTACTTGGTATTTTTAATAAAACGCCTGGGAAAATTCTGAGCAACACGGATTCTGAGACACAGCTCCATGTATGTCATGGCACACTGCTATTTTTTTTTCCACAGTTGGTTGAGTGACAGCTGACAAAATCAGAAGATGATGATTTCACAAATAGCCCTTTGGGCAGGAAATGTGGCACACAAGGTGTCAGATTATCTAACTGATGAAGCACCCCACTGTTCCTTGGCAATGTTTTCCAGAATCCTATGTATGTAGAAACAAATCCTATAAACATCTGATGCTATTCTCTTATTTTGAAATGTTGGTGACAATGTTATCTGTAAACCTACTTTATTGCATTGCTTTATAGGACATTGGCCACACTTCAGTTGCTAGAAGCAATAGGTTTTTTTCTTTTCTTTTTTTGTAGCGAGTTCAAATGCACTGAAAATATACAAGGGGTACTAAAAAAAGACAGCCATACAGGAACTAAATTGGAATCTAGTTTAGGTGACACATAAGTAATACCACTTCAAATAAAATATAATGGAAAGGCCACCCAGCTGTGGAACAGAATATATGTGCAGCTATCAAAAGATATCATCAAAGATAAAGGAGAAGACCTTTGCTATGCAGCTCAATCAAAAATAGTCAGACATATCATCGTTCACCTTGGAAAGATCCAAGATGACATCAAAAGTTGGATTTTCACAGATCGTAATGAGTACATCAAGGAAATGTAAATTCTGGCAAGGTCAAAAGGAATCCATTCTAGGTTTGTATTGGATTTTAGGAGCCTACATTCCAGAACAGCAAAAGCCATGAGCTGTAAATCTGCATGGTAAAGTTCTCTTAATTTATTTAATGTTGTAGGAAATTAGCACCCACCCCTTTCCTAGAAGAATGAAATATTTTAGGAAATATTAAAAAGGCAGAATATTATGTTTCCCTGGATGAGAAATGGAGAAGCATGTTTTAAAGATGAGGCAGCTCCCACCTTCTTGCACCCCACCCTTTGTCAATGGGCCAGAGGCAGAAACTCAATTCCTCCCATCTTTGTCAATGGACCATCATCTGCAACACAATAGGACTCATCTAGCAACAGAAACTAACACAATAGGACCTATCTAGCAACAGAAACTCACCACATGGCACCTGAGAAGATTACATCAGCCAGCAAGGCTAGCTAAGACCCCCACCCCCTGGGAGTCTGACAACCAATCAGGATACTCTTTCTGGGTCCCAGGAAGTTCAAAGCTAGAAAGGGCATAAAACCCGGGGACTCGCAGCATCTCGCCCCTTTTCTGTTCAGGAACTCAAACCATGTGATCCTGTCCACCATTAAACCATCTTTCCAAGCAGTCTCCATGTTTCCAGTGTCTTTTTCCCCACTGGGAGCTGAACCCAGAAGGATATTTCTTCTAACAATGTGTTGAAATAAACATTATTTTTGAACTCTCCTTGCAAAATCTATAGTCTTTTATGGTACAAAATAATCATTAACACTTACATTTTGAGGATGGTGCAAGAAATATTTCCTATATTTTGATGATGTTTTTCTTCTTCTTCTTCCTTTAAACAGTTATGGGAAACGGTTGAACTGATTCAGTAGGGAGAGAAATAACTTTTTCCCTCCAAAATAAGTGCCTTTGAATTTTAGGATGTTCTGTATTTGTTGGTAACAATAGAATCAGTCATTGAAAACAAAATAATTAGCAGGAAATCCAAATTCCCTCAAACATTGTAGTTATAGAAAAGGTGAATGATTAAACTGGGCCTGTCTGTTTCTTTCTCAATCCTGTTTCTGAAACACACATCCCTTTTCTTTTTTGTTCTTTCACATAAAAGAAGGAAGAGAAAGTGTGTTAGGGACTTAGTTTATTCCCTGGGAGAAAGCCTGAGTATTTGCGTTTGTATGTATTTATGATACATGCAAATGGAAATCAATTTTATAAATGGGATATCTTTATGAAAAGATTGGAAAGAGATGTCATTACCTACTCTGTAGAGATTCCCCTCCCCTTCTCAGAAAACGAAATCTAAGATTCAGATGGAATTTTATATTGAAGTAAGTTTGATATTGGATAAGAAATAGAATTATATTTGATATTGAATAAGGAATAGAATTATATTTCTTATTTTTCTTTTAACATTACCCACAAATATCTTGGCTTAGCTTTAGCAGGGAAATCAGATTCCAGAGCTTACTTCAATAATCATGAGAGATTTCTGGTTAATTCACTTTCTCCAGACATTCACAAATGAATTGCTGATGGAATTATCACCCCCCTCTCTGTCTCTCCCTCTTTGTCTCTCCCCCACTCTCTCTGTCTCTATCTCTCTCTGTCTCTCTCTCTCTCCCTCTCTCTCCTTCTCTCTCTCTCTCTCTCTCTGTGTGTGTCTCTGTCTCTCCCTCTCTCTCTCTGTCTGTCTGTCTCTCTCTCTCTCTCTCTCTGCTGACTTTTGGTTTCCCAAAGTCTCATATCCAATATGAATGCTGATTCTAACCATAATAAAACTTTCCTTCTTATATTTTATGTCATTTTCCTGGCAACAATAAAGTTGTCAACCCTAAAGCGGCCATTTTTGACCGCTTTGGTGTTGCCACACTGGAGCTGAGGGATAGGGAGGCAGGGAATTGAATTAGAGGGGAATCTGTAGCCAGAACAATATATTTTCTCTTGGGAACCAAGGACGTTCTCACACTTGGTTGGAGGAAGGCGGAGTGATGCCACCCAGTTGCCAGCCTGCACCGTGATTGGACCATGTGACTGATTGTTTTGAAAAAGTAGAAAAAACTTTTACTTTTAATTAGGTGAAAACCACTGGAGACTTCAGAGTCGGTTTTCACCAGATATGTGCCAATATGATAATTCCGATAAAAGTATTCTTTGAGGAATCTACCTGCCTTGGAGTTTTGCTTACTATGGATTTATCACTTGGAACCCTGGCAAAGGTGATTTTTCATTATATCTTCCTGCTTTTGTTCTGTTTTGCTTTGTGTGTGGGTGCATGTAATATACATTTGAACAGATTTTGACTTTCACATCTAACCTGTAATGCTGGGATTTTCTCATGGACTCCTTTAAAAAATATGAGGGTCTTAATTTTCTCTTCCAGATTACGGGAGAAAGGGTGAGTGATATTATTTCTTGGGAAAGTGCAGAAATCTTATAAATCAAAGCTCAGAACTCCTACCTTCCTCAAACAAATTAAGACTATGTTTCTATAACCCCGATTGAACAAATGCAGTATGTGATCAGAGTACGAATCACTTCTCCTATAAGCCATGATTTACCATGAACTGTAGGAAAAAGGAAAAAGTACTATTAGACCAGGTCCTGTACAACAGTGCGAAATTACCCGCTGCAGGTCCAACCTGACTGATGGTGTCAAGAAGTGCACAAATACCATCTGAACTTGACTTCTAGCAATAAAATGCCTAAATTGGAACAATTCATCTTGGCATACCAGGATTCAAGCTACAGGTCATTCCAGTGTGTGTGTGTGTGTGTGTGTGTGTGTGTGTGTGTGTGTGTGTGTGTCTATGTGTGTGTGTGTGTGTGTGTGTGTGTGTGTGTGTGTGTATTTAGAGAAGATTTCTTAGTTGAATTATCTGATCCAATGTTTGGAATGTCATTTGAACACAATTCTGCACGTATAGACCACTGCTAAAATCTATCTGTCAGGTTCCAGAACAATAATAAAGGGCACAGACAAAACAAACCTGGTTTGCTGCTGCTGTCTTTTATTTCTGGCACGTACTGACCAGGGGTGAAATGTAAAATGGGTTACTACCGGTTCTGTGGACGTAGCTTGGTGGTGGGATAATGTGACTGGGTGGGCGTGGCCAACTTTTTTTTTTTTTTACCTTTTCAAAGCATTTTTTCTAATGTTTTGAAAAGCCTCTTTGCCGATTAGGCAACTCAGCTGGGATTGGTGGCTCAGCAGACTAATAGCATTGTGATTAACACCAGCTGTCTGCAATTACTGTAAATTCGAATCTCACCAGGCTCAAGGTTGACTCAGCCTTCCATCCTTTCTAAGGTAGGTAAATTGAGGACCCAGTTTGTGGGGGCAATAAGCTGACTTTTTATAAATACACAAAAGAATGAAAGCTATTGCTTGACGCACTGTAAACCGCCCTGAGTCTCTGGAGAAGGGCGGCATATAAATCAAATTTTAAAAAAAAATGTTAGAGAGGTTTTTTAAAAAAATGCCTCTCTGCCGATCAGGCAACTCAGCTGGGATCGTCAGAGACTTTTCAAAGCATTTTTTTTTACCACCTCTTCAGCCAAGAGGTTACAGAAAAAAATGCTTTGAAAATCCTCTGAGGATCCCAGCTGAGCCGCACAATCATCAGAGGCTTTTTTTTTTTACTTTTAAAAGCATTTTTTTCGTCGGAAGAGGTTGTAGAAAAAATGCTTTTAAAAGTAAAAAATAAAAAGCCTCTGATGATTGCACGACTCAGCTGAGCATGGTGGGGGGGGGTGCAGGTATTTTTGCTACCGGTTCTCTGAACCACGCGCCGCCATCGCTACTGGATTGGGCGATCCGGTCCGAACCGGGAGCATTTCACCCCTGGTACTGACCATTCAAACGAAAATATTGTTAGGGCTATGTGCCTGGACTTCCCATCACCATTTATACATTGCACCCATGCATCCAAACCTCATTACCCAATCCCGAATGGCCAACCCTCCCATGTGACCCGGAAGTGTTGTGCTAATGTGGGTGCGCTTGGAATTCAATCTATGCCTTGCCCCTCAGGGTAGGGTTGCCTGGGGACGGGGGCTCAGTTCATGTTTTAGCAATAGCCAGAGCTTGGCATCGACAAAGGGTGCTGTAGAGACGAAAGAGGGAGCCAGGGGGCAACTCTATCAGCTTCTATCTGTTGTGTTCGCCGGCCCCGGCAACTGGGGATGCCACCCCGTGATTGGCCAAGAGGCGTGGCCTCCCTAAAGCGGAACATAATATAAATATAATTTATAAATAAATAATTTTTATAATTATAAATATAATTTATAAATAAATAATAAATATAATAAATAAATAAAGCTCCCCTGGTGATGTCATCACCGCGCAACCACCTCCCAGCTCTATGGGACAACAGGAAGCCTCATTGCCATCCATCTCGGTCTCCAGCAGGTTAGTGAAACAGCTTGCAGCCTCTCCTCCTCTATGTTCGTCTCTGATGTCTGTCCCCGCCCCCTGAATGGCAACTCCAGGCTGGTTGGCACACCGGAGCTGACACTATCGATCAAATCCTGAAAACTTTGTCTATCTCTCTCATTTCCTAAATTTGGCTTCTGCCCAGAAACCCTATTTACAAATCTGTTAAAGAGTACTGCAGAACTGAAAAGAAAATTAAACCGGAAAAAAAAAAGGAGCCAAGAAAATTGAAACCCTTACTGCCAGCAACAATAAATTATGATCTACATTTCCAATGAGTTGACAATTTTTATTTTTTAAAAAAATCTTTTTGTAACAAATCTGTGCAGGGTTAGGTCTACAAGGTGCTTAGAAAATGGACATTTATCAAGAAAAAAAAATGAGGCAGCATCTTGTGATTTTTAAGGAAATCACAAGCCGAAATGATAGCAAAAATGTTTCAAAACAGAGTTTTTTTGGTTTAAAAGTCATTTAATTGGAAATAGAAAATTGGTTAACTCTGTAATATAGAAGCAGATCGTTTTCTGATCTTCCTTCCTTCCTTCCTTCCTTCCTTCCTTCCTTCCTTCCTTCCTTCCTTCCTTCCTTCCTTCCCTCCCTCTGTCCCTTCCTTCCCTCCCTTCCCTTCCCTTCCCTCTCTCCCTCCCTCCCTTCCTTCTTTCCTTCTGTAAAAAGATTTTTTCATGGAAAACGATGACTATTCAAGGAGGAAACAAGGAACAAAGTGAGAAAAGAAAGTTCAAGGGAACTGGTTCTCATTTGGATGGCTAACTCCTGACTTCCAATTTTGTTTGGCCTCATTAGAAAATAGAAAGCTACCATTTAAAATTTATTATGATAATTTCACAGAAATATGTTGTTGCTACTCTGATAACTATTATTTATGGGAGAATCTACTTTCTCAAATTAACAGGTGCAATCAATTGGAAGCACAAAATGGGAAGAGAAAGATGATTTGTGCCTGCAGTTGATTTCCTTGACATAATTGTGCCCGTAATTGATTGCCGGTACAAAATTAAAGAGCTAGTGGAGACTCGTGTCAATTAAGGGGAAAAAGAAAAAGTTTTTACCTGAAACATTATTTCTCAGAAGAAGACTTTCTTCGTAGTGAAATAAAATAGACTTTGCTGACATCACGTCAATTTTTTTTTCGTTGCAAAGTTCAGCAATCAATGATCTTTATGGATTTGTCTCTTTCTATAAAAACGTTAATCTTCAAGTAGAGCTCAGTTCCTTAGGGACCAGGCAGACATATCCATGTAGTTTTCTTGGCAGTTACACCGTTTGCCTTTGCTAAGGTCTGGAATAGTTAAGTCTACATGCTTGAAATCCTAGGATTTTCCAGTTGTTTTTTTATTGAGGGATCAGTTACTGTATGTCTATGCATGCTTAGTTTTCCAATAACTGTCAATCTGTGCTTAGTTTTCCAATAACTTATGTGGTTTCCATTTGTTTATGCTGTATTTGTGTCAAAGTTGATTGTGGTAGTCCTGGTAGAGAGCTGTTGTTGGTCTTTTTTTGAGAAAGTACTATTTGAGTGGAGTAGAAACGTAAACCAGACATGTTACTGGGAGGCAAAAAAAATCACAAAACAATACATAATGTTACACATATTAACAGCAACCAGAATTATTTTTGTGCAGAATTGGAAACAGGCAGATATTCCTTCAGAACGAATGATAATAAGGAAAATATATGAGTGTGCAGTCATGGATAGGCTGTCTATGGAATTGAAAGAGAGAGAAGAATCTGAGTATTATCAGATTTGGAGTAGATGGTATACCAGGCTTGAGAATAAAAGTAAAATTAATGTGTAAGACATATAAAGTATAAATATATATTGTATAATATATAAGAACTATATAATATTGATTGTAGATATTATTATAATTTAAACGATGGTGTAATATAGGATAGTGAATTACAGAAAGAGAATGATCTAAATATGAATGTTATATGGATACTGATATGGATATGCTGTAATGAGTGTAAATTTGTGTTTTGTGTTTTAAATGTTGGAAAAATTTAATAAATATATTTAAAAACAAAACAAAAACAAAACTCTGATTTATTTTGGCTACCTCATGACAGGGAATTCACTAGAAAAAGCAATTATATTTGGAAGAATAAAAGGGAATCAGAGCGCCGAAGAACATGATAGCTGGACACCATCAAAGCTGACAACAGTCAGAGCATAGAACAACTCAAAAAAGGCATGAAAGATCAGAAGATGTGGAGACACATGGCCCAATGAATTCCCAAGACTTGGACATGACTGAGTGGATCATCATCAGAAACGTAATGCATTTCTGGAAAACAAAGTTGTTAAGGTTTCAAGAAATCTGTTCAAAATATACCCCACTGAATCCATAAACGGAGGCATACATTGCATTGGGGATCAATGACAAATGCTATCCTAACATGTCAGGAGTCCTGTATATGAAGATTGTGTTATGTCACAACAATGATAAATGCATCTCCTTTCTTTTCTTCATATATGGGCTGTGGTGGCGCAGTGGTTAGAGTGCAGTACTGCAAGCTACTTCTTCTGCTGCCTGCCGGCTGCCTGCAATTTGGCAGTTCAAATTTCACCAGGCTTCCATCTTTCAGAGGTGGGTAAAATGAGGACCCAGATTGTTGGGGGCAATATGCTGAACTGTGTAAATTGCTTAGAGAGGGCTGTAAAAACACTGTAAAGTGGTATATACAGTAAGTCTAAGTGCTATTGCTATATATAACATTTCTTTTTTCCTTTTTATCCCCCATAACTAAAACCTTATCAAAATTTTGGGATGAAAGAAAGTAACCAAACCAAAGTCATAAAGCTCAAGATCTCTTGGCTCCTACTCAAATATCCTGTATCAACTCACAAAGCATCCCTCTTGAGTTGTCATAGGCAAGGGGGATGGGAAAACTGGGGAAGCAGCATGGCAGCCAAAAACAAAAGCACATTCCAGACATATCTCTCTCAAGGCTGTCTCCCAGGGTTACCCACAGCAGCCGGAGGGGAGTGATCTCTACAACAGAGCAAAATTGCTCTGTTGATGAATGTGACTGATGACACAACGTGGGGAGGGAGGGGGAAAACAGGGTCATGCCTGGGTCATAAATTACGTGAGGTCAGAGTTGGCTTCACTTGGAATGTGCTGACCTGAAGCTCCTCATAAATAACTGGATTTCTTTTGGAGCTTGATTTGAGGCTCATGATTTAATTAGGGCATCTATTGGAACCCTGACAGCCTGCCTAACGCCACACAACACCATGTTCCCTTCATGGCCAGGGTTGCATCAGTTGAAAGAAACAAGGACAAGGAGACGAAAGACAACTCTAGGGGAAAGGATAAAAGGAGGTTTTATTGCACCGGTGAGACTGTGGAGTCATATTCAGACAGAGCGATTCAAAAAAAAAAACATGTATTACAGAAAGTGGGAAGAAAGGGATAAAGGGCAAGGGCAAGGGGAAGGCAAGGTAAAGCAATTCAGAAGGGAAGTAATTTTTGCTTTCTTAGACCAGCCTGAAATCAAAGTTGTCTTTCCTTGGCAATTTTCCACTTGTATATAAAATCAAATTAAATGTGATAGCACCAGGGTTACTGATTCAGCTAGAGCTACATCTTGCATTAGACTCTTTAAGATTAAATCCAGTGTCACTTTCTGCTGGCAGACTCCATGAGCAATTGCATGCAAACACAACTACAAAGAGTATCTATTATTTTTGTCTGGCAAAGTTTTGAATTCTTCCTCCTCCCCTCCTCTCCAGGTGACCTAGAGGTATACAGGTTTAGGTCATGGATTGGAAAACCATATTGAAAATAATCTTTATCACCCTAAACTCTATTGCTTTATCCAAAATTAATGATAGATAGATTTCATCAGATAAAAGATAGATAGATAGATAGATAGATAGATAGATAGATAGATAGATAGATAGATAGATACTGTAGATTGAGGATAGATTGATGATAGACAGTGATAGATGATAGATAGATAGATAGATAGATAGATAGATAGATAGATAGATAGATAGATACTCTAGATAGATAGATACTCTAGATAGATGATAGATGATAGATAGATAGATAGATAGATAGATAGATAGATACTGTAGATAGATGATAGATAGATACTGTAGATAGATGATAGATAGATGATAGATAGATAGATAGATACTGTAGATAGATACTGTAGATAGATACTGTAGATAGATGATAGATAGATAGATAAATAGATACTGTAGATAGATGATAGATAGATAGATAGATAGATAGATAGATAGATAGATAGATAGATAGATACTGTAGATAGATTATAGACAGTGATAGATAGATGTGTGTGTGTGTGTGTGTGTGTGAGAGAGAGAGAGAGAGAGAGAGAGAGAGAGAGAGAGAGAGAGAGAGAGAGAGAGAGAGAGAGAGAGAGAGAGAAATTACTGTAGATGTAGGATTACAATGAACATTAGGCATACTATATCTTGACTTTTTCTTTATATCTTTAGAAGACCAGATCCTGAAGATGAAACTCAAATATTTTGGCCACCTAATGAGAAGGAAGGACTCACTGGAGAAGAGCCTAATGCTAGGAACGATTGAGGGCAAAAGAAGAAGGGGGCAACAGAGAATGAGGTGGCTGGATGGAGTCACTGAAGCAGTCGCCATGATCTTAAATGGACTCTAAGGGATGGTAGAGGACAGGAAGGCCTGGAGGAACATTGTCCATGGGGCCGTGATGGGTCAGACACGACTTCACAGCTAACAACAACATCTTGACTTTTAAAAAAAACCCTATATAATCAATACATGGCATAAAAGATAAAAACTCATAATCAAAATGATTTCTGTTTTCCATATATAGTATATATCAGTTGCACTGGAAAGAAAAAAGGGAAAATGAGAAACAAGGTAAATGAACTCACAGTGGCAACAAGTTACACCATTGGAAGATTTGAAGGACCAGATTGTAGACAGAATATCCTGGAGAACATTTATCTATCTGGCCATTAAAAGTTAAGACAATTTGATGGCACATCTATCCATCCATCAAACCAATCAACCATCCAATCCTCTAGCCTTCCTTCAACTTTTGGAGAACTGGAATCATCTTAAGAACCACGGCCAAAGGGACAATAGCATTCAGACAGACTTACTGTTAATTATCCATAACTGAACTGTGCCATTGGAAAACAGTATCAAAATCATGGATGACATAGCATAGATAGGGTCTGATTTTTCACTCTCTCATTGGACTGTAATTTGGTTGCCTACTGAAATTAATTGACAGTTGGTTCAGGACAGTGTAAGCAAAGAATTGCTGTGCAGTATGTAATTAAAGCTAGCTTTCATGTTCATTGACAGTGTTTATTCCAGAACAGCAGGTACTAGAGACAGCAAACAAACTTCTAATCTTAATGCATTGTTTGTAAGCTTTCCAGAGGCATCTGGCTGTTAATAATTGGAAACAGAAAGATGGCCTTTGGTTAAATCCAGCAGCATTCTTCTGAAGCTCTTAGTCATCTAGGCTGGCTAAATGGATGTGGGCCTTTCAGAATCAGGAAAATAAGAATGAATCTGGGAAAAGATTTCATTAACAAAATGCAGAATCTGACGTGTAGGATGTCTTGTACATTGCTATATTGCTTAGGGCTCTTTACCAACAAGGAACACGCACATGCCCAAATAGACAAACAAGCAGAAATGGTTAAACTCTGAAACAATTATTTAACTGCTCTAATTTAACATCTTACATCTTGTGATAAAGAGTTTTTTTTTGAAATTCTAGTGTGATGGATTATATTTAATACCCTAGTGTAGCACGCAATAGTAACAAGATCTATGCAACATAATATATGTACTAGATCTATACTATATGAGGTCTTTGGTGCTCTTTGAGCTTGATTTTGTTCTTGCAGGCATTTCATTACCCAATTAGGCAACATCATCAATGATTGTCATGCCCTCGTCATAGCCTGAATCAGCGGAGGAAGACCAGATGGAACTGGAGCCAATGGAGATCGAGGGGGCGACTTCATTGGCTTGGGAGGAAAGTGGGGAGGAGCAGGCCCAGTCAGGCCAGGGCCTTTCAGGATTGGGATGGCTTGTAGGCAGGGAGAAAGGAGGGCAGGATGACCAAGAGAGACTAAGCAGTGAACATGAGGGACAGAGCTCAGGTGATGAGCAAGAACCACTCCCTCCTGATCCTCGATCAAGGAGAGTGGAGGGAAGGCAAGAACAGCACAGACTGATTGACCCAACTACAAGGAAGGAGAGTGCCCCACCCCTCTTCACAAGGCACACCTGGGGACTGAGACTTAAGAAGATGCTGTGGGGAGGGGCATTTGTCAGGAACAAATGCTGAATTCATGGAGTGTTGAGTGCTGATGGTTGGACTTTTGTGGATTCCTTGCATTCTTTCTGGATTTCTGGATTACTTGCTTTGCTCCTTTGCTTCCTGGACTCCTCGACTTCCCCTGCTGGATTTCTTGCATTGTAGCCATGGTGCTCACAGAGTTGGCCCAGACTATTTGCAGTCAGAGGTTACTTGAGGTATGCTTTTACAGCCCTCTCTAAGCAGTTTACAGAGTCAGCTTATTGCCCCCAACAATCTGGGTTCTCATTTTACCAGCCTCAGAAGGATGGAAGGCTGAGCCAATCTTGAGCTGGTGAGACTCGGAAATCAGCAGAAATAGCATGCAGTACTGCATTTCTAACCACTGTGCCACCAGAGCTCTCGGCTATATAGTGAGTTTAATGGTATTAAAGGTGTGAACATGTGAGATCTCCTACTGCAATACCGAAGTATGTGAATAGGAAGGCAAGGGAGTTGGAAGGCAGAGATCTCTATATGCTCTTGCAATATTATTTTATCCTTTGGTCTTTGATCCATTTTAAATATGTCTAAAGCATCAGCATACATATTTCATTTTCTCCTATTGCATCTAGAGAACCTGACCGTTCAGATGTCTTTCACTCATCAAACAATGCCATCGCGGAGCTAGCTCTGCTAGATTATGAAAGTCCTATCTCGAGGTAATATCCTCAATGTTTATTATTGATTTTAGAAAACGGCGTTTGCATATGCTTTTTCCCAGAGTTCATTGTGTTTGGCTAAGCTAAAGGTTTAACTTAGCCAAATGTTTTACGGGTTTTGCTCTGTGAAGTATGACATCTATATAGGAACCAAAACATCACATTATTTTGAGAACTAAAAATATTGTTTTAAGAGGTGGCATCTTTTCATCCTTTCATTTTTTTTCCCCCTAGAACCGAGCAGACAAATTTAATCTATAAAATACTAGTATTTGATGGCATTGCTGGCTATACACAGTGAAATCATTAATTATGGTACAAAATGGCAATATTAATGTCACTGGAGATCTTTTTCTACAGCAGAGGTGTTGAATTCTTTTGCCTCTAATCCACAAACTTGCTGACTTTCATCATCATCATCTCCTTTTGATGACCCCATAATCCCTTGTGGGGTGGAGGCTGGGCAACCAAATGGAGCAGAATGTTTACTGGCCGGATACCCTTCCTGTCACCGATGTGGAATTTTGTCCAGGAGATATATTCTCATTGTGCCCAGAAAGAAATATCTGTCTCTACCTAGGATTGAACTCACAGCCTCCTGATTGTGAGGTGAAAGCTCCACTTCTAGGCCACCGCACCATTAAACTTCCTGACTTTCATATTAAACAAAAAAAAAAAAAAACCCTCACACACCCCCTAAGAGACAAATATATAGGCAGAACCAACCTGCTTTATTTCCAGCTGACATTTAAAACACATTTATGTCTTTTCTTATTTTTATCCTTTAACATAACACTTACCTAATATCGTAATGGGGGAAAAAAAGATTCTTGATCTCACTGCATTTCATTGAGACTAGAATAAAAAGATGAAAGAAAGAAAAAATAAAACAACATGGAACAGATTGTGAAATAATTAGTAGGGAGAAGACTATGGAATATTTTAAACTACCTTGATTTCTGGAAGAAGTGGGAGTCTTCAGGATTTTTTTAAAGTAGAGAGATGTATGGCAAAGACAGGTTTTCTAAAACTAAAATATCTTATTTTCTCACTTCCTACCTCCCGTGGATTTTGTATAATGCTGAAAAAATATTCTCATATACACCTTTTCCTACATTCCTGGATCTTAACCAAGAACCATTCTCCTCTTTGAATGATAAGCATTAGAGGAAACCATGGAACATGACTGCAAGAAGACATATCCAGTTGGTGTGGTGGTTAAAGGTGGTTAAATCAGGGGTGAAATGCTCCCAGTTCGGACTGGATCGCCCAATCCGGTAGCGATGGCGGTGGTTGGTTCGGAGAACCGGTAGCAAAAATCCCTGCCCCCCCCCGCCCAGCTGAGCCGCACAATCATCAGAGGCTTTTTTTTACTTTTAAAAGCATTTTTCTACAACCTCTTCAGCCGAAAAAATGCTATTAAAAGTAAAAAAAAAGTAAAAAAAAAAGCCTCTGATGATTGCGCAGCTCAGCTTGGATCATCAGAGGCATTTAAAAGAAAAAAATCCCTTTTTTTCTTTTAAAAGCCTCTGACGATCCAAGCTGGGTTGCCTGATCGTCAGAGGCATTTAAAAGAAAAAAAGCCTCTGCCGATCAGGCAACTCAGCTGGGATCATCAGAGCCTTTTGAAAGCATTTTTTTACAACCTCTTCGCCGAAGAGGTTGTAGAAAAAATGGTTTTAAAAGTTAAAAAAAATTGGCCACACCCACCCAGTCACATTACCCCACCACCACCAAGCCACGCCCACAGAACCGGTACTAACAAATTTTAGATTTCACCACTGGGTTATATGCTGAAAAACTTTCTAGATAGGAGAACAGAGATGGAAGGGACCTTGGAGGTCTTCTAGTCCAACCCCTGCTCAGGCAGGAAATCCTATACCATTTCAGCAGTGGTGAAATTCAATTTTTTTTTACTACCAGTTCTGTGGGTGTGGCTTGGTGGGCATGGTGTGGCTTGGTGGGCGTGGCTTGGTGGGTGTGGCAGGGGAAGGATACTGCAAAATCTCCATTCCCATTCCACTCCTGGGGGAAGGATATTGCAAAAGCTCCATTCTCACCCCACTCTGGGGCCAGCCAGAAGTGGTATTTGCCGGTTCTCTGAATGAAACAAAATTTCTGCTACCGGTTCTCTAGAACCTGTCAGAACCTGCTGAATTTCACCCCTGCATTTGAGACAAATCTTCTTAAAAACCTCCAGTGTTGGAGCATCCACTAAATTCTGGAAGCAAATTGTTCCACTGATAATTTGTTCTAACTGTCATGAAGTTTCTCCTTAGTTCTAGGTTGGTTCTCTCCTTCACTAGTTTCCACCCATTGCTTCTTGTCCTGCCTTCAAGAGCTTTGGAGAATAGGTTGACTCCCTCTTTTTTTGGCAATCTCTTAAATATTGGAACACTGCTATCATGTCACCTTTAGTCTTTTTTTAAAACTAAACTAGACATACCCAATTCCTACAACTGTTCTTTATGTTTTAGCCTTCAGTCCCCTAATCATCTTTGCTGATCTTCTCTTCATTCTTTCTACAGTCTCAATATATATATTTTTTTACATTGTGATGACTAAAACTGGATGCAATATTCCAAGTGTGGTCTTACCAAGGCATTATAAAGTGGTATCAACACTTCACACAATCTTAATTCTGTCCTTCTATTAATGCAGCCTAGGACTGTGTTGGCTTTTTTGGCAGCTGCAGGAAACGACTGGCTCATATTCAAGTTATCGTCCACTAGGACTCCAAGATCCCTCTCGCAGTTACTACTGTTGAGCCACTGTTGGCTCAACAGTTACTATTCTATACTTGTGTCCTGCCTTAGTTGTGAAGCCAGTGCAAGATTAGGGGCTATTCCCTCTTTTTTAATTCCAGGAAGAAAAAGGCAATGGCAAAGTGCTTCCAAACATCAAGAAAACTGTGAGTTTGTCCAAGCAGTGGCCAGGAATTTAGCATTTATGCCCTTATCTATTGTTCTGGAAGATTTTCAGTATTGATTATTGTGCTTTAAATAAGGAAATAATGCCAATGTTTAACATTCTGGAGTCTTGAATGCATCTTGAATTAGATGCATCTTGAATCTAATACTAATTAGATTAATTTTAGGTTGGTTGGATTATATTAAGAACTAATTCGAGTTTTAATTTAATACTAGCTTTTCTATGTAGCTTGAAGATTAGAAGTCCTCGCATATTTCAGTTTGTCACTCTACACTTGTTCCCACTCTTTCTTGAGTCTCTACATCCACATTTAATGTCATGCTCATCCTTCTCTTTCATCAAGACATTTTGGATCTTTGTGAACATGCAGAGAATACCAGTAAGACCGACAGCATTTTTGAATGTAGCTTACAAGAGCTAATGCACACAAATTCATACATTCTTACATCTCAGTTTACAAATCTTAAAGTTCCCCATTCAATATACATTGTCTTGTGTTATACTGGGTATGTCTAGTTTAATGAAAAGAAGGATGAGGGAAGACATGATAGCAGTTTTCCAATATCTCAGGGGCTGCCACAAAGAAGAGGGAGTCAAGCTATTCTCCAAAGCACCTGAGGGTAGGACAAGGAGCAATGGGTGGAAACTAATCAAGGAGAGAAGCAACTTAGAACTAAGGAGAAATTTCCTGACAGTGAGAACAATTAACCAGTGGAACAATTTGCCTCCAGAAGTTGTGATTGCTCCAACACTGGAAGTTTTTAAGATGATGTTGGATAACCATTTATCTGAAGTGGTGTAGGCAGTGGTGAGATTCAAGTAATTTAACAACTGGTTCTCTGCCCTAATGATTTCTTCCAACAACCAGTTTGCCAAACTGCTCAGAAAGTTAACAACCGGTTCTCCCGAAGTGGTGCGAACTGGCTGAATCCCACCACTGGGTGTAAGGTTTCCTGCCTAAGCAGGGGGTTGGACTAGAAGACTTCCAAGGTCCCTTCCAACTCTGTTATTCTATTCTATTCTATTCTATTCTATTCTATTCTATTCTATTCTATTCTATTCTATTCTATTCTATTCTATACCACGAAGGAACCTCACACACATAAGGAACAGTGTGTGTTGGTCCCGTCTGACATATTATTCTCTTGCCTTGATCTCAAAGGCTTTGTGTTTGAAGATGTCCGCAGAAAAGAAATTTATCTGAAGCTTCAGTGCCCCAGAAAACCCTGTACAGTATTATTTCTTGAAGCAAGACAAAGAGTTACCTGCACAAATCCTTCCTCTTGTACATGGCAGAGTCTTGACTTAGCAGATCTGAAACCGTAGCAGCATTTATATGGCCATTAGTGGTGGGATTCGGCTGGTTTGGGCCAGTTCAGGCAAACCAGTTGTTAAATTTCTCCCTGCCCCTCCCCTCCCCACTCCAGGAGTCCCCACAGGCCCCATTTTTGCTCCCAGGAGGCTTCAGGGAGGCCTACTAGGCCCAAAATGGGGTTCAGGGGGGCAGCCCCCCCATAGCCCATTTGTGCTCCCAGGGGGTGCAGGAGGCCGAGTGCTGCCTGTCAAACCCCTGGCCACACCTACCATGGCCACGCCTACCCTGCCAGTCATTAGGGCAGAGACCCGGTTGTTAAATTATTTAAATCCCACCACTGATGCCCATCTTAATTTATGTGGACAAGAAACAAAGAAGGAAGTTCCTTCTCCCTTCTTGGAGAAGGCTTGGATCATCACTTTGTATACTTTTGTTTCTGTTTTAGAGCAGCTACTGAAACCAGAAGACCTTGTAAGACCAGGCACTGAATAAATTTGCTAGCATCCATGATTTCAATAAAATCTACTGTTTTATTTTTTATTATTTTTCTTCATTGTCCTAGACTCAACAACTTGCTGGCTGTGTTTGGACTCCTTAGGTATACTCAAATGTAGTTTACTTTTTCATCAATAATTTCTGTTTTCCCACCTTCACTTATCACTAAGATTTCCATGCGACTTTCATATAAGAAGATTTAAACATCTCTTTTTTTAAAAAAAATGAAAAATACAGCGAGAAAATGACTAGGCATCCACCATAACAAGCCTTTCCTGCAAATTGGAAGCCTCTGATTTATGTCTCTGAACAGTGCCCTAACTCATCTTTTCCAGTACATAGATCTCCATGAATAATGACTTCTCTAATTAAATTAAAATTAGCCAATTGGAATTACTTCGTGGGGTAAACCTGAAAGGCTACTTGTTTGCGCATACGCTTTGATTCCTCCTTCCCACTTCTGTTTCCAAACTATTTCTTAAAACGGCAGTTTCAAGTCTCCCTGGAAAACGCGTGTGCTTCCATCGGTAATAACAAATATTCCGACTGATTTGAAAAGGATTGATCTTATGCTCTTCATCAGTAGTGTAACTAGTTTTGTTTGTTTTTTTACAATGTCTTTGCGATTTGCACATATCAGACACGTCCCTTCAAACATGCTTTTCGTCTGATGACCAAGTGCCAGCTGGATTGCAACAGCCGCTATTCTAAACGGACCCCTCTGATCTGTTTAATTATGTATCATTAATTGTAAGATTCCCGACTCCTGCTTTCCTTGTAAAACAAATCTTTAGACTGGAGAAGCAAAGTCAAGCAGGCATCAAGCGAGGTAACGGCGACAGAGAAAGCATTCCAGGAGAGGAGAAAGAAAGAAAGAAAGAAAGGTAAAAAGCAATGTTTTCTCCAAGTCCAGCATGACTCCTTGTGACTACGAACGCATCCGTTTTTTTTTTCTTTTCTTGTCAACAGTACAGAAGTGTTTTGCATTTGAAACACCACAATTGAAACCTGTCCTAAAGAACCTACTTCAGAGACACCCAATGGTGCATTTTCACTGAAGAATGGATTCATTGTTATGCGAAACAGGACACAGTAGAACACAAGAACTTGAAAATGTATTTACATGTGTCTTTAGAAGAGTGTGCTATTTCAGTTTTCTGCAATTGTTTCTGTTTTTTTTAATATGTTTAATATTTACTCTTTTAAGCACCTTTTTCCATGATAGTTTCCCGTCGCTATCAATAGAGAGCTTAGTAACTCATGCTCTTGCCATATTTAAACTTGCGGTGTTTGGGAACAATGCTTTTCTCTCAAAAAGTGTAGCAAAGAAAAAAACGTAAGTAAGAAACTTTGGAGGTCTCGTGCCCACTCCTCTAAATTCGCAATGATTTGCTTCAGTTGGGAAGATGAGCTGAATGAATGAAGACTACACAGAGTAAGACAAAGGATCTCCAACACTAAAATATAAATTTGGATGAGGGTAAGTCATTTGGACAGGCTGAGCACCAAAGAATTGAGGCCTTTGAACGATGGTGCTGGAGAAGACTCCTGAGAGTCCCTTGGACTGCAAGGCGATCAAACCGGTCAGTCCTAGAGGAGATCAACACTGACTGCTCTTTAGAAGGCAGATCCTGAAGAGGAAACTCAAATACTTTGGCCACCTAATGAGAAGGAAGGACTCACTGGAGAAGAGCCTAATGGTGGGAATGATTGAGAGCAAAAGAAGAACGGGATGACAGAGAATGAGCTGGCTGGATGGAGTCACTGAAGCAGTTGGCATGAGCTTAAATGGACTCCAGAGGATGGTAAAGGACAGGAAGGCCTGGAGGAACATTGTCCATGGGGTCACGATGGGTCTGGCACGACTTCACAACTAACAATAACAACATGATCCCATCTCAAAACGCAATTGTTCCCAGCATTAGGCTCTTCTCCAATGAGTCCTTCCTTCTCATTAGGTGGCCAAAGTATTTGAATTTCAATGGGATCATACTTCTGAGTAAATATCACCCTAATGGCTCTCATTTTTTTTCTCTTGTTTAAAATCAAAGAGATATTTATAACTGTAAGAAGACATCATTGCAATATATTCCATAGAGAGTACCAATTTTTTTTAAAATCAGGCTATGTAAGTCTGATTTATATTATGTTGGCATATAGTGCTGTGTACTAATTTCAGTGCAGTTTTGATTGATATCCATTTTCTGCCTCTACTAAGGGATTAAGTAGAATTCATTGAGCTTTCAAATGCCATTTATACATACACCAGTGAAATTTTTTACTCAGTAAACACATTTTTGATCGCCCGGTTGGCAGATTGAGTAATTTTTGAATTATGATTAATTCTCAATTGTATTTCATGATCGACATTGAACAATCTGCTCTCAGGAATCAAAGGTCTTGAAATATGTATTTGCAATGGAGTTGAAGGTCACCCTTCATGGTTTCTGTTTAAGTCGCTTACATGGTTTCTGGGAGATGAGTAGATTCCCGAATAACAAATTTCCAGGGACATTAAGGTATTGGCCTTTGCTGAAGGACCATGAAAGACAGTACATCTGAGCAAAAAGTTCAAAACTTTAAACATTTGCTACCTTATCAGCTTACTGAAATATGGCTGCCAAAAAGAGAAGTTAGTTGTCCAAACCATGGTGTCAGCTTTGGAAGCCATATTAGGCCAGAAGCTTCCATGCTGCCACCTTCTCATGTGTGGGAAAGTAGGAGTGGGGGTTTAGTAGAGGGGTTGTCTGTAGACATAATAGCATTGTTCCTGTTGGTTAAGGTCAGGGCAATCCAGTATCTGGAGAAGGAGTGGTCGGAGTGATGTCTCGAGATGGAACAGCAGTTGATTGGAGCATGTGATCGACTGAGGACTGAGGAGATGGTTTTGGGGGTTTTGATTTACTGAGGGAAAACTCTCAGATTTGGGTTTTCCCAGATGTGCCAGTTTACCTATTCTAGTAAATAGAACTTTGAAAAATGCTTGCTTCAGAGTCTTTACTTGGAGTTGGGGGTTTTCTGGAAGGCTCACACATGGTTCCATGTGCGGTTAGATTTCAGCTTCCAGATGCTTCCTGGACTTTTTGGTGAAGCCTAAAAAAGTCCCTCTCCCTATCCATCTCCCTTTCCCTCCCCCTCCTCATCTCTCTCTCTCTCCCTCCCTTTCTCTCCCCCTCCTCATCTCCCTGTCTTCATCCCTCCCTCCCTCTCCCTCCCCGCCTCTCCAAACTGCTGATTTATTCTCAATGTAGATTTATTCTCTACTCCAGAACTAGTTCTAGTTCCTTCAGATAGGATATTCTTGCAAGGTAATAGCATTTTTCATGATGCTATTTTGCAGACATTCTGTTGTAGCCATTAACTACTTATTCAGTTCTACAGAGGAATTATTGAGTCTGTCATCTGCACCTCTATATCTGTCTGGTTTGGCTCTGTAACCACACAAGAAAACATAGACTTCAATGGATAATTAGAACTGCAGAAAAAACAATGGCTACCAACCTGCCTTCCATGGAGGGCCTGTATACTGCACGGGTCAAAAAGAGGGCTGTGAAAATATCTACAGACTCCTCACATCCTGGACATAAATTGTTTCAACTCCTACCCTCAAAATGACACTATAGAACACTGCACACCAGAACAACTAGACACAAGGACAATTTTTTTTCTCTCATGACATCACTCTGCTTAATAACTAATTCCCACAACACTGTCAAATAATTTACTAAGACTGTATTACTATTATTCTTCTCTTCCTTACTAGTATCTATCTCTTCCCACTTATTACTATAACCATGAGCTTGTACCTTTCCATTCATATTGTTCTGTTTGTTTCCTAGTACAATTTGATAGCTTATTAGTAACCTTGACTATCACTAAGTGTTGTATCTTTTTATTCTTGATGAATGTATTTTATTCTCCTTATGTACACTGAGAGCATATGCACCAAAGACAAATTCATTGTGTGTCCAATCACACTTGGCCAATAAAGAATTCTATTCTAAAAGAGGCATTTGTTTAAAATCAACAGCACTTAAGAAAAAAAACAGAAAACCTCTTTTCTGCCCATTCTGAACAACTACATATGATTTTCAGTCATATTTTTCCATTGTATACGATAAGAAAAGGGAATTACTGCGATAACCAACATTTTTTGTGTAACACCAGACATGCAAACGTATTCTAACTTTACAATCTTTATAGAAGTATTTTAAAAGACTTTTATTTCAATACCTCCAACGTGGGCGGACTGAGAGAATACGGCTTTATCTAAGAATCAGAACAGGGTGATTTTATCCCAGGGACTCCCAATGAAAACAGTGACAAAGGTTCAAGGACATGGAAACTTCTGTGGGCACCCGGGCAGTCTGTGAAGTGACAGGAAAAAAAAAGACTTCTACACTTCAAAGAGCCTAACCTACTGCTGCCATTCTTAAGACTACAAGAGCTGATAAGAATCACATCATAATTTTAAAGCACAAAAATAGCACCGTAGTTTTTAACTACAGGAACTCAGCTAGGAACCGCTAGCCATTTTGTCATTTTTTAAAAATAGTGTATACAGCAGGCATGAGCAGTCCCTTCCAGAGGTGGTATTCAGCAGGTTCTGACCAGTTCTGGAGAATCAATAGCGGAAATTTTGAGTAGTTCGGAGAACTGGTAAATACCACCTCTGACTGGCCCCGCCCCCATCTATTCTCTGCCTCCCGAGTCCCAGCTGATCGGGAGGAAATGGGGATTTTGCAGTATCCTTTCCCTGCCATGCCCACCAAGCCACGCCCACCAAGCCACGCCCACAGAACCGGTAGTAAAAAAAAAATTGAGTCCCACCACTGGTCCCTTCCTATAGGAGAACAGCAGGCAGAGCCTAGAGAGGGGAATCTGCCTAGAATCATTATGTTAACATAAATGGTGCAGATCAAAACCCTCTTTAATTCTGTTAACTCTTATCTAGCACCAATTTAGTGATGACCATTAGTTGATTAGATTTTAGGCAGAAGCAATAAATCATCTTAACTGGGAGTTAATGAGCGGTTCCAGTTCTTCATGCCTGACCCTTCCCTAATTTTGCTGAAAACATTCCTCTTTTTTTAATATGTCCCCATTCCATTCAAGCTTGTATAAATCCCTCTCTCTCTCTCTCTCTCTCTCTCTCTCTCTCTCTCTCTCTCTTCCCCCCCCCCTTGGTAGCAAAGATTGAAATGAAAAGGCATGGCCCCATATGTTAAGATAAAGATGTAAACAATATGATGATTGTTATTATTATGACTATTAGGATTGTTATGGTTAATATTATTATATTGTTATTAGAAGATACGTTAAGAGGGAAAAATGAATAGGTTTACTATGTTCAATGCTACAAGTGTAAGACCAGAGGATTAATATCAATGTGATGAGTACACTGGGGACATGGTGGCTCAGTGGCTAAGACACTGAGCTTGTCCATCAGAAGGTTGGCAGTTCAGCAGTTCAAATCCCTAGTGCTGCATAACAGGGTGAGCTCCCGTTACAAGTCCCAGCTTCTGCCAACCTAGCAGTTCGAAAGCACGTAAAAATGCAAGTAGAAAAATAGGGACCACCTTTGGTGGGAAGGTAATAGCGTTCCTTGCGCCTTTGGCATTTAGTCATGCCGGCCACATGACCACGGAGACATCTTCGGACAGCGCTGGCTCTTCAGCTTTGAAATGGAGATGAACACCGCCCCCTAGAGCCAGAAACGACTAGCACACATGTGCTGGGGAACCTTTACCTTTACCTTTTAATGAATACAGTTGTAAATTTTGATGGTTATTGCACAGAGATATATTTGTACCCAGACGACACACTGTTTAAGGGAAGATGGAATGTTTATATTAAAAAAAATTCTTCTTCTTCTTCTTCTTCTTCTTCTTCTTCTTCTTCTTCTTCTTCTTCTTCTTCTTCTTCTTCTTCTTCTTCTTCTTCTTCTTCTTCTTCTTCTTCTTCTTCTTCTTCTTCTTCTTCTTCTTCTTCTTCTTCTTCTTCCTATTATTATTATTATTATTATTATTATTATTATTATTATTTATTTTGTATACCACCCTTCTCCCGAAGGACTCGGGGCGGTGAACAGCCAGCAGATAAAATACAGAAAATACAAAAATTAAAACAATATTAAAAACCAATTAAATTAATTTGGCCCACAGTTTATTAAAAAAAGAAAGAAAATGCATTGCCCCAAAGTGCTTTTTTTTTTTTTTTTTAAATTTGATTTATATGCCGCCCGTCTCCGGAGACTCAAGGCGGCTTACAATGTGTTAAGAAATAGCCTTCATACTTTTGTATATTTATACAAAGTCATCTTATTGCCCCCATAATCTGGGTCCTCATTTTGCCTACCTTAGAAAAGATGGAAGGCTGAGTCAACCTTGAGCCTGGTGAGATTTGAACTTGCAGTAATTGCAGGCAGCAGATGTAAGTGGATATTAATAACAGTGCTTTAGTCTGCTGAGCCACCAGAGCTCCTGGTGTGTTTAAAAAAAAAAAAGAAGAAGAAGCATTGGGAAGGCTTGTTGTGTGGTTCTAATTTTCTGTGTTGTATTATGTTGCTTTAAAACAATTACTACATTTATTTTTTGGGGGGGGATTAAAGTGGCACTTTGAAATGGATGCAGAACAAACTTTTTGGTATGGAAGAGTTCCTTCCGTAATTGTGAAAGACATCCATCCTGAGGGGGGAAAATAAAAAAAACCAAGCCATTTTAACACTCTTTCCAAATGTTTATAAATAATACATTAATAAAATAGTTTAGAAGATGAAGTGCCCCTGGCAACCAGAAAAAAAGTTTTGAACTGTTCTCCTCTTTAGTTACACAGCCAAATATAGTACTGAAATTGGAGATTTTTTTTCCTGCTCTTCTCTTTTTGCCTCCAAGTTAACTTTTTCCTCTTTTACACAACAATATGAAATTGTTGAACGCACACAGGTCCAAACAATGGCGAAAGGCTTCAGAGCAAGTTTGGACAATTATCTCAAAAAAACTGAGACGAAAATTCTTCTTCATCGCCATCATCATCACACCGACTTTCTCAAAGCTGTTCCATTTCTTTAGGCTTCAAATAGTGAGCTCTTTCAACAGATCCCATCTGACTCTTTCCTGGTTTGCTTTTCCAGAGCATGGAAGATAGATAGTATGATCCCTGGTGTCCATATTCCCCTCACCATAAGACTAAAGGCTGACATGATAGCAGTCTTCCGATATCTCAGGGGCTGCCACAAAGAAGCGGGAGTCAAACTATTCTCCAAAGCATCTGAGGGCAGGACAAGAAGCAATGGGTGGAAACTCATCAAGGAGAGAAGCAACCTAGAACTAAGGAGAAATTTCCTGACAGTTAGAACAATTAATCAGTGGAACAACTTGCCTCCAGAAGTTGTGAATGCTCCAGCACTGGAAGTTTTTAAGAAGAGATTGGACAACCA
This sequence comes from Pantherophis guttatus, assembly GCF_059756535.1. NCBI lineage: Eukaryota > Metazoa > Chordata > Lepidosauria > Squamata > Colubridae > Pantherophis > Pantherophis guttatus. Next base: position 122,727,379 of record NC_142067.1, read on the forward strand.
TTTGTCTAAAATGGTTTATAGGGTTTCCTGCCCGAGTGGGGGTTTGAACTAAAAGATCTCCAAGGTCCCTTCCAACTCTGTTATTCTGTTCTGTTCTGTTCTGTTCTGTTCTGTTCTGTTCTGTTCTACTCTATACCAAAGGCTTTGTGTTTGGAGATGTCTGCAAAAAAGAAATTCATCTGAAGCGTCAATGCCCTATTCTATTCTATTCTATTCTATTCTATTCTATTCTATTCTATTCTATTCTATTCTACTCTACTCTACTCTACTCTACTCTACTCTACTCTACTCTACTCTACTCTACTCTACTACTCTATTCTCTGTTCTCAGAGGTTTGTAAAATAAAGGTAGATATTCAAAGCAAACATTGACACTGGAAAATAGTGACCACCACAAAGATTAGTGAGAACAAAACACCAATTGAACGATGTCTTTCTAATATAGAGTATTTTTTGGCTCCTGAACATTAGAACCAGAACATTTCGGCTAGTCTTCAATAAGTGTCAGTAGCTAGGCCCTGGAATTTATTATCATTACAAAATGATAAAGTCAGCCTGAGCTTTTAAAACATCTATTTTAATCCCCTCTCTGCCAACCTACACAATACTTCTCCAGATTGCTTGCTTTCCATATCTGTAATCTCCTTCTGTATTGTGTCATGCCCTGCTCAATTTTTAGACTGATTTGCAATTGCTAGAAGGAACATAGAAATTGCAAGCTTTCCAATAAACCAAGGAGCGTATGCTTTAGGCGACGTGATCCAATGAGCATAGCCTTGGCTAGGTGAGAAATACTGCATCTGCTAGAATTCCTCTTTTATACAACTACGGATGATGTAAACTCCTGTTTGCAGTTGGTGTATTTTCCCTGCAATTGATGTCCACTCCTCTTTCCCTCTCCTTTCTTCAAAGGAATAAGATGCCTTTGAGTATCAAAGCTGAGCTTTCCAAATTGGTTTCATTTTCCTATTCCATAAAACCTGTGTGTCCTTAAGAAGTCATTGCTGGATCATTACCTGCTTCATATCAACTGTCCCCCAAAGTAAGACTCTGCCACTGATCTCAACACAGGGATCTTCTTCAAGACATTTCAATAGATTTGTTCTCAAGTTCTTGTCCTCGCTAACTGAGGGTCTGTCTCTCTTCTGTAGTGTCTGCCCATCCCATTCAATTGGCATGCTTTGCCCCCCCATCATTGATGCTGCATGGTAGCAGTAGCATTTAGACTTATCATTTAAAATAACAGAGTTGAAAGGGACCTTGGAGGTCTTCTAGTCCAACCCCCTGCTTAAGCAGGAAACCCTACACCACTTCAGACAAATGGTTATCCAACCTCTTCTTTAAAATGTCCAGTGTTGGAGCATTCACAACTTCTGGAGGCAAGCTGTTCCACTGATTAATTGTTCTAACTGTCCGGAAATTTCTCCTTAGTTCTAAATTGCTACTCTCCTTGATTAGTTTCTACCCATTGCTTTTTGTCCTACCTTCAGGCGCTTTGGAGAATAGCTTGACTCCCTCTTCTTTGTGTCAGCCCCTAAGATATTGGAACACTGCTATCATGTCTCCCCTAGTCCTTCTTTTCATTAAACTAGACATGCCCAGTTCCTGCAACCGTTCTTCATATGTTTTAGCCTTCAGTCCTGTAATTATCTTTGTTGCTCTTCTCTGCACTCTTTCTAGAGTCTCAACATCTTTTTTACATCATGGTGACCAAAACTGAATACAGTATTCCAAGTGTGGCCTTATATACCACTTTACAGCCCTCTCTAAGCAGTTTACAGAGTCAGAATATTGCCCTCAACAATTTACGGTAAAATGAGGACATTACCAACCTCAGAAGGATGGAAGGCTAAGTCAACCTTGAACCAGTGAGGATCGAACTGCCAGACAACCGTTGGCAGTCAGCAGAATTAGCCTGCAATACTGCATTCTAGCCACTATGCCACCATGGCTCCATGATGGGACTTTGAAAGTGAAACATCTGTTCTGTGGTACCTGCTTGTGGAACAGCATCTTGTCCAAGATTCATAGGGGACTATAAAAGAGGTCCTTGGTGATCTCTGAGCTTGGTTGTTTTCTTACAAATGTTTCATTACCCAAATTAGATAACATATCAGTGCACCAATGATGTTACCTAGTTTGGGTAATGAAATATCTTCAACAAAACAATCAAGTTAAGAAAGCACCAAGGACACCTCATTTCCACTGAGCTATAGATATTTTTTTCTTTATTAGGGATGATATGAAGATGTTGGTTCGACTCATTCTATATTTTTCTCTGTTTTATTGTTATTGTTATTAATTAGTTTCGAGGGTTGTACAATTCCCAGAATCTCTCTGCAGTTGGATGGGATTACCAATTTGACAAATGAATGATTAAATTTTACTATATTTAATATAGTAAATGTTCTAAATGTTAATGTTCTATTTTAAATGCTTTAAACGTTTTTCAAAGTTTTCAGAAGACTGGTTATCTGTGCAAAGACCTCTGCCTTTAAGTGATTAGAAAGTTAATTAAGGACATCAAGTTTAAAGTAAAGGGTGAATGGATAAATATCATTTCCTGCTAAGCAGGAGTGTGAGTGTGTCATCTTTTCATTCTGAAACACATTTGATATATTTTAGAACTTTCGGACCTTAGGGACCACTAAATTCATAATTTTAAATCCCACAGACCACTAATATGATCTGCCTAATGACTGGCTGGGTGGGCGTGGCTAGGTAGTCATGTGACTGGGTGGACATGTCTAACTCTACTCACCCTCCCCTCCCAGCCACTCCTCGCCTCCTGTTAGGATATGGTTTGAGCCTAACAAGTTGTCCAGGCAATATATGTGTTCTGTGACTTTAATATGAATATGTATTGTGTGACTTTAAAGTTTTCCTGCTGATTCATTGTAATGCTGAGTCATGCTGTAATTAGTTGTGAACATATTTAAGAAAGGTACTGTTATGTATTCAGTTGATGATATGCTACCATTGTGTGAGGAGTAGCTATGATAAGCTACCATTGTGTGTGGAGTTGCAACCATTGTGCTATCATCATTGGATGGATTTGCTACTATCGTGGTTTGTGAACCAGAGTGAGTTTGTTATTCTAACCAACTACTGTTTGTGTGGTAAGAAGATTTTGTATCACTGGACTGATTTAACTGGCAAAGACTTGGCTTGATTTAAAGACTATGAGATTGTTTTTTCACTATAAAGTAAACTTTTGATAAACCAGTTTGCACATCTCTTATTCATTGCTCTCAGCAACGTTTCTCTGTGCTCTACGCTCTGCTGGTTGGTAACACAACAACAATAACCTTAACACCTCCCCACCGGGGCTCCTTAAAGCCCCAACAGGAAGCAGTTGTTGAAGCTAAGCAGCCACCATGAGAAAGAGTTGGCAAAACAGCTCAATTCAAATTGGATCTGACCGAGAGGGAGCTCGGCAGAAGCATCTCACTGAGGACTAGGAGAATAGGCTTTCCAAGCAGACGGAAGACCTGCGGGAGTGCAAGGCCTGGTACAGGTGCCTGGAGGCTCAGAGGGCTGAGATGGTCAGCCAGTTCCAGGCCATGATGCAGTCCCACTGGAACGAGGCCCTCCGACTCTTCGCCACCAGCGACACTTCCCTCCAGCCTTCACCTAAAGCCTCACACCAGGAGGCCAAAGCAGACCCCAAGTCAGAATTTCTGCCCCCCTCCGACCCACACAAAAAGACCCTGAAGGGGGAGACTCTCTGCAGCAACATAAATGTTCATTGCACATATCTGTCCCAGGGACCATAGTTGGTGGACTCCTGATTTAGTGCAATATAAAAAATGCAAATAATTTTTCTGCGGACCACCAACATTTTCTTGTGGACCACCAGTGGTCCACGGATCACCAGTTGGTGACCGCTGTTTTAGAGGATCAAGTAAACTTTATCCATTCCTTGATATTTTTTTTATTTGATTTATATGCCGCCCTTCTCTGGAGACTCAGGGCGGCTTACAATGCGTTAAGCAATAGCCTTCATTCTTTTGTATATTTATACAAAGTCAGCTTATTGCCCCCACAAATTGGGTCCTCAATTTACCTACCTTAGAAAGGATGGAAGGCTGAGTCAACCTTGAGCCTGGGGAGATTCGAACTTACAGTAATTGCAGACAGCTGGATGTTAATTACAATGCATTAGTCTGCTGAGCTATCCAGGCTCAATTGACTACGTTCATCAGTGTTCCACGTATTGCTTTGGAGTTCCTGTTTCATGTTTGAAAACCTTGGCAGGTGAGAAGAAAGACTTTCTTTCTATAGACTCTATAGAGTCTATAGTCTATAGAGTCTATAGAGTGTAGTCTACAGAGTCTATAGACTCTATAGACTATCTATAGTCTATAGATATTCTATATATTCTATATAGAATATCTCTCTATATTAGATAGAGAGATAATACATGAAAATTAATTTTTTCAAAGGAACTTTCACACAAAAGAGAAATGTTGCATTCCTTGAAAACATGCCATGCGTATTCCCAAATAGAATATTGGTCACGCCTAATTTTGAGGAGCGTTAATTTTTGTGTGCGTGCATTTCAGAAATTGCTCAAAAAGCTTTAGGAGGTGCTACCTCCATTGATTTAAATTGTAAGAGTCATAAAATTTTGGAGGTGTCATTTCTAATTGCAAGTTTGAATGCAATCTTGCTCTCTCTCTTTTTTAAAAGTATACCTTTCTAGAAACTTCCAGCATCCCAACGGATGTCTTTCAAGAAATATCTGAGTTTATTTCAGCAGAAAAAGAAAGTAAGGATTTTCAGATATCGGCAGTAGAAATGAACTACAGTATATCAATGTGTATTTGCTAGCCGAATGCAATACAGCTAGTTTTACAGCTGTGAAAGATCTGAATCCCATTAAAGCATCTATAATTAATAGAGAATTCAAATCTGGTCATACTTTTTTTTTTTAAAAAAAAAGTTTTACTGCAAAATCCACTTCAGTTGGGTTTTCTAATAAGCTAATATAGATCACGCGGACACTTTTGAAGAATTATACTGAATAAATTATGTTATCATTTTACACCCATATACTCATAAGACTCAGAAGTCAGAAATCAGCCTTATCAAAGAGGCAAAAAAAAAAAAAAAGAGGGGGTGGAGAACCTTAATGGAAAATTAATAGAGAATAGACTAGTCAGATATGGTGTGAATTGAAATATGTACAGTATTTTTATTTGAACAAAGAATAGTAAGGTATTAAAAATTGAGGGAGAGATAGGAAAAAGCTTGATGAGAAGTGAGTCACTGTGAAAGAACTACTGTGAGTGAATCACCACCCCACTCGCAGTCACCGCTACTGGCTGAATACCACCTCTGCTCTAAAATAATCCCATCTTCTAAATTTCACACCTCTTTCAGGGGAACTGCAAATAATAAAACAGATTTGTTTAATGTCATAGCATACAACAGAGGATCGTCATAGATAAGAACACACAGTAATGTCCATTGACTTGGAAGCATGGATAGGATAACCATATTTTTTTTCCTGCCTCAACAGTATTTTATAGGGAAGCAAAACTATAATCTTTAATATAATACATTCTAGACCTATTTTGACCTAGATTTCTACTAGGAGATAATGAGATTGCTTCGTAATGTTCCACACCATTAACCAAGTTCTCCTGCCATTAACCTTTTGTAAGTTGATTATGTAGTATTTTGTTCCTGCTGATAGGTTGAAGAGATTATGAACACAGAACATGGAATAATAGAGTTCGAAGGGACCTCAGAGATCTTCTAATCCAACCCTCTGCTCAAGCAGGGGATCCTATACTATTTCAGACAAATGGTTATCCAGTCTCTTTTTGAAAGACTTCAGTGATGGAACACCTTTGGAAGGCAAGCCATTCCGTTGATTGATTGCACTCATGGTTAGAAAATTTCTCCTCAGTTCTAGGTTGCTTCTCTCTTGGTTAGATTCCAGTCATTGTTTCTGTCTGGCCTTTCGGTGCTTTGGAGTGCTTTTTTTGGATTCTGGAATCCAATGCCTTTGCCATTATGTCAAGATATTACACATATTTATTTTTCTTATAATGTTCTTTCATGTTCAATTTGAAGCCACCAAGAAGACTCATCAGACCTGGAGCACTTCAATGATACCAACCTTTGCTTTGCTATCCCAGTGACTCAGAAGAGTCCAATTCTAGGTTAATATTTCACATACTTTTTTATGTTACACACTGCTCAGAAATTTGGTAAAACAAGGCTTAGGGTGATAATGGCTTAGGATGAATATAGATTAGTGTCATGCCCCCATTGGAGCCTGAATCTGTGGAGGAGGACGAGTCAGAGCTGAGGCTGATGGAGGTTGAGGGGCCGACCTCGTTGGCTTTGGGGGAATATGAGGAGGAGCAAGATGAGGCAGCCCCAGGCCCCTCGGGCTTGGGACAGTTGGTGATCAGGAAGGAACAGGGGCAGGACAACCAAGAGAGGGCAGGCAGTGATGATGAAGTGCTACAGAGCTCAGGCAATGAGCAAGGACCGCCCCCTCCTGATCCCTGAGAATGGAAAGTGGAGAGGAGGCAGGAACAGTGCAGGCTGACCCGATGACTAGGGAGGAGAGCACCCCGTCCCTCTTCACAAGGCACACCTGGGGACTGAGGCTTAAGGAGACATTGTGAGAAGGAGAGTTTGTTGGGAACAAACACTGAATTTGTGGGGTTTTGTGTGTCATTGCCAATGTTTGGATTTTGCTGGACTTCTTCTCATATTCCTTGTTTCTTGGACTCCTTGCCTTATTCCTTGCTTCCTGGACTAATTGCCTTGTTCCTTTGCTTCATGGACTCATTGACTTATTCCCTTGCCCCACTGGACTTCTTGCTTTGAAGCCATGGTGCTAACAGCATTTTGCTGGACTACTTGCAGCCAGAGGTATGCATGTGCATTTGTGTGTGTGTGAGCACTTTGCTCTGGGACTTGCCATAAACATGGGAGCATTTGGGGGAAAGTTGGAGCAATAAAGGGGTGTTTTGAACTATCAGCTGACTGTGTTGCCTCCATGCCTTGCCCCGGGTCATCCCAATTAGATGGATAAATGATCTATTTATTGATCCATCACTATCCATCCCATACCAATTTACAAGAACAAGTATCAGCATCTTCAAGTTGTAACCAAGAGACAACTTCAACTTCAGGGCACCTTTATCTTTACTATTTTATTTAAGTCCCTAGTTACTTCATATAAAATGATGTCATAGCAGAAGGAACAAAGAAAGGGATTTATTTTTCTCTTTTCTGAAATATGTACCCAAGGAATGTTCATACAGTACATTAAGTGTGTTTTTGATTGCATATTTCAACAATTCTTTTAACACATCACCTTCTCAAGTGCGAAGACTCTGATTACTTGGGTTACAAAGGATTTGCTATTCCTTGCAACAGTTCGGTTGGGATTTTTTTTTTCTTCCATTCACTGCAGCAAAATATTTTAAGATTTTACATTTATACACACACTAGCAAAATGAATGTTAGCAACAGGAGCAACAATAAACATAATTCATCTATCATACATAGTATTTGTGAGAGCAACAGAAAACAACTTTTTCATCACCCACAGCTTAAAGCTGAAGTCTGGATATTAATATTTCATTTTGTTTCTATTCTATTATGCAAATTCTTCATTTTGAGCATACGGATGAAATTCTCTGAACTTCATTTTTCTTTTAATTGACTTCAACATTCATTGGAAAAATGCTATTGTTTTACTTCTCTGTGTGTGTGTTTGTGCAGATATGGCATTATGATATTATTATGATGATATGATATGATATATATAGAATAACAGAGTTGGAAGGGACCTTGGAGGTCTTCTAGTCCAATCCCCTACTTAGGCAGGAAACTCTACCTCATTTCAGACAAATGGTTATCCAATCTCTTCTTAAAAACTTCCAGTGTTGGAGAATTCACAACTTCTGGAGGCAAGTTGTTCCACTGATTAATTGTTCTCACTGTCAGGAAATTTCTCCTTAGTTCTAAGTTGCTTCTCTCCTGGATTAGTTTTCACCCATTGCTTCTTGCCCTGCCCTCTATAAATCCCTGTTTCTGACAACATTTTGGTATTTGCTATGGTAGGTCCAGAGATCTGATTTTAAGTATAACCCACCAGGAAATAACTGGTAAGATCAGCTTTTCCACAGTAGAGCAGACTATTAGACTTACTCTGAGGCTAAAAATAAAACTGCTTTTTCTGAAAACCCCACCAAAATTGAATTTACACACACATATATGACCTACATGTGTTCTTTTTTCTTTCTTTTTTATCTCCCTCTCTGTCTCCATCTCTGTCCCTCCCTCCCTCCCTCTCTCTTATCTGGATGTAAAAGTTACATCCAAACCAGTTGTAATTGATGACAAAAAAAATTCATTTTTGACTGGTCCTATTCCCAGGAAGACATTCACCATCATGTTACATTATTACCCATGCATATAATGATGAAAAATAATTGTTATTCTCCAAAAGTCTTTTTACTGACATTGTAACTAAATTAGTGCTACCGGTGATGGGTTGTTGCTTTTTTTCAACCCATAGGTATATTAATTCATTCAAGTAATATCAAGCAAAAATGGATGACTAAGCTGGGAACCATTTATGCGGTACTGTAAACCCACAGTCCAGCCCACAATAAATGAAGGGGTCAGAGGAATCTGACAGCCATGGGAAAGGCTTCAAAGATCTGAAAGACAAATCGAGTACTTCCCCAACATACTTACTCAACAGGTAACAGAAACATGACTTTTCTTGAACCTACAAATTCATCCTATGCATAGAAAAGTTAGAAAGAGAACTGAATTTAAGAAACTATCACAGCAATTTCAGGTAATCCTGTTCAAAGAAATCAACATAATAAGTAATCAAGTAGTTACTAGCTACTGAAATGTTAGAATCCTAATAGATTGTACTCAGTTGATTTTTATTGGCGTTCTTCATTTTTTTTTAATAGAAACTGAATGGAACTGAAATTATTCTTAATCAGTACTATTATCCTAGTGAAACATATCCCCTTCCACTTCACTGGAGAGTCACAGATTACTTTAAGGCAGATGACAGATTATGTTATCTTGCTCTTAATCCTCTGGTCTTTACTATATAAAGAAAGGGAGATATTCTGCTTAATAGTTGGTCAAGTGTTTAGGATTGGTAGACATTAGTAATGCAACTCGAAAGTACCAAAGCTAAGGAAATTTTGTTGTCCTACCAAAATGGAGATTTAGCTTCCCAATTTAAATTGTTAAATACATACATGCTTTTCAATATTCCAGTTCATCTCTGTAGTTACTTGAGACAATGGTTTTGGAAATTTTATTAGAACAATACCCATGACCGATATCACTAATCTAGTTACAATGTCAGTAAAAAGACTTTTGGAGCATAACAATTATTTTTCATCATTATATGCATGGGTAATAATGTAACATGATGGAGAATGTCTTCCTGGGAATAGGGCCAATCAAAAATGAAATTTCTTTGTCACCAATTACAACTGGTTTGGATATAGCTTTTCAACAACAACAACAACATTGTATCAACCAAAATGGCACAAAATAGAATATACTATAGACTCTCAACATCTGAAGCTGTTTCTTAAAAGATGACATGTGCTAAACTCCTCAGATTTCTTATAATTTAGATATTAGAAGAGACCTCTAAATATCTGATTATGACTGATGCAACAGAGACACCAAACTGAATTTATGAAAATATTTTAAAATACTGTATGATGGCACAGAAAATGCTGCAATGTGCAAGGATTGTTATTGTCTTATAGTTTTGGTAATTTGCTCATTTTTGGGTAAATTGGCAGAACTGTTTGAGTTGTCCAGATCCATAGATAATGACTCACTGTGCGATAGAAAAAAAGTTGCTAATTGTCTTCATCCCAACTACGCTAAGAAATTCCAACAATTGGTATTCGATACATCTTGAAAAGATGTAACAACATCACCAAAAAGGCATTAAGAGTTGTAAACCTAATCTTGCTTAGCTTATTCTTATGTAATATCACACTACTAACCAGAGCATACAAAACATTTGCTAGACCAATTCTTGAATACAGCTCATCTGGAACCCAAATTGCATATCAGACATTAATACAATCAAACGTGTCCAGAAATATTTCACAAGAAGAGTCCTCCACTCCTCTGCTTGCAACAAAATACCTTATGCCACCAGACTTGAAATTCTGGGCCTAGAAAATGTAGAACTACACCGTCTTCAGTATGACCTAAGTGTGACTCATAAAATCATCTGCTACAATGTCCTACCTGTCAATGACTACTTCAGCTTCAACCACAGCAATACATGAGCTTCAACCACAGCAATACACAGTAGATACAAACTTAAAGTGAACCACTCCAAACTCAATTGCAGAAAATACGACTTCAGAATCAGAGTGGTCAATGCCTGGAATGCATTACCTGACTCTGTGGTTTCATCCCCAAACCCCCAAAATTTTAACCTAAGACTGTCTAGTGTTGACCTCACCCCATTCCTAAGAGGTCTGTAAGGGGCATGCATAAGAGCACCAGTGTGCCTACCATCCCTGTTCTAATGTTTCCTCTACCTGTATCTATTTTATGTATTCAATTTAAGCTTATACTTATATATATTACCTAATATGTTCTTGACAAATAAATGAAATAATAAAATGAAATAATTATGACTGAGGACTACAGAGACTAGTTTTGTATGTCAGGAAGTCACCAAAGCTCCCAAGATTCTGATGTAGAAGATCAAACTCATAGGCTGAGCAAAAAAGAAGGATGGTACTTCCTATCTGGGAATCACCTTTGAACAATTCAGAAAGTAGAGTGAAGAGATTTCCACATCCTGGATAATTCAATTTTCATGGTGAATTAAAGAGCAGAATTTGCTTGCCAGACCATGATACATGCTAACCTGATCATCATCTTCTTCTTCTTTTAATGACCCCATAATCCCTTCGTGGTGGAGTCTGGGGAACTGAATGGAGCAAGCAGAGTGTTTTAATGGCCGGATGTGCTTCCTGTCGCCAATGCGGAGTTTTGTTCAGCAGATATATTCTAATTGTGCCCAGAGAAAGAAATATCTCCCTCTACCTAGGATCAAACTCAAAGTCTCCTGATTGTGAGGTGAGAGCTCCACCTCTAGGCCACCACACCACTCCCATACATGCTACCTGATCTAGGGGGGGTAGAATCCAATTTCTCCTGCTTTCTTCCAGAATCTCCATCTGCTTTCTAAACTTATTCCTATTAGAACAAAAGGCATGGTCCATAATGCCTATTCTCTCATAAAACCCAGCAAAGATTAAAGTGTACCCAGTGTGTCTCATTTTATGTAGCATCCCTTCCCTTAAGCTATACTTTTATAGGTTTATTCATATTCATCACACATTTCTTTTTTTTTTTCTTCCTATGAGCTTTAGGCAATGGAATGTTTATGGAGACATACACTTTAAATAAAGAGTTGTTTAATGTTTGTTCAAGAAAACTGTCTAATTGAGTTTAACATGGTGATACCCAGTGGCTCTGGGCAACTACATACATTTTGGCACCAAGCAAAGTCACCCAAAAAAAACACACACATTTTGATCCTGAGGAAATGTACATTAATCTCATCAAAACATGTGCAGTGTGAAAAAGAAAGCAGGGAGCTAAAGAGAAACTGAATTATGAAATCAGCCCTGAGTCAGTTAATGAATGGCCTCTCTTAGGCTTGGCAAACATTGCACAGCATCACCACAAACAGAATCAAGGGAGTAATGAAAACTTTGAGTCGCTCTGACATCTTCATAAACGAATCAAACAAACGTCGTGATTTCCCTGAAGATACTGTGGTCGGCATCTCCAGATGTCTTTGATGCCTGCTCTCTTCTCCCTGATGAACATGATGTATTTTCACAAATTGGGTAATAGAAAATTTGGCACCTGCTGGAGACAAAGACTGGGACCCTTTAAAAGTCTCTGCTTGGATGAAAATAAACAGTTGCTCTTTTTTTGTAAAGTCAGGGCAAGAAGCTGGACTTTCCAGAAATGTGAGTCAAAGAGTAAGAAAAAAAACTTTCACTGCCTGGAAGACTTAAGATTACATTTCAGCAAGAAAAACAAAATGCACGGCATATGTGGTACCTCGCTCAATAGTAGTAACTGTGAGAAGGATCTTGGAGTCCTAGTGGACAACCATTTAAATATGAGCCAGCCGTGTGCAGCAGCTGCCAAAAAAGCCAACACAGTTCTAGGCTGCTTAAACAGAGGGATAGAATCAAGATCATGTGAAGTGTTAATACCACTTTATAATGCCTTGGTAAGGCCACACTTGAAATACTGCAGCCAGTTTTTGGTTACCACGATGTAAAAAAGATGTTGAGACTCTAGAAAGAGTCCAGAGAAGAGCAACAAAGATGATTAGGGGACTGAAGGCTATAACATATGAAGAACGGTTTCAGGAACTGGGTATGTCTAGTTTAATGAAAAGAAGGAGTAGGGGAGACATGATAGCAGTGTTCCAATATCTCAGGGGCTGCCACAAAGAAGAGGGAGTCAAGCTATTCTCCAAAGCACCTGAGGGCAGGACAAGAAGCAATGGGTGGAAACTAATCAAGGAGAGAAGCAACTTAGAACTAAGGAGAAATTTCTTGACAGTTAGAACAATTAATCAGTGGAACAACTTGCCTCCAGAAGTTGTGAATGTTGGAAGCTTTTAAGAAGATGTTGGATAATCATTTGTCTGAAGTGGTGTAGCATTTCCTGCCTAAGCAGGGGGTTGGACTAGAAGACCTTCAACGTCCCTTCCAACTCTATTATTCTATTGTCTAAGATGCTGGTGTGGCTATTGAAAATTTATGTGTTGATAGAATTTCTGATTCAGGTAGGTCATGCAGGTTGAGCATGGCCCCTTACCTAAGGAAACCAAGCTCTTATGTATGGAAGAATGGAGAAGATATTACCAAGCTATTTAATCTGTTACTAAAATACATGCTTGGAACCATTCACATCATCAGGGATTTAGGTCTGATCAGTGGTGGGAGTCAACCAGTGTAACAACTGATTCGCTGAATGCGCGCCTCGCAGGTGGAAGATACTTTCACTGTAATCTAATGAATCTTCTGCATGGATTATCCCTTTGACTATGAAGGACAGATGGTGAGGAAGCTAACCACCAAATTGCAAGAACACAAGCGAGCGGTCAGATGAGGAGACCCGAACTCATTAGTAGCCTCACACTGCAGTGAACAAGGACACACGTTCAATTTTGCAGCTACTAAGATTGTTGGACGAGCAGGCACAAAAACAACCAGGGAAGTGATTGAAACCTGGAAAACAGGCTGTTCGTCAGTCAACAGGGATGCTGATTTAACACCAGCCTACCAAGTATTTAGAAGGCAAAGGCTGGACAGCAAAACAAATGACAACCAATGAATTAAAAACCAGCCATCAATACACCCAAATAAAAATCTAAAAAGCCACATACCACAGGCACTATAATTTTTTTTTTAAATTAGATTTTTATACCGCCCCCTCTCCCGAAGGACTCGGGGCGGTGAACAGCCAGATTAAAAAACATACAATATAAACATTAAAATACATTTAAAACAAAATTAAATCCGAAATGGCTCCCCAATTTAAAACATCTTACCCATAACCCTATAATTAAAACAAATTTAAAATTTCCACATTAAAAGGGGGAAGATTTAGGCCAGGCCAGCTTGATAAAATAGAAAAGTCTTAAGCGCGCGGCGGAAGGTGCGCAGATCCAGGATCCTCCGTATCTCTGGGGGGAGCTCGTTCCAGATCGTAGGTGCCCCCACAGAGAAGGCTCTCCCCCTAGGGGCCGACAGCCGACATTGTTTGGCTGACGGCACCTGGAGGAGCCCCTCTCTATGGGAGCATACTGGCCACTGGGAGGCTATTGGTGGTAGCAGGCGGTCCCGTAAATAACCAGGTCCTAAGCCATGGAGCGCTTTAAAGGTGATAACCAGAAACTTGAAGCACACCCGGAAGACCACCGGGAGCCAGTGCAGCTTGCACAGGAGAGATGTTACATGGGAACCCCACATCGCTCCCATTACTACCCGCGCGGCCGCACTCTGCGCCAGTTGGAGCCTCCGAGTGCACCTCAAGAGGAACCCCATATAGAGAGCCACAGAACAGCACACACTCTGCTAGAGAGAAGTTCCCTGAAGATGGGGTCCAGCATGAGTCCGAAAGCTCAGAAGACAAAACGTCTGGGTCCAGATTGGATCCTGCAATAGATAGTTGTTCTGCCCCAGCTCCAGATTCCCAAGGATATTGACACATACCAACGGTCCTTATCAAATTTATTAAGGAGCAAGAATAAACCAAAGTCCGGCAAAAGTTGGCAACCAGCCAAGAAAACAAGATATGATAAGACTTTTCCAAAAATGCTCTGATAATAATTACAAGTTATTTCTAGCAAGAAATTACTAACTGTGTGTGACTTAAATAGGCTAAGGGAGTGGCCAATTATCCTCAAGCCTTACTCTCAAAGAGACCTCCTCCTCCTGAGTAGCCACTCCTGCCTTTTGGCAGCCCTGCGTGCTCGAGCATTGAGGAGAGGCTCCTCCACTTCGCTCTCTCCTCTTGAAGGAGCCTCTGGAGGTTCTGAAGGCCCTGGCTGAGTCTCTGTCTCTGGCACCACATCCTCTTCAGCCTCCTCGCTGTCCGACATGAGCGCCAGCTGTGCAGGCTGCTGGCGCAACCCCACACCAGCCTCCTCGTTGTCGGGATCAGCCATGATCCGCACAGGCTGCTGGCGGGCCACAACAATAGTTTAATTTGAGTAAGGCATTGTTCCCTAGCGTTTTAGTGTGGTTTTATTACTTGTGTACAGACACAAATATAAGTATCTGCGCCCATGATTTTGCGTCTCAGCTGGCCACGTCCCTTTGAGGCCTTTCCTGTGCAAATCCTTCCTAAAGTTGGAAGGACTTGTGCTGTTTATTTGCTAGCCTTTGTAAACTCTGTAAAGCATGGGCTTAATAGAATTGCTGACACCACTTTAACTATGCAAGCATGAATAGCAACTAAAATGAGGCAAGTGCTTTCCTTTAAAATGTGTGTATTTATGTTGCTGTTTGTGGGGGGGGGGAAGAATTTATGTGGGAATTACTTGTGCTTGGTGAATTGCACGGCAATAAAAATAAAGTAGAATGCTTAAGAAGCAAAGGCCTAAGCTTAAATAGCAGAGAAGCCAGCTCAGTCTTCAAAACAATGGCCTTTGACAACCTTTGTCTCACTGCTGACATTTTCCAAAGCTGTACTTGCTGTCATTTACTCATTTCACGTTTTACATCCGAATCTCTTCCCTAGAGACAGCTTTTGCCAAATAGTGCCAAAGGGCTCCTGATTCACAGGATGTTTGGTGTGCAGTCCAAGGCCGTATACCGCCGAGGGAAAGGGGAAAAGTGTAGGCAGAGCTGTAGAAAAACGCTGTAAAACTAATCTGAGATCGCACTTTATTTCTTATACATTGTGAGGGCTGTGGATTCTCAGTCATCCGGGTCCTGAAAAAGCATCTTTGTGGGGGGGGGGGGTTTGGGTGGGGGGAAGTACCTTTGGGATATACATTGTGATGTTTGTTCGTTTGTGTGTTTATTCGAGTCAGAAACATCACAGTTAAAATAAGACTTACTATGTGAGGTAAAATTTTAAATATAAAATACAAGGTTAAAATATGTGGAAATTAAAGAGATGTAATCAGTGGTGGGATTCCACCGGTTAGGACCGGTTCGGGCGAACCGTTAGCTCCGACTTTCAGCCGTGAGTGAACCGGTTCGCTCCGACTTTGAAGTGGGCCCGCCTGCCCCCCCCTGCATTATACTCACCTATATTTCTGTTTCCGAAGTTCAGCTGATTGGCACAGCAGAGTGGATTGCCATTCCTCAGCTGTTTTCCTCGCTGGTGGCAGGTTCCGGTTCACTCCAGTAAAGAAAACAATTCAAACAGGCTTGCTGTGATGAGTCTTTATATAGCACTCCGGCATGCTCCGACAAACACCCGTGAAGATGAAAACATGGTCAGCTCTGTTTGCTCTGTGCTCCCCATCACCTTTTAAAGGTTCCTGCTTCCCTTCTCAGCTCCACCCCATGGTCCCACCCTCCAGCCACCCCCTGCTTGAAATCTCCTCATGTCAGCCAGCAATGGTGGTTTGCCATCTCCAATTTCCTGTGGCCTTGTCAGGAATGTCATTTGCATATTGCACCGAACATCAGCTGGTCTCCTCCCAACAATGAATCAGTAGAAGAAATGGCTGCATTCTGTTTTGTCATGGATCTGTGGCATTTCACAGCCTAGCGAGATGGTATTGGGGTTTCAGGGAAGATTCCGGTCTCATCTGTGGCTGGAATGCAGCAACTATATTGGCATTGGGCTCTGGGTGGCTTTTCCTGTGGCTGGTTCTCTCCCCCACCCCCACCCCCGAATGGCAGCCCAGTGGGACGGAGCTGGCAGCTGGCAGCAATGCGTAAGGTGATTTTTCTCCAAACTGCTCAGCGAACCAGTTGTTAAACCTGTAGGATCCCACCCCTGGATTTAATTCCACACACAAATTCCACACACAGATTCTCCTTTTATTTTCCATTGATATATTCTGCATCCTTGAGTGACATTGGTACAGGACTAAATGATTGGATGAACAATTTTTTCCAGATGTTGCTAATCAGAAACGTATCGTGAGATAGATAGATAGGGTCACCCATGATTCTCAACATCCTGTCATGTACTGTATATGTTCAAGCAAGCATGTTGTTTGTTGCTGCCAAGAGTAGAAGACTTAACATACCTTCTCATAGGAAAAGGAAAGTGCTGCTAGCTGTCCATCAGAAGAAACCAAAGGGCGTCTTCAAACAAGAAGAACACTGTGAAGAAGGAAGGAAGGAAGGAAGGAAGGGAGGAAGGGAGGGAGGGAGGGAGGGAGGGAGGGAGGAAGGAAGGAAGGAAGGAAGGAAGGAAGGAAGGAAGGAAGGAAGGAAGGAAGGAAGTAGAATGTCTGGCAAACCAAGATAGATCTATACAGCACTGGCTGTTGAAACTTTATGCTATAAGTTTATTTTAGTTGTTCTGAATGACCTTATCAAGGCTACCATAACACAGTGTACTACAGAATATAATGGAATACCAGAAGGTTCTTCTAGTGTTAGTGAACTTTCATAGTTCTTCAGCTAAAACCTAGGATGCTTGCTTTCAAAATAGACAATATTCTAGCCCGTCTGTGTTTCCATTGTTTGCATCACACTATTATCTATTCATGTCCATGACTTTAGTGCTGATTTCTTTTTCATTCAACATAACCCTCAGTTTCCGCACTCACCCTCCTTGTTGCCTAGAGACACTTGTGGTTGTATATTACTTTTATGCACGTTGAAAAAAAATAAATAAAGAAGATGGAGGACTATTTCCCTCCAATTTTCAAGCACATCTTTGAGGAAATTTGATCTGTCCTTCCATTGTCTTTTGATATTTTTTTTTATCCCATGTTCATCACCATCATCATTTATCTGTCAAGTTTCCATCGGACTTCTGATTCTATGCGGATAACCAATCTGATTTGGATGTGCAATCGGACACATCATTTTGAAATGGTTGGGACATCTACTTCAATCTGATAACACTGCACTGTATCCATGTAAGAGAATCTGTATGTATAGATAAACAAAAGTCCATCAATTTGGAATCTATTCAAGGCCCCTGCATCATATCAATCGGATATTTCGATTCCACGACTTGTTTGACTCACAGGGTTTAGGACAGCTACTTGTCTAAATAAGATGCAAACAATTTAAAACCAGTAAAACCAAAACAACACTTTAATATGCAAGTAACATTTCATTTAGGCAATGCTAATAACATTTGTATATTTTTCCAGAAGGTTGGGGAAATGGAATTTTACTGATCTCCCTTGATGTTAAAACAAAGCAAAATAATAATAATTCAAGAGTAAAAGATAAATAAAATATATCTTAAATAAAGAGCTCAATTGTTGCTGCCATCATTGGAATCTTGTTTTCTTAGAAATTCTGCCGCCATTTTCCTCCTTCTCCTTCTCCTTCTCTTCTCCTTCTCCTTCTCCTTCTCCTTCTCCTTCTCCTTCTCCTTCTCCTTCTCCTTCTCTTTTTTCTCCTCCTCCTCTTCCTCCTTTTTCTTCTATCACTGATTAATATCTCACAGGCTTCATGATAAAATTTGTTGTAGGAACTGTATTTTAAATTTCACCTACTTTATACAGATCTAAATTCATTCTACTATTGGTTTAATCAATATAATGTCTGAGTTGTTTTGATTAAGACTATCCTTAGGAAATTTTAACGATCCTGAATCTAAAGTATCTTAGGGTACCAAATCGAGGGTTGCATTTTGAAACACTGGACACTGTCAATAATTCAAACTGTTTACATCTAGGCTTGTATAGCCAACGGCAGGAAAATAAACTTTCCAATCCTTTTACTTGAAATTGATGGAATCAAGGACTTCTTCAGACGGACTATGACAGTCTGATCACTAGATTAAGTGAGATTTTATTCATTCTATTTATTTCATCAGCTTTCTCATGTTACTATTTACTCTTCATGATCAAAGTTTTTATAATCTGGCTAAGCATTTTCCACTGTGTCTCCCATTTTTAAAGAAGGAATGAGGGCTGCTAACTTTTATTAATCTATCTCCCTGGGTCCTTTTCTAGAGCCTCTTAAATTTTCCTTTTCACCTTCCTTTCCCTTCCCTCCCCTCCCCTTCCCTTCCCTTCCCTTCCCTCCCTCCCTCCCTCCCTCCTCCCTCCCTCCCTTCTCTCCTTCCTTTTCTTTTTCTTCCTTTCTGATACACTTCTACAGAGGAATTATTGAGTCTGTCATCTCCACTTCTATAACTGTTTGGTTTGGTTCTACAACCCAACAAGACAGACACAGACTTTGGAGGATAATTAGAAGTGCAGAAAAAACAATTACTACCAACCTGCCTTCCATTGAGGACCTGTATACTGCAGAAGTCAGAAAGAGGGCTGTGAAAATATTTACAGACCCCACACATCCTGGACATAAATTGCTTCAACTTCTACCCTCAAAACGACACTATAGAGCACTGCACACAGAACAACTAGACATAAGAACAGTTTTTTCCCGAACTCTGCTAAACAAATAATTCCCTCAACACTGTCAAACTATTCACTAAGTCTGCATTACCATTACTATTAATCTTCTCATCATTCCTATCGCCCATCTCCTCCCAATTATGAGTGCATGACTGTAACTTGGTTGCTTGTATCCTTACGATTTATATTGATTGTTTCCTAGTATGATTTGATTGCTTATTTGTCCCTATGACCATCATTAAGTGTTGTACCTTATGATTCTTGACCGATGTATCTTTTCTTTTTATGTACACGGAGCGCATATGCACCAAAGACAAATTCCTTGTGTGTCCAATCACACTTGGCCAATAAAGAATTCTATTATATTCTACTCTACTCTACTCTACTATACTCTACTCTACTCTACTCTACAATTTAATTTAATTTAATTTAATTTAATTTAATTTAATTTAATTTAATTTAATTTAATTTAATTTAATTTAATTTAATTTAATTTAATTTAATTTAATTTAATTTAATTTTCCTCTCCTCTCCTCCTTTCCTTTCCTTTCCTTTCCTTTCCTTTCCTTTCCTTTCCTTTCCTTTCCTTCCCTTCCCTTCCCTTTCTTTCCCTTTTCTCTCCTCTCCTCCCCTCCCCTCCCCTCCCCTCCCCTCTCCTCTCCTCTCCTCCCCTCCCCTCTCCTCTCCTCCTTTCCTTTCCTTTCCTTTCCTTTCCTTTCCTTCCCTTCCCTTCCCTTCCCTTCCCTTCCCTTCCCTTCCCTTCCCTCCCCTTCCCTCTCCTCCCCTCCCCTCCCCTTCCCTTCCCTTCCCTTCCCTTCCCTTCCTTTCCTTTCCTTCCCTTCCCTTCCCTTCCCTTCCCTTTCCTTTCCTTTCCTTTCCTTAGGTGTTCCTCATCCATACTATATTCATAGGTATGCTGAAACTTCCAGACTTTTTGACAGCATTAGAACTGCTGTGAATAAAAACCAAACCATTTCCAGATATACTTCTGTCTCTGTCTCTGTCTGTCTCCTAGCATGGAACAGGACAGTTAATCAGGCTACCTTCTATCCTCCCTTGCTTGATTGCTTGTAAAATGGGTGACCCATCAGCTTAATGCAGCCTATCTGTCATATATCATGCCTTGCCTGACAGGTCCCCTGTCCATTTATTCTCGGTGGCTGTTTGAAGTTTGAATGGAAGCAGCAAAATTGAGGAAGCATACTGCTTGGTGGGTCTTAAAGGAAAGGTTTGAGATTCAGCAGTAAACTTCCAAGAAATATGCCCTTGATGTGCAAAACATTTCAAATTCAGAGTGTTCTCTTTTGAGCCCAGCACAGTTAGTTTTCACATTCCAAAGGGTTTTGAGTCTGAAGTGTCTTAAACATTTCTGTAACATTTAGAATAGTATTCCTGTAAGGAAGGGTGGCTCAGTGGCTAAGACGTTGAGCTTGTCAATCGAAAGGTTGGCAGTTCAGCGGTTCAAATCCCTAGTGTCACGTAATGGGGTGAGCTCCCATTACTTGTCCCAGCTTCTGCCAACCTAGCAGTTCGAAAGCATGTAAAAAATGCAAGTAGAAAAATAGTAACCAAAGGTTTCATGCACCTTTGGTGTTTAGTCATGCCGGCCACATGACCACAGAGACATCTTCGGACAGCGTTGGCTCTTTGGCTTTGAAATGGAGATGAGTACTGCCCCCTAGAGTCAGGAACAACCAGCACATATGTGCGAGGGGAACCTTTACCTTAAGGAAGGGAGACTCATAGTCTTATCTGCTGGAGAATAACAGCCAGTACTAACATAGATATCAAAACTCTTCATGAGGACATCAATAAATTGAAGTCAATTTCAGTTTTTCCCCTGAGAAAGGAGAATGCAAATGTGTATGAAAACAAATTGAATCAGAAATGTGACTAAATGAGCAAAATGGCATGGGAAAGTTATGAAAACAAGACAAACTGGGAAAAAAAAAAGAACAATAATCACTCTCCTTATCAAGATCATTTGCATCCACACTAAATTAAACATCAAAAAATTCCAACCAAATAGATAAAACTGGGAACTAGTTATTACTTCCCGCACAACATTAAATGGTTCTTAATGCAAAAGTTTTGTGATAGAATTTGAAATTTGGGAGAAATATTCAAAGAATGTAAGAAAAAGCAAAAACAATGCATTGGGTAGACTTGAAAGCTTTATCTATGGTAGTGCTACGCACAACAGATGTTCACTGATATACAGATATACAAAAAGCACATGGGTCATATCTATGCTTAGATAGCATAACACTTGGTCTACATGCCACATGGGGACACCAATATACCCATGGATGTCTAGCATCAGCCTGCATGTCCCACTTCATTTTCTTTTAAGGATAGTTAATTTAAAGAACTAAACAAGAGAGTCATCATTTTTTTTTTAATTTGATTTATATGCCGCCCTTCTCCGAAGACTCAGGGCGGCTTACAATGTGCTCAGCAATAGCCTTCATCCTTTTGTATATTTATACAAAGTCAGCTTATTGCCCCCACAAACTGGGTCCTCATTTCACCTACCTTAGAAAGGATGGAAGGCTGAGTCAACCATGAGCCTTGGCGAGATTCGAACCCTGCAGTAATTGCAGGCAGCTGGTCTTAATAACCAGCTTAATAACAGGGTGCCTTAAACCCCTGTACTACCAAGGCTCTTAACAGCATCATCCTCTGTTAATGACCCCATAATCCTTTGCAGGGTGGAGTCTGGGCAACTGAATGGAGCTGAGTGTTTACTGGCCAGATGCCCTTCCTGTCACCAATGCGGAGTTTTGTTCAGCAGATATATTCTCATTGTGCCCAGAGAGAGAAATATCTGCCTCTACCTAAGAACAAACCCACAGCCTCCTGATTGTGAGGCGAGAGCTCCACGTCTAAGCCATTGCACCACTCCTAACTAAACAATGATCTTTGACATTCTCTGAATTGACATATGCCCCAAACCCACTGGCTCAAATCTAGGAACAACTTTATGTGGAAAAAAACAAACATTTGTGAGGGTACATAAGAACAAATTCAAATTAAAAGAAGGAGGAAGGAGACATTGAGCAAGGAATAACATTAAAAGAGAATATGGCTGAAGGATCTGATCTCCCTTATACTACTTGGAAGATTCTGACTAGGTTAAGAGTTGGAGTGCCTAAACTTAAAACCAATATGTTCAAGTGGAGGCTCTTAATGGATAACAAGATGCTATGTGAGTGTGGAGAGACACAGAGCCTGCCCCATCTGCTGGTATGTCGGCGACTTCCAGAAACATGAACTGAAATTGATTTATTGTTGGCCAGTGACAAAGCCATGGGTTCATTCTGGCAGTTTAAACTCTAATCTAGATGATGGAGGAGGAGGAGGAGGAGGGGGAGGAAGAGGAGGAATAGTAGTAGTAGTAGTAGTAGTAGAAGAAGAAGAAGAAGGAGAAGAAGAAGAGGAAGAGGAAGAGGAAGAGGAAGAGGAAGAGGAGGAATAGTAGTAGTAGTAAAAGAAGAAGGAGAAAGAGAAGGAGAAGGAGAAGGAGGAGGAGAAGGAGAAGGAGAAGGAGAAGAGGAGGAGGAGGAGGAGGAGGAGGAGGAGGGGAGTAGTAGTAGTAATAGTAGTAGTAGTAGAAGAAGAAGAAGAAGAAGAAGAAGAAGAAGAAGAAGAAGAAGAAGAAGAAGAAGAAGAAGAAGAAGAAGAAGAAGAAGAAGAAGAAGAAGAAATTTCAGTTCTAAAATGTACGTCATGAAGGATATTAAAATAAAATTGTTGCAAACAAATACTCTGCCATTGACCTAAAGAGCCATTTATAGACTTTTTCTCAGGATATTTTTTTTAAAAAACTGTCTAAAGATTAAAATTTTGGTGCAAGTATCAATAACAGAACTTCTTTTATTTCCTGTTTTGGTCAGGAAAGGGAAAAAAATGATAGTGCATCTTTTCACAAGTAGCTTTTTAAAGGCATCAATTGGCAACAATTTTGGGTGCTAGGAACCACCACATGACTATTGCAGTTCAAGGGCCAAATTAGTTAATTCATTCATTAGAGAAATGATATATGACAAATAATCCAAATCTCATCCGGCCTCTAAAGCTTGTGAGATTTCTGTGTTCTCAACTTGAACTCTCACAAAAGATTGATTATTTCTAATAATTATTGTAGGAATCCTACCTAGGATATTTGATATATTCTTGGTAACATGGCATCTACAAATACAGCATATCCAAGATTAGGTCTAGTAGCACATAAGGCAGACCAAGGAGGACATTTTTAGAAGACAGCTTTATAAGACCTGATATGGCACAGTGGTTAGAGTGCAGCACTGTAGGCTACTTCAGATAACTTCTGGCTGCAGTTCGACAGTTCAAATCTCACCGGCTCAAGGTTGACTCAGTCTTCCATCCTTCCAAGGTTGGTAAAATGAGGATCCAGATTGTTGGGGGCAAGATGCTGACTCTGTAAACCGCTTAGAGAGGGCTATAAAAGCACTGTGAAGCAGTATAAAAGTCTACAAGTGCTATTCCTATTGCTATATTCTCAACATGGCCAGAGAGAGAAATATCTGCCTATACCTAGGATCAAACTCACAGCCTCCTGATTGTGAGGAGAGAGCTCCACCTCTAGGCCACCGCACCGCTCCTGGATGTTGCTATATACAATGTTTATCATTTGTGACCATGGTTGAGCTTAAGGTTAGATAACCTTTGGTAATGCAAATCTTTGATCTGGGAACTAGTTTCTGAATGTAGTATAATTACCAAACTTGATTAAATTGCTTGTGGGACATAAAATCCAGTTCAGAACAGTCGTTCCAGTATAGTTAATGTGACATATGTAGCATTAAGTTTTCAATGATAACAAGAAGAGCTGGAAACAACTTTTTCAACATCACTGTTTCTGTGCGTTTGCAAAGTCTGTGTCCGTGAAAGAGGGAGACTGACTTAGTTCTTCTGAATTTTGTTTTTTTATTTATTTTTAATTTGACTTTAAATGCCACACGGTGATACGTCAAATCAAGTCATGTTGATGATGCAAAATTGGATCATGTCACAGATCCCAGTCTGAGTGATGAAATTTGACAAGACGTGTCAAAATGTGACACAACCATTTGGAATCCAGAAATAATGGGCCCCCTGAAAACACTACTTCGGTTCATAATTCCCTGAAAGATTGATCTTTCTTTGTGGTTAAACATAAGTGCGCCAAGGCAAAGAATTTCATTTGCTCTAAAGCATACAAAATGCATCTGGGGACAAAGAAGGAAAATATACTTTGACTCCTTGACAGGAAACTCTGTGCTAATATGTAAAAGCATTCCTCATCCCATTGCCTTAAATTAAAGGCAACTGTTGCCTATATCTTTTACACAACTATATTGTGGGTGAAGAAAATTCCTTATGTCATTGCCAATCATGCTAGCCACTTCTGCCTTACTCACCTTCCCATTCTGAATCATTTCCAGATAGACATGGAAATTGCATGGGTCTCATTTCATTAAGGACTAGTTAGGAGCAGGGGTGAAATCCAGCAGGTTCTAACAGGTTCTTGAGTACCGGTAGCGGAAATTTTGAGTAGTTTGGAGAACTGGCAAATACCACCTCTGGCTGACCCCAGAGTGGGGTGGGAATGGAGATTTTGCAATATCCTTCCCCCAGGAGGGGAGGGAATTGAGATTTTGCAGTATCCTTCCCCTGGAGTGGGGTGGGAATGGAGATTTTGTAGTATCCTTCCCCTGCCACGCCCATCAAGCCATGCCCACAGAACCGGTAGGGGAAATTTTTGGATTTCCCCCCTGGTTAGGAGCCAGCGTAATATAAAGCTTGGATTGTTGGACTAGGATAAGGAAGATACTCTTCCCAACCGGAAGGTGGGACCCTTCCAGTTTAATAACTGGTTCGGTGACCATGCGTTGTGCACGTGTGCACAGTTGGATGAAAAATCATCATCCACGTTAGTGCTAGGGAATTAAAACAGCTGAGACGCGGCAATCCGTTCTGCTGCGCTAATCAACTGTGAAGAATAAGGTAAGTAAAGCACAGGGGTGGGCGGGCGGGCCCAGCTGATCATCGGAGCAAACTGGTTTGTTCCCAGCTGATCGTCGGAGTTACCGGTTCACCTGAACTGGTCCGAACCGGTAGAATCCCACCCCTGACTCTACAATGATGAAAAGATAAGGGAAAATTCCCAGCTTGGCAACCTTGAACTGTAAAAGGTAGAATGAAACATATAAAGAAAACTAAGAAAATAGTAACAGAGTTGGAAGTGACCTTGGAGATCTTCTATTCCAACTCCCTGCTCAAGCAGGAAGCCCTATACCCATGATGGCATGCATGCCAAAAGTGGCACACAGAGCCATCTCTCCAGGCACGCTAGCCATTGCCCATTGCTCTTCTGGGTTCCGGCATGCACATGTGAGCTGGCCAGTTGGTCTTTGCATGCACTTCTAGTGCTCCTGCGAGTGTGCACTGGGGAGCTGCTCTTCCGGTTTCCGGCACTCCCCCATGCATGCGAGCGCACTCCCACTTCAGCACACAACTTCTGGAGGCAAATCGTTCCACTGATTAATTTCCCGTATGACAAAAGAATATGCATATGTGGGGTAAACGTCGTGGAGGACACGGCGCATATAATATTCTAATGTAGTCTCTATCAAGAAGTAAGAAAACAATATCTGTCCCCAATTATAAATAAATTTCCCCACTGGAATATAACCCAAAAATTAGCATTTCTGTTGAGGGCTGACTCTCCTCCCCTGGTAAGAGCGATCACTTGATACCTTAAAAGAATGACGGCAATAGGAGCCAGTTATATATATATAAAAAAATTATCGATTTTAAGGAAGATGAGCTCAGTTAGAGAGGAGCTATCCTATTTGGGTTATCTAGTCTTGGCAACTTAGCTATTGAAATTTGATATTGTAAAATTTTAATGTCATCTATCATATATTTTTAGATTGCTATTTTTGTAACTGTTTTATCTTTTTCCCTTTTTCTTTTCTGTTTTGTTTGAAAAGGCCTTCGGGCTATTCAATAAACTATACTATACTATACACTGATTAATTGTTCCATCAGGACATTTCTCTTTCGTTCTAAGTTGGTTCTCTCCTTGATTAGTTTCCATCCATTGCTTCTCGTTCTTCCTTCAGGTGCTTTGGAGAATAGCTTGCCTCCCTTTTCTTTGTGGCAGCTCCTCAGATATTGGAAGACTGCTATCATATCACCCCTAGTACCTCTTTTCATTAAATTAGACATGGTCAGTTCCTGCAACTGCTCTTCATATGTTTTAGCCTCGAGTTTCTGAAGACCTAGAATAGACAGAGAGGGAGAGGGAGAGGGAGAAAGAATCAGAGAATCAGACAGGCAGATATAAAATGTTTTAGCCCAGTTATCTAGAACTTCCAGGTGTTCCATCATTGAAATGAAAATGAAAATCAAGACTGAGCTTGCCAAGATTCTGGAATCATTCAAGGTGCTCTTGTTGCGATGATCTGCTTAAATCGTTCTCTGTAATCCTAGGTTTCAAACAGCATCCCGATACAGGCATCTAACTCTTGATGTCACGTCTCTCCCATAAAGTAAATGTCCTGCTCAGATTTAAAGCCAGATGAGATATTTCCTGGTGATCCTGGTTCGGAATTTCAATCAGCAACAAAGCATAAGAGGACTGTGGCCACACTGGTAGAGCCTTCGCAATGCATACTAATAGTCTTCCGTTCAGACAGTATCTGGCTTTCCAGTTCAGATTTTTTTTTTTTTTCCTGGGGGTTGTGTGAAAGACAAGCTGCATGCCCCAGAGAATTGTTATAGAATAGGGAATTCTGTTGGACAAATACTGATCTGGTATAAAACTGTTTGCTAGAATGCTCAACTGATGCTCAAAGCAAGATGAACAGAAAACTATATATACTGCCCTGGGGTTTAGAAGTCTCATGGTATTTGGTAGAGAATGTTTCTAAATTGTTTCATCTTTTTTTTCCCCTATGATACCTTGCAGCTACATAAAACTAAACAGGAATACAATGATGTTTTCTGTATTGTTGTTGACAATGGAACTCACACTGTATTTCGGACATTACTACATTAGAGAGGCTCCAGAGGTGTTTTACAAGAAGAGTACTCAACTCCACTGCTCGCAATAACATTCCTTATACCACCAGGCTTGAAATTTTAGGCCTGGATAACCTTGAACTATGCCATCTATGTTCCAACTTAAGCTTAGTACACAAGATTATCTACCTTAACGTCCTACCTGTTAATGACTTCTTTAACTTCAACCGCAATAACATAAGGGTTAGATACAAACTCAATGTAATCCGCTCTAATCTTGATTGTAGGAAATATGACTTCTGCAATAGAGTAGTAAATGTCTGGAACACTCTACCTGATCCTGTTGTAAGTTTCTCTAACCCCCATACCTTTTACCTTAAACTGTCTACTGTGGACCTTACATGTTTCTTAAGAGGTCCCTAAGGGGGCGTGCATAAGCGCACCAGCGTGCCTACCGTCCCAGTCCTACTGCCCCCATTTATATGTACTCATTTTATGTGTTTATGGCTATGTTTTGCTTATTTATATACATTTATTTGTGCCATTTTTTTTTCATGTGTCCATGTCTATACTGATACTTGTTTCCTTGTACTTGTTGACAAAATAATTAAATACATAAAAAAATAAAAATAAAATAAAATAAAATAAATAAATAAATAAAATAAAATAAGATAAATAAAATAAATAAAAAATAAAATAAAATAAAATAAAATAAAATAAATAAGATAAGATAAGATAAATAAAATAAAATAAATAAAAAATAAAATAAAATAAAATAAAATAAAATAAAATAAAATAAAATAAAATAATAAAATAAAATAAAATAAAATAAAATAAAATAAAATAAAATAAAATAAAATAAAATAAAATAAAATAAAATAAAATAAAATAATAAAATAAAATAACCAGGCTTTAGATTCTACAGTATAAGTTAAATTGCTGTTCTCAGTGTTCGTTGTGCAAGGTCAAAGCAGATTTGCTTTTCAACGGGACTTACCTAGGTCGTACAGCGAAGCTTTTAGTTCAGGATGCAACATTTTTTTCCCCCAGATATGATCCCTCCCCTGTTGGCATTCCATAAATCTTTAAAGACCCATCTGACTTCCCAACCATGGGTGGAGATGAATTGTGGATTGAGATACTCTCATGGAGACCAGAATTGCAGAACCAATGACCGTCGCTAAACATATCATATTCCAGAACTGAAGAAGCTTCCTGGATGAGAAGCGAAATGTCTTCAAAGAAAAAAAAAACCCACAAAATCCAGTTGCCTCTTGAAAAAGCACTTTTGGGACAATCATGCCCTGGATGACTGAGAATCTCCATAGACATTTAGCGATTCACTTTGGGATGAATACCTTTCGAATGGTGAGGGAATATGAACGGATTTCCAGAAAAATTGCAGACTACAGGAACCATTTGCGCTTCAGTTTGAGATGAAGGCAGGACAGACTCAGCCCCAATGGCCTGTGCCTGTGCTCAACAGTGAAGGGATACAGAGCAGAAAGCATCCTGCAGAAAGCACAGCTCCAACTTCTCAAGGAAAGAATAACAGAGCTGAAGAAGCTTCTTGGACGAGAAGAGAAACGTCTTGGAAGAAAAACCAGAAAGTCCAGTAGCCTCTTGAAAAAGAGGTTTGGGAACAAGCTATCTTCGAGACCGCCTGCTGCTACCGACGACCTCCCAGCGACCCGTGCGCTCCCACAGAGAGGGCCTCCTCAGGGTGCCATCAGCCAAACAATGTAGGCTGGTGACCCCCAGGGGGAGGCCCTTCTCTGTGGGGGCACCTACCCTCTGGAATCAGCTGCCCTCAGAGATAAGGAGAATCCAAGACCTCAGTGCCTTCCGCCGTGCCCTTAAAACCCATTTTTTCAAGCAAGCCGGGCTGGCTTAAGAAGAAATTTTTAAATGTTTTAATTGGTAGTGAGTTTTAATTGGGCCAAATTTATATATCTTTTAATTGTTTTTAATATTTGT
This sequence comes from Pantherophis guttatus, assembly GCF_059756535.1. Lineage (NCBI taxonomy): Eukaryota > Metazoa > Chordata > Lepidosauria > Squamata > Colubridae > Pantherophis > Pantherophis guttatus. The sequence goes on from NC_142067.1 coordinate 122,756,491, forward strand.
ACTGCATATTTTTTTTAATTTTGGCTGTACACTGCCCTGAGTCCTCAGGGAGAAGGGCGGTATAGAAATTTAAAATAAATAAATAAATAAATAAATAAAACCATGACAGGGGTGAAATCCGGCAAGTTCTGACAGGTTTTGGAGAACTGGTAGCGGACATTTTGTGTAGTTCAGAGAACCGGCAAATGCCACCTCTCCCTGGCCCCAGAGTGGGATGGGAATGGAGATTTTACAATATCCTTCCCCCAGGAGTGGGGAGGGAATGGGGATTTTGCAGTATCCTTCCCCTGCCACGCTCACCAAGCCACACCATACTCACCAAGCCACACCCACAGAACCAGTAGTAAAAAAAAATTGAATTTCACCACTGAACCACGACCTGGATGACTGAGAATCTCCACAGACATTTAGCAATATCATATAACACTTTTTGCCTTTCTTTTTCTTTTTTTTCCTTCTGACAGTCTTTTTACCACTACGGTCAACATCTATTTCCCAATTTTGGAGTTCCCTTTGACAAGGGCAAGTAATGCATCCCATGTGTGTGGGTTCAATTTCACCTTAATTGAGAAGGTTTACAGAGACTTCAAAAAGAGCCAAGGAGTAGCTTCAGAAATCCCACTTCAGGCCATAGAAGCTATACGAATGAAACGTGGCTGTGGAAAAAGAAGGCCGATAAGAAGCGAACCTCTCTTTAAAAAGTGAAAATAGCAGCATCGGAAACTGGAAGGTTACTGAACCACTGGGATCTGTGTGAATTTCCAACCTATTGGTGCCAGAGGCAAAGAAATCTGATGAGTAAAGTGCAAGATGTTCGGTTCAATTTGTGCCATGACTGGGTTTTAGACTCAAATTAGCCCTGAATTTCCAAGGGACTATTGGTCAGTTTTCTACAATTCCATCCAGACCTACTAGCAGCAATGAGTGCTTAGTGACTGATTTCTGTATTTTCAGCGTTGCTAGGGGAAACCACTGCAAACTCAACTTCAAGCCAAGATTTAATTTACTACAACTCGATAAGAAGCAAAAGGATTTCCCCCCCTCCCCATTTCTTTTCAACATTTCCTTTATTTCTCACTTAAATTTAAATAGTTCCATTGTGTAAATCAAAGGGATGATCGTGTTCTAGCAATTCTCATCAAGGAAATATACGGACGCCCTTAATTTTATTCATCTTATTGTAGAAGAAGATGGTTGGATAGAATTAACGGAGATTCATTTTGGGGGATGAGAAATTAAACAATCAACTGCAAACTTTATTCATAAAGAGAATTATGCATATATGTAGCTTTCAAATTTGACTGGCTTTAAGGAACATATAAAAAAATAGAAGGAAAAGAAAAAACTCTAGGAGAAATAGAACAGTAACAAACAGGAAATGCAAAGTCATGAACAGGAAATGTAAAATAATGAACAGGAAATGCAAAGTCATGAACAGGAAATGCAAAGTCATGAACAGGAAATGTAAAATAATGAACAGGAAATGCAAAGTCATGAACAGGAAAGGTGACAAATTTGGGATAAACACACTGAAATTTTACATGGGGTGGGGTGAGGAATCAGGAAATAAATAAGACCTAATTAATCTATAGCCTGATTATTCTCTAGTGCTATTATTTCCTGACCTTCCTAGTCACATAAGAGTTTAGATAGCCTGTTAAAGGTCATTCTCCCATAGAGTTATTAGTTTTCCTATTGTGGCCCTCAATGGATGCAGTCAATCATTGACCTAATAAACCTTTCAACATGCACACATCGGCAACATGCAAACAACAAATCAACAAACTTCTCTTCTGACAGTTGAGATCAGTGTTAAAGCAGAAATCCTTTCTGGTGATAATGCCAACAGAGGCTGACTATTTCTATTTGCATCATATTGTGCTTAAGTGCATCTGGATGACTCGAAACCTGCTCCCGTTTTCTGGTCTGTGCCAATTCAAATGTAATTGCAAGAGTGGCCCAACTGAGCACTTATAGAAGATTGAACATAGAATAAAGAGTTGAAATGGACTTTGGAGTTCTTCTAGAAAAATCCCCTGCTCAGGTTGGAGACTCTATACCAATTCAGGTAAATGATAAATCCAGATCCTTCTTAAATCCAGTCCCTGCTGAAGACAAGTTCCATTGGTTAATTGTTCTGACCACTAGGGAATTTCTCCTTAGTCCTAGGTTGCTTCTCTCCTTGATTCGTTTCCAGCATGACTTTCTTCCTGTATAATATTTTTCACATGCCACCAGTCTCTACAAAATTATGCTAATTTTCATTATTTTGCATTGTGGAATAATTTTTCCCTAAAGCGAATTTTGTAATGAGTTTGAAAGGTCCTGCTGAAGTTTAATATCTTCAGGAATTCCAAAGGATACTAAAAGAATTTTAACAAGATAGATTTCCACCCCCCACCCCCAAGGCATTGTTCACAAAATGGATTTGAAAATTTGCATAAATAACCATTAAATTGGGACAGAATTATTGGGGAAAGTCATCTGTAGGAATTTTGAGAGCTACTTGTTGTGTTTCATTTGCCATGTATATCATCAGTGTTGGGTTATGGAAAATGTGCTTTTTCTGAGTTTGCCGTCATATAAAGAAGACTAAAGAAGAATTGTTACATGGAAACATTGCTCAGATTCTATATGGAAATTATTATTTGATCTTTAAAGGACTACTCCATATTCTTAGAAGCATGGAATTGCTGGATGCTGAATGAATAGGTTGGAAGGTATATTATACATCTTTTGTTGATAAGTGCATGAATTTGCTCTCCTACAGTTGGCCAACAAGCTTTAAAGACAATCCAAGTGGGATGAGTCCTTCTATTCTTCTAGTCAGAATGATCCACCACTGAACAGCAGAAAACTATTTCTAATGTTCAACCTAGTTTCATTTCATTAAAGTCGAAGACAATAGATTTCAGGTTGAACCAGAGGTGAGTTTCACATAATTTTACCATTCGGTTCGCCGCGCACCGAAAATGTGAATGCGCACACACCTTTCGCACATGCACACAGCCTTCCATGGATGTGCTTTGCTCATGCATGTGGCTTGCATGCATGCATGTGGCTTAGAAAATGTGGCTAAATAGGACAGCATAGCGCCGGGGCAGGTGGGCCAGCCCACCCGCAGGTCGCCACTACCAGTTTGCCCAAACCGGTCTAAACCGGCTGACTACCACCACTGGGTTTAACCCAAAACATGCCCATCCCCTCCTCCGTATGACATCATTTATAGTAGATATTAGAAGTAGAGTAGATATTTATTTCACATCATCTGTCCTTCTCTTTTGGAAGCTACCTATAGGAGATGAGCATTGCCTTGCATAGTTTTTAAACTATTCCTCATATGGCCTGGTTTCTAGATCACTTAACACACTTAATTCTCCTCTTGAATTTCAGGCTTCTCAGGTTCTTATTAAAGTATGGCGTGTAGACTTGGAAGCACTATTTCCAAGTATTATTTAATACAGAGTAAAATTGTATTGGCCTTTGCACACTTTACTTGTTTTGTTCTGTTGACAACTGAGTAGAATAAACCCTACTCAGAGGCATTGCAGCCAATCAGGATCATCAATTCTGAAGGTATATATTTGATTAGTTTTCCACTAGCTAGATTCAGGATGTTATATTTCTAAAGGATAATGAGCATTATCCTAAAGTATTTTGCTCGGTATTTAAGCTGATTTAAACTATCATCACTTTCTACTGCTGCTACAACTGTATAATCAAAATAGTAAAATTTACTATTAATAGGTAAAGGTAAAGGTTCCCCTCGCACATATGTGCTAGTTGTTCTCGACTCTAGGGGTGGTGCTCGTCTCCGTTTGAAAGCCGAAGAGCCAACGCTGTCCGAAGACGTCTCCATGGTGGTGTGGCCGGCATGACTAAACACTGAAGGCGCACAGAACACTGTTACATTCCCACCAAAGGTGGTCCCTATTTTTCTACTTGCATTTTTTATATGCTTTCGAACTGCTAGGTTGGCAGAAGCTGGGACAAGTAACAGGAGCTCACCCCGTTATGTGCACTAGGAATTCGAACCTCTGAACTGCCAACCTTTCAATCAACAAGCTCAGCATCTCAGCCACTGAGCCACCACGTACCTTTTACTATTAATAGTACTGCTATAAAATACTAAAAATGTTATGGGAATGTAATCATTATACATTAATTACTTAGATCAACAGCCTCTGTGTCTAGAACATGATTCATCCTTTCTGGAGAATTTCTCCAGTTCATCTGGTCAATGTGAAGATCCCCCTAGAAATTTTGTTTATCCCTCCTAGCCATATCAAACATGCATTCAATCACAGATAAGGGGAAGCTGTGTGCCCACAATGTTTGCTATCTTCTCTTTCCAGCAATGAAACATCAGGATGCACGATCTGCCCTCTTGAGAATTTCTCCCCTTTCTGGATGGCTTTGAGTGTCTCTGCCAAAATCTGCAATAGAGAAGAATGAAAAATGAAAAGACCTATTTACATGGAGATGACCAAATACAACAGTTTGGATCCAAAGTATGGATTTCAGTGAAGCCCTTTTTGTGAGCTGCATTTTGCATTTTATAAAAGGGCAAGCAGGGGTTTAGTTTAGCATGAAAAATATCCATGGTTGTCAGCCAATTGGACTGATGTCTCGTTGGGTTTCACTAGAATAAATTTAAAAGCAGTGAGTGGAACATGGTCCATGCCTATTGTAGGACAACTGGCCATTTAGGCATAAGACCAAGATTCTTAGAATCTCCTGGGCTTTTGTAGCCACTTCCTATGCACAACAAAAAAAGATCAAATTGTCTCTTATTCATCTTATACTCCCAGTTTCCAGTTCAGAGAGTTTGTCCCAAGTTTAGGAATACCTACAAGGGATTATTTTTTCCATCAGTATTGCTAATCAATAGATGGAAAATGCATATTCGAATGACATGTATAGTTGGCCTACAAATGCAACAAATGATATGGAAGATTCAGAAGAAGGCAACAGAAGGCTGAAAGAAGAAACATAATCAAAGGGAGCTTCAAAAAGGAGTCATTCAGGAAATCTGCTTTATAAAATCTGTTCCAGGATTGGAGTGTAGTGGAGGAAGAAAAGAAAATTAGTAGGCAAGAGTTTTAGTAGGCAAGAGGTAACAAAGCAAAGGAAAATTAAATAGTATCAAGTCAGTTCAACAAGATATTTGTTTGAAAAGTAGTGCTTTATGTCAGAGTTGGTTGCCGAAATCACATCCAGAAAGCACACACAGATAACTGATTCAGCAGGATTCATTAACTTCTTTATATACATAATAACACATGAGATATATGTACATACCAAGAGTGGGTCTTCCAACGTGGTAGAGAGGAGTGATCAGTTTCAGTTTCAATTCAGCAGGCAGACTAGTTTTCACCTTTTGCACAGGCTATAGAGTCACGCCCAGGCTCCTTCCTGTTTCAGTTTCCAAACAGCCCTGATTGGCTGACCTGTTGCTATGCCTATTCATTGGCTGACCTTGTTTCTATGCCCTATTCCAATTCATGAATATTCTGACACTTTATTCCCTTTTTATACGTCTTTTAATTTACACTGTCACTCTGGGTGGTAATAATCCTATGCTTTTGTCGGTAGAGTAGGATAGCAGCAAACAACAGAATATTGTTGAAAATCCCCATCAGTAAATTGCAAATCAGTAAATCTCCATAATTAAATTGCAAAAAGGCTTTATTTGGAACAGCTTACATACAGTGACTATATCTTTAATGTTATCAATCCAACAATATTTTCTGTAACAGGTCCTTGGGAAGGACTCAGTAGGTAGAGGGACATAATTTGAAAAACTGAAGATAAAGACGAAGAACCTGGGAGTAGAAAACTGAAATATGTCAGTCACAAATCTATAGTCACGTCAGCCACAGGGTTCTCCTAGTTTTTCCCCTCACTTTTCCACAAAATTGTTAGCCTCTTTTTAAAGTTCAGCTCCTTCTTTAATACACTGCTCAAAAAAATAAAGGGAACGCAAGCAGAAGACATCCGAGATTTAATGAATGAAATAGCCTTATTAAATACTTTGTTTGTTACATACAGTAGTTTTGGGTTCCCTTTAGTTGTTTGAGCAGTGTATAAACTACTGTATGTAAAGAACAAAGTATTTAATAAGGCTATTTCATTCATTCAGATCTCGGATGTCTTCTGCTTGTGTTCCCTTTATTTTTTTGAGCAGTATATATTCTATAAGGATATTGTTAGCATATAAAAGAAAGCATTCACAGGGAACATTGTGAACTAATAGAAGGACTATTTACTATACCTGCCGTGAAATCCAAAAGAGAAGGAATAATAAAACACCTGCAACAAAATTATCATTTACGATGGTATATAATACGATGAAATGAGAACTTAAAGCAAAAATGGGTGACAGCATGAACAATACTTAGAATCAAATCACAAAACTAACTTATTAAGGAAGAAGGAATGGGTTAAGAGAAGGGAGGAATGGAAAAGTGTTGGTTGATGAACTGCAATGGTGGGTTGGTCCCAGTTCTGTCTGGTTCTTTAGAAACGGTAGTAAAAGCGGTGGAAGGCTCCGTCCACCCACCCGGATGTCATAATTGATGATCTGCACATCAGTGCTCCCGTTGCAAACCGGTAGTAAAGATAAGTAGAACCCTGATAAACTCTCAGTTTGAGTCGCCTTGAGCCACAAGATAAGCAGCATATGAATTTGATAAGTAGATAAATCGAAACAATCTCTGCTGAGATATTTCAAAAGAGGGGAAAAAAATAGAACATTAAGCAATAAAATGCAAGATATAACATTGTAGATGAAGATGATAGAAAGACAGAGAGGGGGGAATTATAACAGAACAAAAGAAGGAGCCTGAGTGGTGTAGGAGGCTAATGCCTCCTACTAAGGCAGCATTTAACATCCAGCTGCCTGCAATTACTGCAAGTTCAATTCTCACCAGGCTCAAGGTCGACTCAGCCTTCCATCCTTTCTAAGGTGGGTAAAATGAGGACCCGGTTTGTGGGGGCAATAAGCTGACTTTGTATAAAATATACAAAAGTATGAAGGTATTATGTATGAAAGTATGAAAGTATTAACGCATTGTAAGCAGCCCTGAGTCTCCGGAGAAGGGCGGCATATAAAAATAAATAAATAAATAAATAAATAAAAATAACAGAATTGGAAGGGACCTTAGAAGTCTTCTAGTCCAACTCCCTCTACCATTCCAGACAAATCTTTACTTGAAAACCTCCTGTGATAGAAGATCCACAAGTTCTGGAGGCAAGCCAATTGGTCAATTGTTCTCATTGTTAGGAAAGTTTTCTTAGTTCTAGGTTGCTTTTTTTCCTTTATTAGTTTCCATCCATTGTTCTTGCCTTCTGGTGCTTTGGAAATTAGGTTGACCCTCTCTTCTTTGTCGCAGTCTCTAAAATATTGAATTACAAATACACAAATCAACAATTAATAGTCAAAGCCAGAGACCATAGAAAAAAAAATATCTGACCATCATCTTGTTCCAACCAAAGACATGCATGAAGTATGCATAGGAATAGAGCATGGATAAATGTGTCATGTATGTTGTCTAAGCCTTTTGACATTGAAGACACCTCATTTTACTTTAATTTACTTTCCTTTTTTTCAGTCTTATTTTTATTTATTTTCTTTTATTGGTTATTGTTTGAGAATCACTGGGTACCCATTCTGACATACGGGATATTTGAAAGGTGTTTCCTTTTCGCATGATAATAAATTTCTCTGTTGGGATCGATTTTCCAATCATATTTTAGACCAGGGGTGTCAAACTCGATTTCATTGAGGGCCGCAACAGTGTTGTGTTTGACCTTGGTGGGGGGGTGGTGGCTAGATGGGCATGGTCAGGGTGGGCATGGTCAGGGTGGGTGTGGCCATTTCAACATCACTCTTGTCAGGGGGGGCCTGTGGTGGCCCAAGCACTCTGTCAGCAAAAACAGGTTCCTGAGCTCCATTTTCAGCGGTGATGGCTTCCTGCAAATCTCTGTCAGCAAAAATGGAGCTCAGGAGGGACACATGTGGCCCTTCCGAGCTCCATTTTCACTGGCAGAGGCACTGTGGACCAGTCCTTTGCTGTTTCCATGGTAGCTCTGTGGGTCAGATCTAAGCATACCATGGGCTGGATCCGGCCCCCGGACCTTGAGTTTGATACCTCTGTTTTAGACAACAGGTTTATTTTCTCCTAAAGAATTGTTCTATTTCGCCTTGGTGTTTATCCTCTTTTTCTTTCTCCTTCTTCTTCTTTTCAGTCACTAGAAAGCAGTGCTGACTCAGTCAGTGCCTGTAAGCAGTGAGACTCAATAAAGACTCATCGTTACTGTATGTCATATCAGTAAGCGCATCAGTGAAAATATATTTTGACTGAATCAGCCTGAGGTAGACAATGCTTAATTCTCCACTACAAAATGTCCTAGAATGGAAGAGAAATTCTGCTCAGGGCCATCAATCCTGTTTTTTGTCTTATTATCTTAACACACCATGTACTCAGTTACTGACACTACATTCTGTTTTATTGGTCCAATAAAAGTGTTTGAGTTTCTCCCTCTCTCTTTCTCTCTCTTTCGCACTTCTTTTTCCTTCTATTAATCCATTTAAAATATGCTTATATTTTGGGTTGGAGGTGACATTATGTGCCTACCAAATCTCACTATGGATGATGTGTCAATATAGCAATTCAATCACTACTTATCTCTTAACGTATGGATATTTCTGATTCTAATAACTAAGACTGCATCTGAAACACAGCCAAGTCATCTCTCCAAAATATCTTGTTGTTGTTGTTGTTGTTGTTGTTGTTGTTGTTGTTGTTGTTGTTGTTTTTCTTCTTCTTCTTCTTCTTCTTCTTCTTCTTCTTCTTCTTCTTCTTCTTCTTCTTCTTCTTCTTCTTCTTCTTCTTCTTCTTCTCCTCCTCCTCCTCCTCCTCCTCCTCCTCCTCCTCCTCCTCCTCCTCCTCCTCCTCCTCCTCCTCCTCCTCCTCCTCCTCCTCCTCCTCCTTCTTCTTCTTCTTCTTCTTCTTCTTCTTCTTCTTCTTCTTCTTCTTCTTCTTCTTCTTCTTCATCTATTTCTCATTGTATCATATATTTCTCTATTTCTCTGTCTATATCTACCCCCCCCCTCTCTCTCTCTCTCTCTCTCTCTCTCTATCTATCTATCTATCTATCTATCTCTATCTTTATCTCTATCTTTTTAAAAAAAATATTTTTATTGTGATTTTTCCTTTTCCAAAACTCTAATACATAATCAGACAGTGTCATTTTTATAGACGTTGGATTAACAGTTCCTATGAGATCTACATTATATACATATCTATCTATCTATCTATCTATCTATCTATCTATCTATCTATCTATCTATCTATCTATCTATCTAATCTATCATCTGCCATCCTGGCCATAGGAATGGAAGGATTGTGTTTTAAAGCTTGTAAATTGTGATCTGTGATTATTTGAAACTTTCCAAGTCTACACATTCTGCATTGGAACAAGCAGCTGTTCCTACTTAATCTAAGAGCTCATTTACTTTTATACCAAAACTTATGGCTGATGACCAAATTATGCCCCTTATATCTAAAAGTACCAACTCATGAAACACTCAGGGAACATACGTTTCAGGAAATGTACCTCTCAGGCTGAATCTTTCCATTTTAAGTCACTTTCAAGGATTTCAATCCATTCTGAATGCTGTTTTCATATATATATATAATTTGCAAGAACTTATTTTCTTATTCATTCCTCATTTATCCTAGCAACCACCTCCAAATAGGCTATTATTCACAGTCAGGATTCATATCTCAAATCTTTTCTATATAATGCTCATTATCACCTTCTGGCTGCAGTTTCATCCAGGATGTTGACATGTGTGTTCAGATTCACAGAGAAAGGCATGGTGTCCTGCATTTACCTACCTCAAAAGAGCTTCTAGGAACAACCATCTTTACAAAAATTGGCAAAAAGAATCAGAACACAAAATACAAGCTGAGTGGACACGATCTTGTAGACGACTCTCGTTCTGTCAAGGACCTTGGAATACTCATATCAAATGATCTAAGTGCCAAAGCCCACTGTAAGAACATCGCCAAAAAGGCATTAAGAGTTGTAAACTCTTGCGTAGCTTCTTCTCTAGTAATATTACACTACTAACCAGAGCATACAAAACATTTGCTAGACCAATTCTCAAATACAGCTCATCTGTCTGGAACCCACACTGCATATCGGACATTAATACAATTGAACGTGTCCAGAAATATTTCACAAGAAGAATCCTCTACTCCTCTGCTCGCAACAAAACAACTTATGCCACCAGACTTGAAATTTTGGGTTTGGACAATCTTGAACTACGCCGCCTTCGGTATGACCTAAGCATAGCTCATAAAATCATCTGCTACAATGTCCTACTTGTCAATGACTACTTCAGCTTCAACCACAACAATACATGAGCACACAATATATACAAACTTAAAGTGAATCTCTCCAAAATCGATTGCAGAAAATATGACTTCAGTAACAGAGTGGTCAATGCCTGGAATGCACTACCTGACTCTGTGGTTTCATCCCAAAACCCCCAAAATTTTAACCTTAGACTGGCTACTGTTGACTCATCCCATTCCTAAGAGGGGCATGCATAAGAGCACCAGCGTGCCTATTGTCCCTGTCCTAATGTTCCCTTTAATTGTATTCATTTTATGTATTCAATTCATGCTTCATATTATCTAATATGTATTTGACAAAATAAATAAATAAAATAAAATAAAACAAAATAAAAAGAACCTGCAGATTAAATCTGATGGATTTCAATCCATCAAAAGGAAAACATGAAGTTTGAATGTTTATGTAGAACTAGATTAGTCCCTTCCATTGAAATGACATGAAGTTTTGCACCAACATATTCTTTCCAACACCCACCAGCTTGTTTTCGAAAGATTTGTTCATAAAGTTAAAAAAAAAAATCTTCAAAAAAGAAGAAATCTGAACAGCGTCACTTCTTCTGCAGGCGATTTCTCAGTTAAAAGTAGCTGTTTCAGTGAGAAAGTGATTACACCCAGGAAGAATTTAACACTACAGATGTTTTTTTTTCCTTTTTTATTCCCTATTGTGTTTCATCTCATTTCTGTCTTTAATGACATTACATCTTTATGGCATTGAATTTGGCTTCTGCGTTCCTGCCCCCGTTCTTGGATTAATTATATAGGTTATCTGAAAAATGTCACTATGCTTCAAAGCTAGCATGAAGAGAAATAAAAACAGTCAAGGGGAAGAGAAGCCAATTTCGTCGTGTTAACTAACGCTCACAAGAAATGCTCAGATGTCTTTGAAATTAAAAAAAAGGTGCATTTTCAAAGAAGTGTCTTCTTACCGGTGAGACTCAGAGTGAACTTTCGCATTATCAGCCCGATCGCTGAGAACTGTAACTCTCTAGTATTTATATTTACCTCAGAAATTCAGGGGTGGGCAGGGGCTAATATTTGCATTGGGGAACAGGAAGAAAGAAAAAGCATTAGGAAGTGAAGGCCAAGTTTTGCATTTTTATATTGATGAACTAGGGACTGAATTTGTGTCATTAAAAAAAAAAGAGGATTACTCTTTGGAGTAATAGAGAAGTTCATTTGGTAGCCAGTGTTGGTTGAAATGTGTGTATATTAAGTTGTTGTGACCTAGGCTTCCTGAGTCATTAAAACACATGAGTAGTCCCAAAAACCTCTTTTATTGCAACAGTTATGAATTATGTTCATTCACAGCTGAGTCCCAATTAGTTGCAAAAAGTCCTTCAGGAGAAGTCCTTCGGGATAATCACCAACCTTTATCTCCCTTGACCCTCTGTGAAAGACCTACTTGGCAAAGCCACATGGAGTCCAGAATCAAACAGAGATGCCGACTGGGAACAGAATTAACAACATTGCTTTCCTGCAAAGTGCCTACGTGCCTTTGCTCCTCTTTTAAGCCTTATGGGAGGGGCCAATCATCTCCAGGCCTTACTCCCGAGTCGTCCCTTTTGTTTTAACTATTCATGCCTTCTGGCAGCTCTGCACATGCGCGCACTAGGAACAGGCTCCTCCTGTTTGTCTGCCTCTCTGCTGTCTGACTCTGGAGGCTCCGGAGTCTTGCCAGCTCTGCAGGCTGCTGGTGGTCCATGGAGATTCTCAGCCTTCCAGGTCATGGTTGTCCCAATGGTGCTTGTTCAAAAGGCAACTTGGGCTTTGTTTCCTTGAAGGAATGGATTAAAGGATTTATATTCCTTGCAGAAAGAGTACTAATAACCAGATGACTGCAAAGAATATAAATCCTTCCGTCCTCTACCATTCAGTCAGAACTGAAGAAGCTTCTTGGAAGAGAAGCAAAATGTCTTCAAGGAAAAACAGAGAAAGTCCAGTTCCCTTTTGAAAAAGCAAAATTTGGATGTGCATATTAACTTGTATTCTGGCCACCCTGCTCCGGTTATCTGTGCATTCTTCACACACACTCTGTCATACTCTTGGCTTATTCAACTAAGTCATAGTCACCCTTGGACAAAATAAAAATACTCATCCCTATAGATACAGTATATTTATTGTTGTGGCCTGTCAGCCACCGGCCCCTCCAGCAGCTGAATCAGAGGCATGGGAATCAGGATCAGCATCAGGGCAACCTGGAAGCTCCGAGGGGAAAGAGAGAATGGAGCTGGAAGAGAGACACAGAGGTGGAGCCTGGGCCATCTGTCAGCCCTCAGATGGAAAATTAACAGCTTGGAGGTCTGGAGGTGGTTGATGAAGAAGAAGAGGAACAGTTGTGTCCAGTGCCTGATGCATGGCTTTGCAGAAGGTAGAGGAGAGGAGAGCAGTGGAAATCCATGGGCTGATCCCTGGGAAGGAAGAGCCAGTGCTGCTAATAAGGCCCCACCCTTGCTCTGGGGATCAAATGCAGGAAGCAGAGATGAATAGGTGTGGCAGACAACTATTCATGTTCCAGCCAACCGGACTTGTTAGACTGTAATATGTTGATACTATTTTTTAGCTTGGTGCTATTAGCTTTATAAGTTGCATAGAAGACAAGTAGTTCAAGGAAGTAATATTATGGACTTCATCACCAACATTTTTGTGTTGAAGACAGGCCCCATGATCTGAGTAAAATAGATAAATAAATAGATAAGAGCCGAGGTGGCACAGTGGTTAGAGTGCAATATTGCAGGCTACTTCAGCTGACTGCTAGCTGCAGTTCAGCAGTTCAAATCTCACTGGCTCAAGGTTGACTCAGCCTTCCATCCTTCCGAGGTGGGTAAAATGAGGACCCAGATTGTGGGGGCAATATGCTGACTCTGTAAACCAGTAAAAGAGGGCTGTAAAAGCACTACGAAGTGGTATATAAGTCTAAGTGCTATTGCTAAATCCTGAAAATAGAATTGTCGCTTAACTCTATCCAGATCAAACTGCCTAAAATTAAAGCTGAATAATTTTAAGAAAGACCAAATGATAATAATAACGAAAAGAAGAATTACTGATATTTCTTAAAGGGAATTCAGCACATCTCTATTTAATCAGGATCTATCATTCTCAAGATATGCAAATTTGAAAGCTAGGAACAATGCCTATTGCTCAAGGAAAGCTGTCAGCTGTTCCAGATTGAAGGGGAAATGACTCCACTTCCTTTTAAAATGCCACTTCTAGGGGTGGGGGGGGGGGAAAGGGTATTAGCTTATTAACCTGGTATAATTTAATTCATTCAAGTATCTGAGGCTGATGCCTTGCCAAAAGAATTTGAAAGTCCCAGGTGCAGGAACAAGGAAGTTGATTGGATGTCCTTAAATCTAAAGGAAAGCCAACAATTCCCCAAATTTAAGGATGAGTCTTGGGTTGCTCTGCAACCCAACAAGACAGACACAGACTTCAGAGGATAATTAGAACTGCAGAAAAAACAATGGTTACCAACCTGCCTTCCATTGAGGACTTGTACACTGCACGAGTCAAAAAGAGGGCTGTGAAAATATTTACAGACCCCTCACATCCTGGACATAAACTGTTTCAACTCCTACCCTCAAAACGACGCTATAGAGCACTGCACACCAGAACAACTAGACACAAGAACAGTTTTTTTCCTGAACACCATCACTCTGCTAAACAAATAATTCCCTCAACACTGTCGAACTATTCACTAAGTCTGCATTACTATTACTATTCTCGTTGTTCCTATCACCCATCTCCTCCCATTTATGACTGTAACTTGTTGCTGTATCCTTTCAATTTATATTGATTGTTTCCCAGTATGATTCGATTGCTTATTTGTACCCTATGATTATCATTAACTGTTGTACCTTATGATTCTTGATGAATGTATCTTTTCTTTTTATGTACACTGAGAGCATATGCACCAAAGACAAATTCCTTGTGTGTCCAATCACACTTGGCCAATAAAAACAATTAAAAGCCAATTTAAAGAATGATGGAAAGGGGTTGCGAGTTTTTTGGTACCCATCATGTTGTTCACATTCAAAACCAGTATTGAAAAACAAAACAAAATCCAATTTCTATTCCGAGAATGACTTTTTGCCTCCTCTTGATCCACTTTATACTTTATAGTCTCAAAAGGTTTCTCAGCTAAATGGCGACATTGCTGTTTTCTTCACCTTCATATTTGAAATCACTCCAAGCTCTATAATCTGTAATGGAAGTCCAAAATAAATAATGCAAGAAAATTACTTTAAATGAAAGATATCCACTTCAACAAGAATTATGTTATTAAGACACCTGCCCTCCCAAAGAGCTGGCTATTTTCTACCCACAAACAAAACATATATATATATATATTTCCAAGTCAAGCTGCAAACAATTTCCATCAAGAGAAATCCATTTTAGTTTTTTGTGTTGAAAAAGCAGCTGGAAAAAAAAAATGCCTGGAGGTGAAACTGTCATTAGTTGTGATCTTCAGTTCTTTCCTGGGAGATCCTTTTTAACATCAGCGGTGGAATTACTTTGGAATAAATGATGTGGTTGTGTCAGACGTTATTGTCACAGCTGTGTTTGTCATTGTGAAAGAACATCAAAATCACACAAGAAAATAAAGTGGAATAGAGATGGGCTTGTAGGCTTCTTCAAACATCTGACTTCAAGACGAGAAGACTCCATCTTTCTAACAAAGTTTTTTTTAAACAAAACAAAACAAAACAAAACAAAACAAAAACAGAAGTAGTCTTCACAATCAACTTCCTGACACATCACAAGACTGGGAAAGCAAACATCATATTCGGGAGGGAGGGAATCTCTGCATCGCTCCCCAGTATCTTCTGCAACAATTGGCCTCCTCTTGAATTTCCTAAGCGTTGGGGAATGGTGATCTAAAAAAAGAGGTAAGAGCAGAGAAGATCCAATATGCACAATATTATTGTGATGATGGTGATGGGATTAAGCCTCATTGTTAACCACTGAATGTAAATCCTATATAAATAAAGGTAACGGTTCCCCTCGCATATATGTGCTAGTCGTTCCTGACTCTAAGGGGCAGTGCTCATCTCCATTTCAAAGCCAAAAAGCCAGTGCTGTCCGAAGACGTCTCTGTGGTCATGTGGCTGGCATGACTCAATGCCAAAGGTGCTCGGAACGCTGTTACCTTCCCACCAAAGGTGGTCCCTATTTTTCTACTTGCATTTTTTACGTGCCTTTGAACTGCTAGGTTGACAGAAGCTGGGACAAGTAACGTTACGCGGCACTAGGGATTCGAACCACTGAACTGTCGACCTTTTTGATTGATAAGCTCAGCATCTTAGGCACTGAGCCACCACGACCCTCTATAAATAGAAGGATATAAATCCTTCCATTCCCCACTATCCTGTCACAGCTGAAGAAGTTTCTTGGATGAGAAGCGAAATGTCTTCAAAAGAAAAAAAAAACAAAAACAAAGTCCAGTTGCCTCCTGAAAAACCACCTTCGGGACAACTATGACCTGGATGACTGAGAATCTCTACACACTGAATGTAAACATTTGAAAAACAGTGATGTGATGTGGATATCAGAAACCAAGGCCATGATGTTTCCATTGTGGTCAATCAACCATCCTGGCCATGTTCTAGAACAGTGGTTCTCAACCTGTGGGTCGGGACCTCTTTTGGGGTTGAACTACCCTTCCACAGGGGCTGCCTAAAACCATCGGAAAACACATATTTTCAATGGTTTTAGGAATAATTTTATGGTTGGGGGTCACCACAACATGAGGAACTGTATTAAAGGGTTGCGGCATTAGGAAGGTTGAGACCCACTGTTCTAGAAGAAGAATGTGATAGCATTTTTCTTCCCCTGGTGTTCTTCCCCTAGAGACTGTTTTTAATCCCAGAGCAAAGCAATTTGTGGACTTATCCTCTATAAGTTGTTCCACTCATTCATGGACTAGAATAGAATAGAACAGATTAAGAGAGTTGGAAGAGACCATGGAGGTCTTCTAGTCCAAACCCCTGCTTAGTCTGGAAGCCCTACACTACTTCAGACAAATGGTTATCCAACATCTTCTTAAAAACTTCCAGTGTTGGAGTATTCACAACTTCTGAATGCAAGTTGTTCCATTGATTAATTGTTCTAACTGTCAGGAAATTTCTCCTTAGTTCTAGGTTGCTTCTCTCCTTGATTAGTTTCCACCCATTGCTTCTTTTCCTGTCCTCAGGTGCTTTGGAGATTAAGTTGACTACCTCTTCTTTGTGGCAACCCCTGAGATATTGGAACACTGCTATCATGTCACTCCTGGTTCTTCTTTTCATCAGACTAGACATACCCAGATCCTGCAGCCATTCTTCATATGTTTTAGCCTCCAGTCCCTAATCATCTTTGTTGCTCTTCTCTGCACTCTTTCTAGAGTCTCCAAATCTTTTTTACATCGTGGCGACCAAAACTGAATGCAGTATTCCAAGTGTGGCCTTACCAAGGCCTTATAAAGTGGTATGAACACTTTACGTAATCTTGATTTTATCTCTCTATTTATGCAGCCTAGAACTGTGTTGGCTAGTTATTAATGTTTCTAATTACATATGAGACGGGGAGCTTTATGGCTCAATGGAATTATTTTGCTGAAAGAGTCTCCCTCATATTGTAGGAAAAAATCTTAAAGAGCAGAACTATGAAAAATGATGCAAGACTCCACAGCCGTATTCTAAATAGAGAGTTGGGCTGACTAAAGAAATAAACACACACACACACACACACACACACACACACACACACACACAAACACACACACATATTTCGGAGAACATTTAAGCTGTGATCAAAAGAAATCTGCTTCACAGTAAGACTAACTGAACTCCACTGGCTAACTTCTCGCTATGTATATAAGCAACTTCTTTCAGTAATATACCAGATGGCTTGCCCAACAACAACAACAAAAAAAAAAAATAAAATAAAAAAATAACAACAACAAAAAGCAAGACAAGAAACAAGGGATGGAAACTAATCAAAGAGAGAAGCAATCTAGAAATAAAGAGACATTTCTTAACAATGAGAACAATTAATCATCGTTTATTTTAAGTCCTGCCACTGCACCGAACTCTTCTATTTTTTTTACTAATTGGGGTCCTGTTTTTTTTATTATTATTTGATTTATATGCCGTCCTTCTCCGGAGACTCAGGGCGGCTTACAATGCGTTAAGCAATAGCCTTCATACTTTTGTATATTTATATAAAGTCAGCTTATTGCCCCCACAATCTGGGTCCTCATTTTACCTACCTTAGAAAGGATGGAAGGCTGAGTCAACCTTGAGCCTGGTGAGATTTGAACTTACAGTAATTGCAGACAGCTTGATGTTAATAACAGTCTGCTTTAGTCTGCTGAGCCACCAGGCTCCTCCAAGCCACCAGGCTCCTTTTGAGTGGTTCCTCTAAAATAAATACCAAATCATCAGCAAATGCTTGTACTTTATATTTTTCTTTTTTTCTAAAACTTCAGAGCTTTTATTTCCTGATCTTGTCTGGCCTGAGTAGGACTTCTAGCATTAATATGAATAGCAGAGGCAATAGTGGACACCCTTGCCTTACACCCTTATTTATGTTAAATTTTTCTGTTGTTTCCCCATTTATTATCACATTCGCCGTTTGATTGGAGTATATTGTTTGAAACATCTTTACAAAGTTTTCTCCAAAATCCATGTCTTTCAGTTGTCACATCATAAACGGCCAATTCATGTTGTCAAAGGCTTTTTGTGCATCTAAAAAGATCAATGCTAGTTGCTTTTTGGGATTAGGGTTGTTGCCAAATTGAAATTGCGATGTAAAATGAAGGAAAATGTGCAATAAAAATGTTTTAAAAAGTGAGAACTATTAATCAGAGGAACAGCTTACTTCTGGGTGCTCCATCACTGGAGGATTTTAAGAAGAAATTGGATAGTCACTTTGTCTGGAATGGTACAGGGTTTCCTGCTTGGACATGGGGCTGAATTAGAAGACCTCCAATGTGAAGATTGATGGTTCGTTGAGGGCGCTTCGAAGAAAAGGCAGCACGCAAGGATGCAATCAAGTTAAATCTTTATTTAGAAATAAAGTAGAGAAAATGAGTTCCCTGGCATGGAGGCATCCATGCCTGGATTGAGCCCATGGATCAGTCCCGTAGGAAGCTAGAACAAGAGCCAAAGAGCAGCCCCTGTGCAGGGGTTCTTATAGGGGCCCCTGGCCCCTCCCTTACCAATGTGTGTGAGGGGGCCGGAGGGCCATTAACTCTCCCCAATGGGGCTGCAGGGGCCGGAGCCCCTTGACCCACCAGTGGGATCAAAGGTGCCTCTTTGCTCCCATCTAGATACGCACGATATCAGACCTCCGGACTTTTCGTCGGGCCCTGAAAACACACTTATTCCATCTAGCTGAGCTGGCTTGATCCCATCCTCTCAGTTTTAATTGAATTTGGTTTTAATTGGGTTGTTTTAAAGTATTGGGCCGAAATTATTTAATTGTTTTTTTAAACTGTTTTTAAATTTTATATGCTATGTTTTATTTTGGCTGTGCACCGCCCTGAGTCCCGCAGGAGAAGGGCGGTATAAAAATATAAATAAATAAATAAATAAATAAATAAATAAATAAATAAATAAATAAATAAATAAATAAATAAATAAATAAATAAATCTGGTGGCCTCTTAAGAAACTGCCATGGCTGGCACAAAACGCCTAACATCCAAGCTCTCTTCCAACTCTGTCATTCTGTAACTGTTATTCTGTTAAAACAAAAACAAAACAAAACACGAAAGAAAGTATGTATGATTAGAATATAGGAGTTGCTCAGATACCAAACAAGAAGAATATTATATAGCAAAGAAGATAGAAAGGAGAGGGGAGGAGAGGGGAGGAAGAGGAGAGGGAGTGAGAGGAAAGGAAGAAAGGGAAAAGGAGAGGAAGGAAGGGCAGGGGACAGGAGTAGGAGAGAAGATGAGAAGGTGGAAAGAAGAGAGGAGTGGGGGAAAGGAAGGGGAAGTAGGATGAGGAAGGAGAGGAGGAGGGAGAAAGGAGAGGAGAGGAGAGGAGGCTGGGAAGAGAAAGAAAAGAGAAGAAGGTTTGTTGCGAAAAGAGGGAAGAAAAGGTAGAAGAGCAACTCCGAATGTAATTAAAAATGTCTTATTTTAATGCTTTAATAATAAAACTGAAAAAACTTTTCAAAAACAAAACAAAACACTACCTGTTCCTAAATCAGTAAAAGGCCTCAGTACTTTTGCAGAAGAGGCTTGAATAATCCTTTAACTAAAATATTGTTTCAAAAGTTCAAATTCTAAAACGAATATGAATTAATATTATGGGAAAGGATTTGTCAAGCCTGCAAATAATGCCAATTATTCAATAAAGAGTGAGGGGTGTATTTATTTCAGATAATACCACTGAAATGGAGAAACTGAAAGAGGTATAGATGCAATTTATGGTAGGGAAGAATGTAACGATTTGACTCTTAGCTGATATAATGGACTGGTGTGTTTGAAAGAATGCCATAATATTACATCTGGAATGAGAACGGGTTGGGGATGTTATCCTATACAAACTACCAAAAAAAAAAAAAAAAAGGAGAGAAAGAAATTCACATAACTATGTTTGGAACTGATGGGCATTTTCTGATTAATATTAAACTATTCAGAACTATTTTAGCAACATTGCACCTTGGAGCAGGGATGAAATGCTCCCGGTTCGGACCAGATCGCCCAATCTGGTAGTGATGGCGGCGGGTGGTTCGGAGAACTGGTAGCAAAAATCCCTGCCCCCCCCCATGCCCAGCTGAGCTGCACGATCATCAGAGGCTTTTTTTTTTTAACTTTTAAAAGCATTTTTTCTATAATCTCTTCGGCCAAAAAAATGCTTTTAAAAGTAAAAAAAAAAAGCCTCTCATGATCGCGCGGCTCAGCTGGGATCTTCAGAGCCTTTTAAAAGCATTTTTAAAATGCTTTTAAAAGGCTCTGACTATCCCAGCTGAGTTGCCTGATTGTCAGAGGCTTTTTTTTTCTTTTAAAAGCAAAAAAAAAATGTTTTTAAAAGAAAACAAAAGCCTCTGGCGATCAGGAAACTCAGCTGGGACCATCAGAGCCTTTTAAAAGCATTTTTTTCTACAACTTCTTTGGCCGAAGAGGTTGTAGAAAAAATGCTTTTAAAAGTTAAAAAAAAAAAAGTGGCCACACCCACCCAGTCACATTACTTCCCCACCAAGCCACGCCCACAGAACAGGTAGTAACAAATTTTACATTTCACCACTGCCTTGGAGATAGTCTTGATATAACCCTACAGATAGCAAGAGTGGTGAGGGCCATTTATTTCAACCTAATTTGGGAATAGCAACTGTGCCCTTCTTTACAGAATACAGAAATAGACCAAAACATTTCTGGAAACATATTTAAACTGTACTATTTACAAAACCACCTTTATACTTGCATTGTGCGGTGTTTATACTTGCATTGTGTGGTGTTACCTCGAAGAATACAAAGAATTACCCGGGGGATTAATGAAGTTGTAACTAAAATCTTTATAACTAGATGTTACCAGGATTAATGAATAACGTGACATGCAACTGTCACTTTATATATCACTGCAACAATGACCCTAATGCCTAAATATGTTTTCAGGGCCAGACAAAGTGGTAATCGTTAAAGTTACTCCCAACTCACATCCAATGCCAGGTATTTTTTAAAAAAGCTACTCATTGACAACTTGTAAAGACGAATGTCATCCCTTCCCTCCAAAGAGAAGAGAATATTGATAAAATGTCCATGGTTTAGGTTGATTGATTGAGTGTGTTACACAGAAGCTATACTGAAACTGCTTTGCATGAGGTGGTGAGCAGGGTGTGTAGTGAAATTAGTCATGTATGTCAGAGAATACATTCAGAAAACAAGAATAAATCATGATAACCAGGGGTGATCGCAGGGGTTCAGGACAGGGGTGGGTTCTACTTACCTTTACTACCGGTTTGCAATGGGATCGTGCCTTGCTTCAGCGCATGTGCATGTGCAGATAGCCGATGACGACATCCAGGGCAGTGGACAAGGCCTCCCACTGGTTTTACTACCGGTTCTTGCAAACCGGTCCGAACTGGGGGGCAACCCACAACTGGTTCAGGAGAACCTCTAGCTAAGATTCTGTGCAGTTCGGAGAACCTCCAAATCCCACTCCTGGCTGGCCCCGCCCACCCTGCCCCTCCCAAGAGTCCCCACATGGCCCGTTTTGCATGCAGGTAAGGGCAGGATGCATGTGGAGGCTCAGGGAAGGTGAAAAAATGGGCCTCCAGAGCCTGGGGAGGCCATTTTCACCCTCCTGGAGGCACAAGGAAAGCGTCTGAAGCCCGGGGAGGGCAAAAATACCCGCCCACACCTACTAGGCCACACCCACCATGGTCACCCCCACTCAGCAACCGGGCAGAGAACCCCTTGCTAAAAAATTTTGAAGCCCAGCCCAGATGATAACCAAATTCTGGACAAAACCCACCAAATTCCCAGGTAGCTTTCCACAAACACCATAGGAGACTCAAGAAATGGACACTTCAACGATATTGATATTCATTGCTTGCACTGCTCAATGTTTGGGTTAAGGCACCCTTAAATATCACTTCACAGGACTGAAATCGAAATATGTATGTCATGTGTAATTTAAAACATGATTTATCATGAATTCAGTGCCAGGATTTGAGCAAAACAAAAGAAAGCACTGTTATCCAAAGAATCTATAAAGTGACAAGTGAAAAAGAATGCTATGGCAGAGTGTTTTTCAGCTTACAGTTTCCTTTCTGATAAAAACTACTCCTGCCGTGAAAGTAGCAATGATGTGTAGGTGTGTAGGTGTGTAGGTGTGATGATGGGAAAAAACACTTCCCATTTTCTTTTATTATTTGCAGTACAAGACATTTTTAATCAAGTGCATAGCACCAAATCTCCTTTCTCTGTGCCTTATGTCACTATGGAATTAGAATTTGATTTTTAAATATTTCTAAGTATATATGGAAACCTTTAAATTAAAATGACATAGAGCTAAATTTTCTATCCTTGAATGATGGCCCCAGACTTCATTTTCACTCAGAACGCTCAACTATGATATAACAAACCCAGATTGGCTATCATTCCTGTTTAGTTGGGAATTTTCTTAGGATATTTAATATGGTGGAGGATTTTAGAAGATTCTAATGAAGAAATCCCACTGCATCTTTGCCAGATTCTTAGAAATTACTAATTTAGGAAAGATGCACATAGTTTAATCAACTTAACTCTTGATAAGAGGGGAGAAATGTTCAGGCATTCTAACTTGATTATCAATATTTGCGCATAATTTGTCTCCTCCCAAATAAAACCATAGTGTGGTTTTACTACAGGGTGGTAGTAAATATGGTTTATGTGTTGATGAGTTACTAATAGAATGTATGAAGTGATTTTTTTTTATCAAAGTGATGAATCTCATCCCTTGGTGATATCTGATTTAGTTCTTAAAGTTCTTAAAACATCTCCTTCTCCTTCTCCTTCTCCTTCTCCTTCTCTTCTCTTCTCTTCTCTTCTCTTCTCTTCTCTTCTCTTCTCTTCTCTTCTCTTCTCTTCTCTTCTCTTCTCTTCTCCTCTCCTCTCCTCTCCTCTCCTCTTCTCTTCTCTTCTGTCTCCTGCTCTCTTTGTCTCTCTCCTCCCTCTATATTTCATATATGAGATATTAATTTGGAGTATATTTGAAGTATATTTTCTCTACGGCAAACTCTTCTCTTTGGCAGGGGGTTTGTTGGGGTTCGGGAGAACCCCTAGCTAAGATTCTGTGCAGTTTGGAGAACCCCCAAATCCCACTCCTGGATGGCCCTGCCCACCCCGCCCCTCCCAGGAGTCCCCATGTGGCCCATTTTGTATGCAGGTAAGTTCAGGGCACACACGGAGGCTCAGGGAGGGTGAAAAATGGGCCTACCAGAAGTTTGGGAAGGCCAGAAACCAGAGGGCCTCCAGAGCCTGAGGAGGCTGTTTTCGGCCTCCCGGAGGCTCAAGGAAAGCCTCCAGAGCCTGGGGAGGACAAATACAACCCCCTGGGCCATGGTGCAGGAGGCCGACTAGGCCAGGCCCACCATGGCCACGCCCACCCAGCAACCAGGTAGAGAATCCCTTGCTAAAATTTTTGAAGCCCACCCCTGCTTTTTGGGAATCCTTTGGTCTGTGCACTTCGAATGCAAAACTGAGAAATGGCTGAAGATGTGATCTTGTTTTGCAAAATGTAGAGTCCTAGATTTGTTGAATCCCATAACATGTTAGCAACCCTTTCTTTGTGCTTCAGTGTCAGATTCAATTCCACTTTGGCATGGGCCATGTTGACTAAAATGAACGTGTCCTGTTTTCTTTGCAATTTGTCAAAAAAAAAAAAAAAAAGGATATGCCCAGGTGTTCATTTCTATCCTTTCCTTTCATTCAAGGAGCTTCCTAAGAGACCATCACGTTTTGACAAATGTTTTCATGGAAAGCCACTTCAAGAAAAAATAGATATGGGATGCTTTCAAGTTGTGAACTACCCTTTCACTTGTAGTTCAGTGTCTAGGTATTTGAATGTGGCCGTGGTATCTATCAGGACTGTGTGAAGCTTCAAGAAGATTTGATCAAAGCAGCCCCTTCAAAGGAGTGCCCTCAATCGAAGTCATGCTTCTCTTAGAAGTGCTGTCTCAGAACCCTCAACTTCTATGATCTGGATGGTAGAAGGAGCTGCAACATTTGCAAAGTTCCTTTTCAGTTAAAAGAACAGCAACTGAACACATGCACCAAGCGTCCCCCACCCCTGCCCCATTGAAGCAAAGCAGCTGGCCAGATGGAGCCAATCAACTTCAACTCTTTGATTTAAAGGATCAAAGGAGAGAAATTTGATTTTTCCAAGCTGAAACATTAACTCGGTTTGGAGGATTGCTCACAGCTCTGGCTGGCCTTTCCTTCGAAACATTATTTTCTTCTATTTAAAGACCTGATCCTAAGCATTCTTGCTATGCAGAACGTACCCTTATATTTCCCTGGGTTTCCCAATGCGTAACAAAGACCTGAAAAAGGAACATGGTGGCTCAGTGACTAAGACTCTGAGTTTGTTGATTGAAAGGTTGGCAGTTCAGCGGTTCGAATCCCTAGTGCCGCGTAACGGGGTGAGCTCCCGTTACTTGTCCCAGCTTCTGCCACCCTAGGAGTTCGAAAGCACATAAAAAATGCAAGTAGAAAAATAAGGACCACCTTTGGTGGGAAGGTAACAGCATTCCATGTGCCTTTGGCATTTAGTCATGCTGGCCACATGACCACAGAGATGACTTTGGACAGCGCTGGCTCTTCGGCTTTGAAACGGAGATGAGCACTGCCCCCTAGAGTCGGGAACGACTAGCACATATGTGCAAGAGGAACCTTTACCTTTACCTGTAACATAGACCTGAAAGGGGATCTTAAAAAGATATACTGTAGATCAATAGATAATCTTTCTCTATTCATTTAATTTTATTCCGAGCATCCTGGGAGATCCATCGGTTGTGTGACCAGCTTTTGAAACATTGATATCTCCATCACAAAAGGATATTAGAGATTCTGCTGAATATGTTTCAGACCTCTGTTCCAAATAACTAGAATTAAAATTTCTGAGCAGGGTATATTTAGACTATAGAAGTAAAGATATGCAAATGCCTAGGCACAGAGATTAAAAAAAAAACAACACCATTTGACTATTGGGGATTAGTGAAGGTCACTGTCAGCTGTTAAGTATTTTATTTAACATTTTAACTAACAAAGAGAGGTCAAATACAGACAAATGCAAGGATGTGGAAAACCAAAAGCTTCCAGATTATTATTTTTTTTACAAAAAAACAAAACAAAACATTCTTATTCAACAGGTCACAAGTTTCTTTAGGAGACTTTTTGGGAAGCATGATTAAAAAAAGTTCTTAAATCAAACGTTCGGTAAAAAGACTACTCCATGTCATTTTGCTACCTGGGACACTCATCTAAGATATTCCACCTAGCTCAAGAGATGGTCTTGTTGACTTATTTCTGTAGACCAGGGGTGTCAAACTCAATTTCATTGAGGGCCTCATCAGGGCTGTGGTTGACTTTGGGGGGGGAGGGCAGGTGTGGCCAACTGGGTGTGAATAGCCAACTGAGTGGGCGTGGCCAGCTTGACACCACTCCCCAAACTGCTGGCATGTTTCCTCTTTGCATTGGGTAGACTGGGCCGACGCCATGCTGGCCCGATCTTTGCTCTTCGCGCTAGGTAGACTGGGCCGAAGCTATGCTGGCCTGATCTCTCCTCTTCACACTGGGGTGGGCTTCAAAAATTTCAGCAACTGGTTCTCTGACCAGTTGCTGGGTGGGCGTGGTCATGGTGGGCGTGGCCTAGTCAGCCTCCTGTGTCATGGTGGGGGAGGTCATTTTCATCTTCCCCAGGCTTCGGTGGCTTTCCCTGAGCCTCTGGGAGGGTGAAAACTGCCTCCCCTGGGCTCTGGAGGCCCTCCAGATGCCGGAAATGGGTCTGTTTCCAGCCTTCCGGAACTTCCGAGAGGCCAGTTTTCCCTCTTCCCTAGCCTCGGCACGGGCCCTGCACTCACCTTGCATTATAAAACAGGCTGCGTGGAGACCTCTGGGAGGGGTGGGTGGGGTGGGGCCAGCCATGGGTGGGATTTGGAGGCTTTCCGAACTGGCCATAACATTAGCTATGGGTTCTCCTGAACCTGGCCGAACCTGTAGCTATGCTGGCCCGATCTGTCCTCTTCACACTGGCCCCAGGATGGTCCCACAGGCCGGATCTGCGGGCCTTGAGTTTGACACCCCTGCTGTAGACTGAACAAAACAAAATGACCAAGCAAGCACAATCACAGCAGCTAATTTATTCAAAAGCCTACATTTGAATGTCATTAACAGGAGAAATGACCAACGCTATTAATGTTAGGATATGGTTTGAGCCTAACAGGTTGTGTAGGCAATATATGTGTTCTGTGACTTTAATATGAATATGTATTGTGTGACTTTAAAAGTTTTCCTGCTGATTCATTGTAATGCTGAGTCATGCTGTAATTAGTTGTGAACGTATTTAAGGAAGGTACTGTAAGGTATTCAGTTGATGATAAGCTACCATAGTGTGAGGAGTTGCTATCATTGTGCTATCATCGGTTGGATGGATCTGCTACCATCGTGGTTTGTGAACCAGAGTGAGTTTGTTATTCTAACCAACTACTGTTTGTGTGGTAAGAAGATATCTATATCACTGGACTGATTTAACTGGCAAAGACTTGGATTTGTTTAAAGACTATGAGATTGTTTTTTCACTATAAAGTAAACTTGATAAACCAGTTTGCACATCTCTTATTCATTGCTCTCAGCAACGTTTCTCTGTGCTCTATACTCTGCTGGTTGGTAACACAACAACAATATCCTTAACAATTGTGTTATTCATTTATTTATTTACTTAATACATTTATACAGCTGCCCATCTTCTATCAAATTCCTGGGCGGCTCCCAAGCAACTCTACTACCAATAGCAATACTGCTGATGCTGTGCTCTGTTGTGTCTATTTTTTAAAACATCTCTTTACATTTTGCACTACTTAGAAGATTCTTTCATATGCTGGGGAGAAACTAATCAGAGGGTGAAATCACTTTTTAAATACATTTGATTATTTTTAAAATGTGATTATTTATAGGTTTGGTGCTTTATTTGTTGTCCACTGCCTGGCAATGTGAAAATGTTTGACAATCTGATTCAGCAATGTTTTCTTGTGCCTAGGCTATTGACATTTCTGGGTGGACTCACAGTAAATCATAATTCCCTAGGCTGCTCATTAACTTTTAGGAATAGATATACTAACTTCTAAGTTCAATTTCCTTTGGCTGGCAATGAATTAGATACATAGAGACCGCACAGGATGTATAGAAAATGTTTCTGTTGGGCACTAAATAATATTGCCTGAGAACTTAATTTTGCTTTAGCGAACGTAATCACCAGTGTGACTATTTCCTTCTGGATTCACACGGGTGCTTCGCGGACTTGCAAAGATCAGAATCCTTGTCACTTCAGATGAATTGTATTTTCATTTCAAGCAATGTCATTATCAGGCTGGTGGGCACCATCCATCACCTTAAGATCATGGATCACCGGAGTTAGGATCTGACTCGATTGCAATGCAGGGAGGAAAAACCAGAGCTGAACTTCTTTGAAGGGGTGACATTTTACCTGGAGAAAGATAATACCGAAAGGAAGCTATCAACAGCAATAAATGGAGAAGGAATACGCTTGTGAAACAAAGCTGAACTGCAAAAAGAAAATAAGCCTTCAGGAAGTCTCTTCGATTAATTCATTGCAGGTTGTTTTGCAGCATTCATAAGAGGGGGAGGCGGGGGAATGTCCAGGATGACATTATGATCTCTCAGAGATGTGGTAAAATTGGATTTTCTAGTCCTTAAGCTGTGAGACAACCTTTCTACTCTACTTTATATGACACCAGTAATGGCTTGGATTCCAAAATGTTGGATTGTACTGCCTTTTCCAACTCTTTCCTTTCCTAAAAAACATGTAGCATTCCCTGTCCTAATCCTGTTTCTCAAGGAGCTTCATATTTCTTTCTTGTTGTGTGGTGGTGGCTGCTAAAGAAGCTGAGTTTCAACTTTGGCATGTGCTTGAAATTGAGAAAATTAGAAAAATCGGAAGATGCCCCAAAGTGGAATTTGAATAGAAGCAAAATGGGTATTTAAAGGTATGTAAATCACCTAAAATTCACCTTCTTCTTACACATACCAAATTTTTGGGAGTATAAGACACACTTTTTTCCCTCCTAAAAGAGGCTGAAAATTTGGGTGTGTCTTATACTCCGAATGTAGCTTTTTTGAAGCTTTTTTTCAGCCCTAACAAGCGCTAGCTAGTGAAGCGATCTCCGTGCTAAGCTTTTTTTCAGTGAAGCGCTCTTCCCGGCTTTGCCTGCTCCCTCCGACTCTCAGCTGTGAAGCTTTTTTCAGCCTTAACGAGGCGCTAGCGAGTGAAGCGATCTCCGTGCTTCTCCTGCTTTTCTCATTGCTTCTCTCTCCAAAGATCAGCTGTGCTTTAGAAGCTGTTTTTTATCCCCAAGTAGGGGATAAAAAACCAGCAAACTAATGTGCTGAAGCTGACCAGACTAAGAATGCTAGCCAGATGAATACCTGGTAGGCAGATTTCCCCCCCCCCCCAATTTTCCTCCCCAAAAACTAAACTGCATTTTATACTCCGGTGCATCTTATACTCCGAAAAATACGGTAAATGTTTTAGTTGAGATACTTGATAAAGGAGTTTATTTCCTTGGAAATGAAAAAAATAATAATCCATAGTGATCCCATTTTCCTTATCACCAAAGGAGAAAGAAAGTATTTTTGAAATGTCATGCTGCACACATACTTTTCTAGTTTGTCAACTTTTCCAGGACCTTCCTATCCACGTTTCTGCCTAACAGTTACTCATTGTTTGTTCATATCTGATGAGCAGGCCACCTTCCTGCTTTTCTATAGACAAACTTCAACCCCCCCGGTATGATCGATGTATATGCATCATTTTTTATTCTGGTTTCCAGTATCCCCAGGCAGTCTTCTGCAAATATATGGTGCCAGCCACTATTCTGGCTTGTCTTGCCTTAAAAAAAAAAAAAAAAAGTGCAATGTCATATGGAACTTGGTCTCTCTTAGCTCCTGCTGGTTAGTATGCCTAGCTTGATGCTTTGATGATTGGAGCAAACACTTTCTCTGTTTACACTCACAAAATTGTATGCTTCATTTGTGTATTCCATGCACATTTATGTGCAAACCAAGAACTTCTCTACGTTCTGAACAGGAGAGCTCCTTATTCAACATGAGCGCAAGCATTTTCTGTTTCACACAATGCTATAGGAGGAGGAGTGGCAGAACATGGGATGGAGTTAGAAGAGGTGTCATCATAGAATCCAGGAGTGGGCTGCTGCGGCTTTGCAGGGGTTCAGGAGAACCTCTAGCTAAGATTCTGTGCAGTTTGGAGAACCCCCCAAATCCCATTCCTGGCTGGCCCCTCCCCTCCCCTCCCAGGAGTCTCCACGTGGCCCGTTTTGGAGGCAGGTAAGTGCAGGGCATGCGTGGAGGCTTAGTGTGAAAAATGGGACTATTGGAAGTTTTGGAAGTTTGGGCCTGTTTCTGGCCTCCAGAGGGCCTCCAGAGCATGGGGAAGCTGTTTTCACCCTCCCGGAGGCACGAAGAAAACCTCCAGAGCCCAGGGAAGGCAAAAACATCCCCCCACCATGGTGCAAGAGGCCGATTAGGCCACACCCACCATGGTCACGCCCATCCAGCAACCAGGCAGAGAACCCATTGCTAAAATTTTTGAAGCCAACCCCTGATAGAATCCCTACGTAGTCACAAGTGGATTGAATCCAACCATCCCAAATTCTGTTGACTTTATCTCACTCCAAGAAGGTGCTAGTTATTAGTTGAGAAGATTCCTGGGTTGTTGTGGTCCGCCAGCAGCCTGCGGAGCTGGCAGCAGAGTCGGACAGTGATGAGGCTGAGGAAGAACATGAACATGGGCCAGTCCTGGAGGCTGGGGAAGGCCCGGATGAGGGCTCTGCGTCGGAGGCAGAGATAGGGCCAGGGCCATTGGGGAGTGATGTGCAGACTCCGGAGCCTCCAGAGGCTGACAGTAGAGAGGCAGAGGAACAGGAGGAGGCTGTTCCTAGTGCACGCATGAGAAGAGCTGCCAGAAGGCAAGAGCAGCTGAAGCAAAGAGGATGACTCAGGAGTAGGGCCAAGGGATGATTGGCTCCTCCCATAAGGCTTAAAAGACCAGCAACGGTTCTTGGGCTCTTTGCCAGAAAACAATCTTGGTAAACTTGGTTCTTATCTTGCTGCACTTATCTCTGGTCGGCGTCTTCTGCTTCTGAACTTTTGCCAAGAGAAGCCTTTGGCAGTTTGCCTAATTATACCAAGGTTGGTGATTAGACTGAAGAATTTGTGTTATGAAGAATTTGTTTTGATTTAGTTTGGACTACGCTGAGAATGAGTTAATTCTCAGCTGTTCTAATAAAATCTGTTTGTTT
Organism: Pantherophis guttatus; assembly: GCF_059756535.1. Classification (NCBI taxonomy): domain Eukaryota; kingdom Metazoa; phylum Chordata; class Lepidosauria; order Squamata; family Colubridae; genus Pantherophis; species Pantherophis guttatus. The sequence goes on from NC_142067.1 coordinate 122,786,941, forward strand.
TGGAATTGTTTGCATCTAATACTACCTACTTGGGCCTGGGTCACACTATGGGTATAGTAAATCAGTTTAATGCTGATGTGGGACCTGATTTTTTGCATGTGACAAAAGTTTTGTTTTCCAAGTGCAGCTGCTTCCAATCCCTAGCATTACTCAAAAGTATAAGGTGCTATTTTTCAGGACAATAGTAAAGTTTTTGCAACAGAGGTCACTGTAACCAAATGGGATCTGTGCAATGTGTATTTGCGGGCTGTCCAGGCTTCAAAGATAATCAGAAGATCTGCTGTGAATCTCACACAACTTGCAGCTATGGAGATTTACTTTAAAAAGCAGCTCTATTTTTTTTTCACTCTTCTACACAAACCTTGAAAACCTTGGTTGATTTAAGGTGGCATTATGAGTCAACTCCTGAAAATAGCGACATTTTAAAAAGTTTTTTTTTTAAAAAAAATCATTTTTTAAAATATTCTATCCATGAAGAACCAGGAGCAAAATCTATTGACAGGCTAATAATTTGGCCACCGATAAGAAGACTTTACTGGTTTTCCTTCGGTTGACAGACATTTTAACTGCATTCCAGCTGGGCTGAATTTACAGATAGCTAGACATGGATATTAAAAGATCACGAGATGTTCCAGTGCCTCATATCTCTGCAGGCCATCATCTGCTGCTGAACAGGTGCACAGTACTGCAGCTAAAAATAGCTTAGAGTATCTTCAGGAATGATATATTCTGCAAGTATTTTCAGGCTGGATTGCAGCTCGGCCTCATCTTGTTTGGGATAAGAAAAATCACATTTGTTTTTCTATGATCCTTTTGGTAAAATGAACCCAGATATTTCAGCTGTAGGACATCTTCAGGAGCTCAGGCAAGGAAACTGAACTAAAATAAAAGCCACAAAATAAAAATACATACCGTATTTTTTTGAGTAGAAGGCGCACCGGAGTATAAGACGCACCTTAGTTTTTGGGGAGGAAAATAAGAAAAAAGCTGATTGGCGGGTGGATTGGCCTCCTGGAATACCCCCAATCAGCTGTTCCCAGAGGTGAATTTTAACAACAGGTTCCTTGGTTGTGAGCTCTGTGCCTTGCTTTTTTTTCTTTTCTTTTTTTTTTTTTGCCTCTGAAAGCCTCTAAAATAAAAAAAAGCCTCTGAAGCTCTGTTTGGGGGCTTTTTTTCTGAAGCTCTGTTTGGGGGCTTCTTTTCTGAAGCTTCGTTTCTGATGCTTTTTTCTGCCTCTGAAACCTCTGTTTGAGAAGCTGGATGGAGCTACATTTGGAGTAAAAGACGCATCCAGATTTTCACCCTCTTTTTTTGGGGGGAAAGGTGCATCTTATACTCCGAAAAATATGGTATTTATATTAGATGAAGCTTGAATTGAGAAATAAAGCTGGAAGAAGTAGACTATTTCTAAGAAGCACCAAAAAGAATTTATTTCTGCAGAGAGAGACAAAACTTTGTTTTGGACATGGAGCAACAAAAGTACAATCTGTAAAATGAACAATAGTAAAAATTATTCCTTGACAACAAGAACTGTTAGCCACTGTTTATGGGCAAAGCTTATACATGAGATAGCAATTTTTTTTTTGTTACCTTTAGAAAAACAAATTATCTTGATTATTTTAAACACAAGTATCAGACTGCCTGGAAATTTAAATATGAGGGATAATTGGTGGTGAATGTCTTTTTATGTACACTGAGAGCCTATGAACCAGAGACAAATTCCTTGTGTGTCCAATCACACTTGGCCAATAAAGAATTCTATTCTATTCTATTCTATTCTATTCTATTCTATATGATTCTTGATGAATGTATCTTTTCTTTTATGTACACTGAGAGCTTATACACCAAAGACAAATTCCTTGTGCATCCAATCACACTTGGCTGATAAAGAATTCTATTCTATTCTATTCTATTCTATTCTATTCTATTCTATTCTATTCTATTCTATTCTATTCTATTCTATTCTATTCTATTCTATTCCATTCATTCCATTCCATTCCATTCCATTCCATTCCATTCTATTCTATTCTATACAGGGACAAAAGGACATGGGATGAGGTTTCTATAATACCTATATTGCAGGTGCATTATTGGGTTTTTATATTGGATTTTTCTATATTTTCCTTCCAGGCCAGCTATGGGAAGAACATTAAAGTGAGCTAAAGATAAGGCTCTTCTAAACTTGGAAGATGATAAAAATGTGATGTACTGTAGATGAGAAACGTAAGATTTGGTTATTTATTTACACATGTGTTTGACTTATTTTTGGCTAACTCAAGGTGCCATATGTAACTGACGCTCCTATTTTTAACAGCAACAAGGGTCCTGTGAAGTGGATTGGCCCAGTGGTGGAATGCTGCCAGTTTAACAACTGGTTCGGTAAGCATGTGCTTTGCACTGAAAATGGAGCATTTAGAAGCTCAGCTGCTTACCTTCCAAGTCAACAATGGTAAGTAGAACAGTGAGGGGGGGATCAGCTGTGCTGCGCAATTGAGATGAGCTAGAAAGCAGGAAATAAAGGACAGTTTAGGGTGGGGGCGGGTGGGTGGGGCCAGCTGATCGACGGAGCTACTGGTTTTCCTGAACTGGTCCGAACCGGCTGAATTCCACCTCTGAATTGGACAGAGAAAAAGGTTGGGGCCTTGTTGCTCTCGAAGTTTGGAGGTTTTCTCACAGAGTTTCATTACCAAATGAGGTAACATCATCACTGCTAGCAACTGTTGATGTTACCTAATTTGGGCAATGAAACGTCTTCAAGAAAACCACCAAGTTCAAAGACAACTAAGGACCCCATAGTTCAACCCTGAACTACCAATATTCTCTTCTGTTGGTATTGAGAGAAAGTGACTGACTCACTCACCCAGCTTCCCCTAGCCCAAACACCTGAACTAACTCTTTTCACACAGCCCCTCAAACTGTTCTGTAGACAAAATTATCATTTCTTGGGGGTTTCCATGGATGCAAATAGAGGCAGATAATCTCACAGATGATATTATTTCCCTTTTCCTCAGATTTGGCTTCCCTCAAATTATTTATTCTGGATCTTAACTACTGAAGCGGAGAATAATTCAATGTATGATTTATCATTTGTCACAAATCTACGATAGTTCTACATATGCCCCACAAACATTCAGCAGAGTAAGTAGCCACTATACAAAGAACTGCATTCTTCCAGTTTTACCAAAGAAAAATGAACAATTCGAAATGTTTCTAAAACTCTCCTAGTGAGTATAAGCATTGTTCACCTTCTGATAAAAAGCTGAGCAGCGGTGGGTTTCCAATATTTATTTATTTATTTATTTATTTATTTATTTATTTATTTATTTATTTATTTATTTATTTATTTATTTATTCAATTTATATGCCGCTCCTCTCCGAAGACCCAGGGTGGCTTACAATACACTAAAAAATCACTATAAAAACACTTAAGAATTAAAAACATTAAAGACATTAAAACCCATTCACACCATTCATGGCCGGATCTCATCAGATCGCAAAGCGAGATCAACGGCCTCAAGCCTGCCAGAAAAGCCAGGTCTTCACCGCTTTTCAGAAGGCCAATAGGGTGGGGATGGTCCGGACCTCAGGAGGTAACTGGTCCCAGAGAGCTAGGGCAGCCAAGAGAAGGCCTTCCCCTGCGGGCCCGCCACCTGCCATTCTTTAGCTGACGGGACCTGGAGGAGACCAACTCTGTGGGATCTTACCGGTCACTGGGAGCTATGCGGTATAAGGCGGTCTCGAAGATTACCACCAGTTCGCCACATGTACGTGCCTTCCATGCATGTGATCTGTCCCTGTCTACACACACACACAAACACAGCCAGCCGAGGGTTAAGAAAGTACTTGGCACGCACACAGGTCGTTATCTCAAACTTGGCAACAATATAAGCACTGTCTGCCAAGAGATTTACTGCAACAGATAACATAAAATTACATACGCATTGTAAATAGTCCAGCAAAACAATATCCCTTCGGCAGCTTCAGATGTTGTTCAAGTGACTAGCCAGAGTTAGTTTTTGTTCGTCACGGAGTTTTACCAGCCACCACCCTCTCTTATATAGTCTCTGGGGTGTGGACCAGTGTCTCAGTTCTAATCCCTAGCACGCCTCCTTAACTGCTGCAACCATTTATCACGCCTTCGTTGGCGTGCATCCAGGAACGACAGCTCTCCTTCTTCACTCTCATCCGAGACACCTGGCTCCTGGCTAATCTCCTCTCCCTCGGCCGGCACCTGAGACAGTGCCAGAGGGGAGGGGCCTGGAGAGGGAGGCCTGGCTGACTCCTCTCCCTCATGTTGGAGCTTTCTTCCTCCGATGAGATAGGCTCAGAGGGCGGGGCCACAACAGCATGAACCTGGCCATCAGTGCATGTGCTTTGCTCTCGCGCACACCTTCTGTGCATGAGCCCAGCCTCAAAAACATGGTTAAATAGGACGGCATTATGACAGGGCAGGTGGGGGGGGCAGACCCACCTGCAGTCGCTGCTACCGGTTCCCCCAAACCGGTACGAACCGGCTGAATACCACCTCTGAAGCTGGGTGATACCAAACCGTAGTACATTGCTATCATATTAAAGACAATACAGTACAACCGGATATTCTTTATGGATTCCATCATTTGTGATTACCAAATTGCAGAAGCTCAGCTGAAAAACAGAGATCCTTGAAGATGTACATTCGCAGAAAAATAAAGATGTGATTTTCCTCGGGGTGCCCTTACCAGATTCCAAACTGCGCTCCTCTTTTAAATTTTAAACATGCCTAATTGTCAACGGTGCAATTGTCCCACCAGGATTCAATTTATTTGCAGAAGAAAGCTGTCATTATGAAGACGTTCACAGGGGGAATCTGTTTCTAGTTCATTGGAAAATAGTTTCATGTTCTTTCCCCAGTTAATGTTATCCAGCAGAAAGAAAAATATGTTGGTTAAACAAAATGTGCTTCACACAGATCTTCTAAAGAAAAGGAAATATTACTACTTGGCTGTTACCAGTTCACCAATGTCTGAAAGGCTTTTTGGATATTCTCTTGAAAATGGCTGTGGTATCCAAAGAGAAACCTCACTACTAGTTATTTTATAATGATCGTTGCTTCCTCTCAATTACACAAACAGAGGGCTACATTTTCTGATTTGTGAGATTGGTGAATAGGTCCACTGTCTCCTACTTTGTCACATTCTCCTAGATCAGGGGCCGGCAACCTTAAACACTCAAAGAGCCACAAAGATCCTAACTGGAATCCCCCTCCCCAATTCAATTCTGAAGCCAACCAGAAGTCCAGTTTTCCCACCATAGAGTCTCCTCCTGGCGTGGCATCCTTTTTCCTCTACCTGTCCTAACCGAAAGCCCTATTAATTGTGGAGCTGACCGGCGACAGAGAGCCACAGCAGAGGGATGAAAGAGCCAGATGCGGCTCCAGAGCTGCAGGTTGCTGACCCTTTTCCTAGATGAGATGGAAGGAAATTGTGCTGTAAACATTGGTTTCAGTGAAACTAATTGATCATACTCTTGCAGTGGTTAATGACTGAGCCTTATCTGTGATGACATCTTTACTCAGGGACAATCATATCCTAAAGTTCATGAAGCCTCTACTATTCCCATTTTTTAGGTCTCTGTTGAAGACCTATCTGTTTACCCTTTAGAAAGGTTGAAGAAACAGTTCTGTTTTTGTTTTCTTTTTCTCTATTCAATTAACGTTTTTGCAATTTGCTACCCAAGAACTCTTTCACATTCTTCAGAAGAAGAAGAAGAAACTTGGTGTCTTCCAGATATTTTGTACCACCAGTTGTACTATCCTTGACTACTTAGCATAAGGGTGGAGCAGAAGGAACTTTAAATCCAAGTTGAATGTCTTTCCTACGCTGTATCTTCTTGGCTGATATGAGCTAGGATTATGGTCATATGCAGAGGTGGGTTTCACATAGGTTACTACCGGTTCGCCGTGCGCACACGCGCCTGCCTTCCATCCATGCGCCTGCCCTTCCGCACATGCACTTTGCTCACGCATGTGCCTTCCGTGCTTTCAACCAGCCTCAAAAACATGCCTAAATAGGATGGCATAGAGCCGGGGTGGGTGGACAGGCCCACCCGTGATTTCTGCTACCGGTTCGGGTGAACCGGCCTGAACCAGCTGAATACCACCTCTGGACATATAAGTACCAGGCCCAAATTAAGTCAAACTATCTCTCTTCCAATTGATCTGGCCCCACTTTACTCACTTATTCTCCTTGAGAACCAGAGAAGCTTTCAGACCATTCATTTCCTGGCCCATATACCAGGAAATATATAATTTAAAGACCCCAGCATGAGTAAAGGAACTTGGGGTAATTATCCCCCCACCCCCTTTGTTCTGAAAACTTAGAAATGGAGGAATGTCTGAGTTGAGTTATTGAACAGGGGCAGTACACAATTTAAAGCTAGCGATCATGTGCATCTGGTTATTTAATAAAAGGAATGGCCTTTCAGAATAAAATCATATACGCTGACTTCACTTATCATTTGAAAAAATGCCAGTCTCTCTATGGGAGCTAATTAATATTTGGCCTCCAGGTTCCCCCACAGATCAACAGACCAATTAAAGTAACTTTTTGCCCCCTCCATTTCTTCTGTTTTGGATGAAACTGATTCTCTTCTTTAGGCCTGGAATGTACCTCTCAGCAACATACGGAAATTAATAAAATCTGTCTCCTTCTTTGAAGGGTAGATTATCTGCCTGATCAGTGGCCATTATAGCGATTAACTTTAATAGGACTAATGAGCCCACAGTAGAAACATAAAAGTTTCCTTTAACTTGTATAACAATTTTTTTATATATATAATAGGGATATTTCTTTTTTCTCCTTTAATGAAGTTTCAAAACAGCAAAGTTATCTAATTTGCCAGTATTACTAGTTCACAATTTGTATTTTATCCAGTATTAAAAATAATAAATTTTTCAGACACAGAGAAATTTTTGAAAACTTGCTGTTCTCATTCGGGTGCATTTGTTCTAATTATCACACTCAATATACAATTGTGTCTGTTATGTATGTATATCACATGACGTTTTCTTAAATAGAAAACATTTTTGTACACGTGGGTGTTTGCATGTATACTTCTTATGCTTCCTTTACAAATTGTATTTCAAATTTTGTACACGTTTACATTTGGAAGGTTTTGTATCGGGTATTTTGGATCATATATGGTTTCATAAGTATTACAATAGAATTAGAAAGTGTCACATATTAATATTGCACTGCATGGATTCTGTCGTACAGAATGATATTGTATACACTTCATCATAAATTACAACAATAACATTGCTGTCCGACGATCGTAACAGTTGATAATAGTAGACTCAAGGAGATGTTAAATCTGATTCACTCCATTCTGATCCTTTCCTTCCTTCAGCTCTGGCATTTTATGATGCAAGAATAGTTGAAGTAAGGAGCAAGGAGCCTGTTTAAGCACCAAATGAAAAATAAAGCATTCTGGTGGTGCTAATTCAGTCAATCACTAGGGGGAAAATAACATCACAGTCAAGAGCCACGGAACCTTATTCAAAATCATCCAGTTTTTGACTTGTCTGGACGTGAGTCATGGCCTCATTTTGAAACATCTGGGAGGATGGATAGATGGGTAGATGAATGGATGGATGGATGGATGGATGGATGGATAGATAGATAGATAGATAGATAGATAGATAGATAGATAGTAACAATGATGATGGTGATAGAGATAGATAGATGATAGCTAAACAGATGGATGGCTGGATGGCTGGCTGGCTGGATGGATGCATGGATGGATGCATGGATAGATAGATAGGTAGGTAGGTAGATAGATAGATAGATAGATAGATAGATAGATAGATAGATAGATAGATAGATAGATAGATAGATAGATAGATAGATAATGATGATGGTGATAGAGATAGATAGATGATGGATAAATGGATGGATGGATGGATGGATGGATGAATAGATAAATAATAACAATGATGATGGTGATAGAGATAGATGATAGAGAGAGAGAGCAATTGAATTTACTGAATGATGACATAATTGTACAAATGACACATTTTATATAATTTGCAGGATAATATCATCACATGTTTAACATCGCTGTATCTCTTAAAATGTTTAGGTTTAGGTTTATCGTCTCTTGACAGTATTCTGAGAATGTAGTAACAACTCTTTGTAGTTGGCAATCTGCAAGACTAAAGATTCTTACATTTACAGTTCTGCAGGTGAACAGCATTTTAAGAATTGCTTTCTTTAGTTCTGCTAATTGAACATGAAATGTTCAATTACAGGAATACCTTTGTGAATAATTTCCGTACTTATTTTTGCTAAATCTTCCCAGTTGGTTATCAGAAGGAGTGCTGTTCTCATTATTAAAGTATCTTTTTTTATTTATTTATTAAATTTGTATGCAGCCCATCTCATTACTGAGTGATTGTGGGTGGATTGCAGTTTCATAAAAGCAGTATAAATAAAGAAACCGTAACACATTAAGTCTTAAAATTGAAACAGCATTAACAATACATTAGAAAAGGATCAGGTAGAGAAACCACCTTAAAAATGCTTCACAAGCCTTCCTCCCTCCCTCTTTCCTTCCTTCTTTCCCTCCCCCTCTTCCTTCTTTCTTTCCTTCTTTCCTTCCTTCCCCCTCTCCCTCTTCCTCCTTCCCTCCCTCCTCTCCTTCACTCCTTCCTTCCCCTCCCTCCTTTCTTTCTTTCTTTCTTTCTTTCTTTCTTTCTTTCTTTCTTTCTTTCTTTCTTTCTTTCTATCTATCTATCTATCTATCTATCTATCTATCTATCTATCTATCTATCTATCTATCTATCTATCTATCTATCTATCTTTCCTGCCTTCCTTTCTTTCCTTTCCCCCTCTCTTCCTTCTTTCCTTCCTCCCTTCCCTCCCTCCTCTCCTTGCCTCTTTCCTTCCTTCCCCTCTCCCTCTTCCTTCTTTCCTTCTCTTCCCTTCCCTCCCTCCCTCCCTCCCTCCTTCCTTCCTTCTTCCCCCTCCTCCCTCCCCCCTCTCCCCCTCCCTCCCTCCCTTCTCCAACAGTGGATTGATTCCAAGTTCCAAATGATAAAATTGGGGGTCCTCATGATCTTGCTCAGCCCTACTGATATATGCTACAACCCCTTAGTCTTGGTACAACAAAGAAAAAAATACCACATTTAAACTTTATCTCTTCCCCATAAATTTATATACAGTAGATTTTCCTAACCAACACAATGAAATTCAATATGGAGAAAATGTTACACTTAGACAAGAAAAAACAAATATACAGATTAGGTGAAACCTGGCTGAATAGCAGGAACTGTGAGAGGGATCTTGGAGTCCTAGTGGACAATCAGTTAAATATGAGCCAGCATTGTGTGGCAGCAGCCAAAAAAGCCAATGCAATCCTAGCTTGCAATAACAGAGGGATAAAATCAAGATCATGTGAGGTACTAGTACTGCTCTATAAAGCCTTAGTGAGGTGACACCTGGAATACTGCATCCAGTTTTGGTCATCACATTACAAAAAAAAAAGATGTATAGAGTTTCCTGCCTGAGCAGGGGGTTGGACTATAAGACCTTATAAGGTCCCTTCCAAGTCTTCTATTCTATTCTATTCTATTCTATTCTATTCTATTCTATTCTATTCTATTCTATTCTATTCTATTCTATTCAAGATGTAGAAACTTTGGAAAGAGTGCAGAGGAGACCAAGATGATTAAGGTTCTGGAGACTATAATTTATGCAGGAACTAGGCATGGTTAGTCTAGTGAAGAGAAGGACTAGGGGTGACATGATAGCATATTTGAGGGGCTGTCACACATAGGGGGCGGGGATCAACCTATTTTCCAAAGCACCTGAAATCCAGACAAGAAACAATGAATGGAAACAGTTCAAAGAGAGGTTCAACCTAGAAATAAGGAGAAATTTCTGACAGAACTTGGAACCAATGGAACAGCTTACCTTCAGAAGTTGTCAGTGCCCCATCACTGGAAGCTTTCAAGAAGAGACTGGACAGCCAATTAACAGAAATGGTATGGACGTCAAACTCGCCAAGTCACATTGCCGTCACATGATGTTTCATGATGTTTTTCTCACTTGTGGAGCTGGGCTGGGCATGGCCTATACGTTGTGACCGAGGCCCAAGTAGTGATTACCAAACACAATTCATAATCATAATCATAAGTTTATTTGTCAAGCATATATACTGTAAGATAACAGGTAAAAGTATAAACATAATTTGAATACATGAAAAGAGTAAGTAAAAAGGAATATTAGGACAGGGATGGTAGACCTGCTGGTGCACTTATGCACGCCCCTTACAGGCCTCTTAGGAATTGGGTGAGGTCAACAGTAGACGGTTTAAGGTTAAAGTTTTGGGGGTTTGGGGAAGAAACCACAGAGTCAGGTAGTGCATTCCAGGCATTGACCACTCTGTTACTGAAGTCATATTTTCTGCAATCGAGTTTGGAACGGTTTACCTTGAGTTTGTATCTATTATTTGCTCGTGTATTGTTGTGGTTGAAGCTGAAGTAGTCATTGATAGGTAGGATGTTGTAGCAGATAATTTTATGAGCTATGCTTAGGTCAGACTGAAGGCGGCATAATTCTAAGTTGTCTAAGCCCAAAATTTGAAGTCTGGTGGCATAAGGTATTTTATTGCGGTTAGAGGAATGGAGGACTGTTCTCGTAAAATATCTCATGTACATATTTTTATATGTTTATATGTTCAGTCCTGAACAAACTTATTTTATTAAAACAGCTGAGAATTAATTCATTCTCATCTTAGTCTAAAAAAAATTCTTCATAACCAGTCCATTGGCCTTATCACCAACCTTTGATATCTTTGGCAACCTGCCAAAGGCTTTTCTTGGCAAAAACCCCACAAAGTTCAAGAGATGCTGACAAGAAGCACTGGAATCAACGTTGCTTTTCTACAAAGAACCCAACGGCTCGTTGCTGCTCTTTTAAGCCTTCTGGGAAGGGCCAATCATCTTCTGGCCTTACTCCCGAGTCGTCCTTTTTGCTTCAGTTGCTCTTGCCTTCTGGCAGCTCTTCGCATGAGTGCACTAGGAGCAGGCGCCTCCTGTTCCTCTGCCTCTCTGCTGTTCACCTCTGGAGGCTCCGGAGTCCGCACATCGCTCCCAGATGGCTCTGGCCCCAACTCTGCCTCAGATGCAGAGCCCTTCTCCAGGCCTTCTCCTGACTCCATGACTGGCCCATGGTTCTCCCCACCCTCCTCACTGTCCAACTCTGTTGCCAGGTCCGCAGGCTGCTGGTGGACCACAACACTATACATGATGCATCCGGCCCATGCTTGAGCAGGGGGTTGGACTAGATGACATTCAACGTCCCTTCCTACTCTGTTATTCTGTTATTTCCTAAACTGTATTTACTAGCCTTCCCATACAGTGAGAATATAACCTCAATTGATCAAGGAAAGCTTAAGAATTCAAGTTCCATCAAAAAACCAAAGAAAAATAGCCCTTGAAAGAAAATGTGAAAAGTTCGTTGGACCTTCCAACTTACATGGAAACTTTTGATACAATGCAAGAAACTCGTGAAATACAAGATTTCTCATTAAAATTGAAAGGCAGCTTTAGTAATGAAGTTTAGTGGATATTTTATTTTAGGAAAGATTCATAGCCGAGAAGTTTGCAGGATCATTATAAATTAATGCAGTGCAATGTTAATGTTAAATTCAAAACACACCATGTAATAAACTCTTGAAAAATAATTTGGAGATTTCCATCATTTTATGTACATTATTCACCACAAATTATTCTCCTATCGAAGAGTAGGCAGAAGGTGAATGATAAACAGCCTAAACGGATTCATTCGTTCAATTCCTGGCATTATCAAGATTCAGACAGAAAGTAGCCCAGTTTGCAACTCACTGAGATGCGAGCAAAAAAAAAAAAAAAAAAGGTAGATGTTTTAGAAAAACGAAAAGCCCTCTGCAACCAATTTTGAAAGTGAGATCTTCACACACTCTTGTTTGGAAGCCTTCTCTTCAATCCCAGACGATGGCTCTGCTTTGTGGTGACAGTAAAATGAAACCTGATTAATTGTAACTCTCTTCAAATATCTGTAAAAAGGATAGGTCAGATGACAACATTAAAAAATAACGTTAAGTAGAAATTATACAAGTACAACCCAGCAACGTATTTTGTTTGTTGTTAGTTGCGAAGTCGTGTCTGACCCATCGTGACTCCATGGACAACGTTCCCCCAGGCCTTTCTGTCCTCTACCATCCTCTGGAGTCTATTTAAGCTCACACCGACTGCTTCAGTGACTCCATCCAGCCACCTCGTTCTCTGTCGTCCCCTTCTTCTTTTGCCCTCCATCGTTCCCAGCATTAGGCTCTTCTCCAGGGAGTCCTTCCTTCCTTCTCATTAAGTGGCCAAAGTATTTGAAACAACGTATTATAAAGACACAAATTTCATATGGACCTCAAAGGGTGACCAAAATCAGACTCTGGAGACATTCAGCCAGGTTTTTTTTTTTTTTTCCAATTCCACAGAAGACTTACCAAAGAAAACTGTGAAAGGTGTTTTTCCTGTCTTGTTGAGTGTTTGCACACCAGGGACGTTAAGAGTAGAGTTAACAAGAAAAGGGATTTCGTTTTATTGTTTTGATTGTCTCTCCTTGTCTACTCCCTGATTGGAAGACGGATTTCTCTCGCTCATCCTAATTCCTACAGAAAGCATAAAACACTTTCTCCTTTTCCCCCCAGTGAGAAGACAAAAGTTCAGGGATGCAAGCTTTTCACCACAGCATGTTGCTTTTTTTCAATAAATCTCTCTTCTTCTCCTCTTAATATATAAATACGCTTAATGGCCTTGGTTCTAGACCACAAGTCTGCTGTGCTAAATGCAAACACTATAAATGAACCACAGGAGTCCAATCAGAATAATTTTGGCTTTGCTTCCCCTCTAGGGTTACTTGCTAGAGTCTAACAAATTTATGAACAGGGAAGCATAACTGTCAACTAGCTCAGGAAGTACCAATTGCCAAACTGAAGCACTATTTGTTGTTAGTTGCGAAGTAATGTCCGACCCATCGTGACCCCATGGACAACTTTTCTCCTGGCCTTCCTGTCCTCTACCATCCCCCAGAGTCCATTTAAGTTCAAACCAACTGCTTAAGTGATTCCATCCAGCCACCTCATTCTCTGCCATCCCTTTCTTTTGCCCTCAATCTTTCCCAGCATTAGGCTCTTCTCCAGTGAGTCCTTCCTTCTCCTTAAGTGGCCAAAGTATCTGAGTTTCATCTTCAGGATCTGGCCTTCTAAAGAGCAGTCAGGGTTGATCTCCTCTAGGACTAACTGGTTTGATAGCCTTCCATCGCAGGAGTTGTCTCTAGCACCATAGTTCAAATGCCTCAATTCTTTGGCACTCAGCCTTCCTTATGGTTGAGCATCAAAGCACTATAAAAGACACCAAACCTTGATCTATAAAAGGACAGTATTCTCATCATATCCTCAAGCTGAAGAGTCTAGGCAAAATTAGCAGTATATCATTATGGTTGGTTGCACAGTCAGCCAACTGGATTTGGCATTTTTGTCCATCTATGCAGTCCTTCCCAAGGACCTTTGATAAATAGATATTGCTCTTGGATGGTGCTAAAAATATTGTCACAGGATATAAACTGTTCCAGGTAAACCTTTCTTTTGCAATTGACTGCTGGTGATTTTGTCAATGTCGATGGTGTTCAAGGAATGAGTGGTGCGGTGGCCTAGAGGTGGAGCTCTCGCCTCACAGTCAGGAGGCTGTGAGTTCAATCCTAGGTAGAGGCAAATATTTCTCTCTCTGGACACAATGAGAATATATCTGCTACCCCTGGTGAGATTGGCCAAGATGTTTCCTAATATCCTACCAAATTGCTGGAAGTGTAACCACCAACAAGGGACATACTACTACATGTGGTGGACATGTCCCAAAGACAGAGATTATTGGTTAAAAATTAAAAAGTGGTTGGAGGTAATTATTGAACTAAAAATCAACATGAAACCAGAGTTATTTCTTTGGGGTATTATAAAAGGAAAGATGAGTAAAGAAATTCAATACCTCATGCTCCATATAATCACCGCAGCCAGAATTTCATTTGCCCAAAATTGGAAACAACAACATACTCCATCAAACACAATGATTATAAAAAAGGTGCTAGAATGTTCAGAAAGGGACAAATTAATGATGGAATTAAGGGACAGAGAAGAAACAGTATACTATGAGACATGGAATAGGTGGTATAATTGGCTGGAAAAGAAGTCTAAAATTAATGCATAGTGAATGTTAAGAGAAGATAATATAACTATATATGTATATGTATATATAAGAAGCGATAGACATCACGATCTCTGGAACGTTTAAAAGTTTAATTTTTTTTTATTTTAAAACTTGTGCTAAGCTTTCGTCAAACTGTTTGCCCATAAGAACCAAACCGAGAACTTCAGCCAGAAGATGACAAATGTGATTTTGTCGAAACGTCGCTGCTACCCTTCTAGGGATATGTTTGCCATTACATGGGAAGAAACTGGCCTGATCCGCCAGTTGCGGCCCTTTCTTGATCGGGATTCCCTGTGCACAGTCACTCATGCCCTCGTCACCTCTCGCCTTGACTACTGCAACGCTCTCTACATGGGGCTCCCCTTGAGGAGCACCCGGAGGCTCCAACTGGTCCAGAACGCAGCAGCGCGGGTAGTGATGGGAGCAGCATGGCGCTCCCATGTAACACCGCTCCTGCGCGAGCTGCACTGGCTCCCAGTGGTCTTCTGGGTGCGCTTCAAGGTGTTGGTTATCACCTTTAAAGCGCTCCATGGCATAGGGCCTAGCTATCTTCGAGACCGCCTGCTGCCACCGACGACCTCCCATCGACCCGTGCCCTCCCACAGAGAGGGCCTCCTCGGGGTGCCATCAGCCAAACAGTGCAGGCTGGTGACCCCCAGGGGGAGGGCCTTCTCTGTGGGGGCACCTACCCTCTGGAATCAACTGCCTCCAGAGATAAGGAGAATCCAAGACCTCAGTGCCTTCCGCCGTGCCCTTAAAACCTTCCTTTTCCAGCAAGCCGGGCTGGCCTAATTTTTTAAGTGTTTTTAAGTGTTTTGTTTATTGTTTTTAATTAATGGGGCCAAATTTATATATATATATTTTAACTGTATTTTAATATTTGTACTTGATGTTTTTACTTGGCTGTTCACCGCCCTGAGTCCTCAGGGAGAAGGGCAGTATACAAATTCTAAATAAATAAATAAATAAATAAATAAATAAATAAATAAATAAATAAATAAATAAATAAATAAATAAATAAATAAATAAATAAATAAATAAATAAATAAATAAATAAATAAATAAATAAATAAATAAATAAATAAATAAATAAATAAATAAATATTAACTGTATACACACACACACACAGACACACACAGACACACACACACACACACACACACACACACACACACACATATCTTTTTTGTAGTTTTTATGTGTATTTCTCTTTAGTCAGGTTCTACCTACGTAAACCAAGATATTATGCAGCCCTAGTTCAGTGAAATCACAATTCACTAGTTTCTGGGCTTTTTTTTTCTTTTCTTTTTCTGGCAGCCAGCAGACCCTTTGCTGCCCGTTGGGAGACTAAGATAGATCTATTTCGGCCTTATAAGACCTCATCAGTTAGCCACACCCTCATCTCATGTATCCTCCCTGTAAAGGTACAATATTTGTTTTTCTTTAAACCAAGGTATTACTTTGCTCCCCAATGGGCAGCAAAGGGTCTGCTGGCTGCCAGAAGAAAAAAAGCCCAGAAACTAGTGAATTGTGATTTCACTGAACTAGGGCTGCATAATATCTTGGTTTACATAGGTAGAACCTGGCTAAAGAGAAATACCTATACATATACATATGCATTTACATATAGCATGTAATAGATATGTATATATTGTATATATTATATAAATAAGTACTTAAGAAATAAGAATGCATATCTACACAATAAGCCGAAGGATAAGTTGAAATTGTGAAAAAATTCCAGTAATGGAAAGCTGTAAAAGTGTAATTGTTATTTTAAAGGTGAAAAATGCTGAATAAAAACTTTTTTTTTTTTAAAAAAAAAAAGAGAATTTATAGGCTGAATAAAGCTCTGCATTGGCAACAGGAAGGGCATCCGGCCAGTAAACACTCTGCTAGCTCCATTCAGTCGCCCCGACTCCACCCCGCAAGGCATTACGCGGCTGTTAAATGAAGATGATGGTGGTGGTGTTGTTCAAGGAATGCTCCAGTTTTTGGGGGATTGCACCCAAGATGTCGCACCCAGGATTGCACCTCTCTTACTCTCTTTGCTTGAATTGTTCACGTTTCGCAAGGAAGAAGAATGATCTATTTCTTTTGTGTGAAGGTTATCTATTTATTTCAACTCTTGCTTGAAAAAGGATTAACAATGAAACCATCCCTACTTCTATCTTAATATACAGCCAGGATTTGGGTGATCCTACCTCCGCTGACTCACTACAGTTGCTTTCCACAAATAACAGCTTCCAGCATAACTCAGCGTTGCTTCATATAATATACCGAGTTTTTCATTTCCAAACCGAAGAAATACAATCAATTGCCATCCTGTTCTTTTTAGCCTGCCAGGATTATTTTTTTTCCCCTTGCTTCATATATAAGACCCCATTAGATGGCAATTGCTGATGTTCAGTTGGTTACCCTGAAACACATACATTATGAATAATTTAATTAAAGGCTGTTTTC
This sequence comes from Pantherophis guttatus, assembly GCF_059756535.1. NCBI lineage: Eukaryota > Metazoa > Chordata > Lepidosauria > Squamata > Colubridae > Pantherophis > Pantherophis guttatus. The sequence goes on from NC_142067.1 coordinate 122,803,680, forward strand.
CAACAATGAAATTATTATTTTTTAAAAAAACCCGCTGAGACAGAACATCAATGGCACTTCAGTAAAGATCCAATCATAAATGCCTTTTGGTTTATTGATATCCTTCCTGTCAACCAGTCAAAGATTTATTTATTTATTTATTTATTTATTTATTTATTTATTTATTTATTTATTTATTTATTTATTTATTTATTTATTTATTTATTTATTATATTTCTATACCGCCTTTCTCCCGTAGGACTCAAGGCGGTGTACAGTCAAGAAAAATATAGACACACAAACATCATAAAATTGCTAATTAAAATTGTTACTTAGTTTGGTCAATTAAATAAAACCCAGAATTAGATAACATTTAAAAAATCATTCGCATGTTTGTATGTTTAGCCCCGCCTGTTGGAACATCAGGGTCTTGAGGGCACGGCGGAAAGCACGGAGATCAGGGATATTCCGTATCTCCGGGGGCAGTTCATTCCAAAGGGTTGGAGCCCCCACAGAGAAGGCCCTCCCCCTGGGAGTCGCCAGTCGACATAATTTGACTGACGGTACCCTGAGTAGTCCCTCCCTGTGAGAACGAACTGGTCGGTGGGAGGCTATTGGTGGCAAAAGACGGTCTCGTAGGTACCCAGGTCCTAAGCCATGGAGCGCTTTAAAGGTGATAACTAACACCTTGAATCGCACCCGGAAGACCACCAGGAGCCAGTGCAGCTCGCGTAGGAGAGGTGTTACATGGGCGTAACGAGCTGCGCCCATAATCACCAGTGCGGCTACGTTCTGGACCAGTTGGAGCCAAGATAATATGGGAAAGGAAACTTTGCCATTATATCCTGACATTGTTTAATTCTTACATGATCCTGCAAATCAATTGGATTCTTGATCCTTGCTGAGCTTGATTGTTTTCTTGAAGATGTTTCATTATCAAGGTTACATCAACAGCACAAAGAAGAGGGGCTTAATGGCCATTTATATATAGAAACACACCCTGCCAATCTTTGATATCTCCTTAATTGTATTGCTTAGAATATTGCTGCCTCTCTGACTGATTATTTGCTGCTATTACCTGCTTAATCTGGGGTTTTGGCTAAATATACACAATGCTGTTTGTTTCATTCCTGGGTTTTGGATTGCATTCTTCAAATGGCACATAAAGGGAGTTTGTCTCTGTGTGTCTGTTGATGGCTGATTTGTCTGAATGTCAAACTTCCAAAAATTCCATATTATTTTTGGATGTGGCTTGAAGTACAATATGGCTTGATCTCCAGTAGAAACCGTGATTCTGTCTGCGTGTCCAATTGAAATTACAGCATTGGTTGGGCTGGTACAACTCAACAGACCTAATCAAATCCAGTTATTTAATTGTAGCAGCTGTTCGGTTGCAGGGAATCACAACATCAAGTAGTCCTCACCAGTTTAGTTCACTTAGACAGCACAAAAGATGTGATATTGGTGATGTGACTCTGGAGATTGCTGTGAGAGACAATTGTTGATGCTCTGTCAGACATATGCAAGCTTCTTTGGAACAGATTTGAAACATGGCAGCAGTAATCATATCTTTAGTGCACACATTTAGCTGCTGATCTCCATACAGGAAGCAGCTGATAATCTTCCTCGTTCACTATTTAAACTATTTGAATGTTGATACATTTTTGGTGTCTTTGTCATCATTCTCCAAAAAGATCTCTTCCATCATGTTATGGTCTCTAAGTCTATTGGTTGCAGCTTTGCACTTATTAGCCAATGCTAATTGCCCTACAACATTGAACTAACATTCCTTTCATATTCTTTAACTCTGCATTCTATGGAATATCTAGTTTGTTAAATGTAATTGCATCAAATTTAATTCTTTTAAAAATTTTAAATTTTGTATTGGGATGTTTTTTTATTCTAGGCTGTGCATCCCCTTGAGGAGCACCTGGAGGCTCCAACTGGCGCAGAGTGCGGCCGCGCGGGTGGTAATGGGAGCGACATGGCACTCCCATGTAGCACCTCTCCTGCGCGAGCTGCACTGGCTCCCGGTGGTCTTCCGGGTGCGCTTCAAGGTTTTGGTTACCACCTTTAAAGCGCTCCATGGCTTAGGACCTGGTTATTTACGGGACCGCCTACTACCACCAATAGCCTCCCACCGACTAGTACGCTCTCATAGAGAGGGACTCCTCCGGGTGCCGTCAGCCAAACAGTGTCGACTGGCGGCCCCTAGGGGGAGAGCCTTCTCTGTGGGGGCACCTACCGTCTGGAATGAGCTCCCCCCGGAGATACGGAGGATCCCGGATCTGCGCACCTTCCGCCGCGCTGTGAAGACCTTTTTATTCCACCAGGTGGGCTTGGCCTAATCTTTTCCCTCTTTTTAATATGTAAATTTTAATCTGTTTTTAAATTATTGGGGTGTTTTAATCTGTCTGGGCCAAAATGATTTAATTTGATTTTATCTGGTTTTTAATTTTTTTGTATCTATGTATTTTATTGTTTGGCTGTTCACCGCCCTGAGTCCTTCAGGAGTAGGGCGGTATACAAATCAAATAAACTGAAACTGAAACTGAAACTGAGTCCAGCAGGAGAAGAGCAGTATAAAAATTTAATAAAAAATAAAATAAATAAATAAATAATGAAATTGACAGTTTATTGAGTACCTCCTTGTTTCTTAACTCAGAAAGAACTGTTGATGATGTCATAGATGGACCACATCTGCAGCATCAAGATGAAAAATTAAACATCTATACAAAGACATTTTGAATTAGAATAAATGGCCAGTGTTGAAACCCATCAGCTAGCTTCCTGAAATGGTCAAACAGAACTCCCAGTTTCATAAAAAGTTTAATCTATTGGAGCCAGTCTTCTAATCCAATATGACATACAGTGACTAAAGCTAAAGGTTCCCCTTGCACATATGTGCTAGTTGTTCCTGACTCTAGGGGGCGGTGGTCATCTCCTTTTCAAAGCTGAAGAGCCAGCACTATCCGAAGACGTCTCCATGGTCATATGGCCGGCATGACTAAATGCCAAAGGCACACAGAACGCTGTTACCTTCCCACCAAAGGTGGTCCCCATTTTTCTACTTGCATTTTTTTAACCTGCTTTCGAACTGCTAGGTTGGCAGAAGCTGGGACAAGTAACAGGAGCTCACCTTGTTATGCAGCATTAGGGATTTGAACCACTAAACTGCCGACCTTTCGATTGACAAGCTCAGCATGTTAGTCACTGAGTCACCGCGTTCCTATATACAGTGACTACTCTACAGTAAAGAATGCTGGTAGGACTTGTTTGATTTGGGATAACTGTTGAAAAATACATGTACCTCCAGATGGAACTAAGGGGCTCATCTTTTATATAGAACTTAAGATGGAGATTAGGGGGGAAATGATTCCTTTGGGAGTGTCATAAATTTTATGATGTTGCTTTTTCTTCCATGTTCCCTTTCTTGATTAATAATTGTCAAGAGTACACTTGGAAAAAAGGGCTTAGTGTTGCCAGTAAAAGAATAACAGAATAGAGCTGGAAGGGACCTTGGAGATCTTCTAGTCCAACCCCCTGCTCAAACAGGAAACCCTATACCATTTTAGGCAAATATTTGTCCAACCACTTCTTAAAAACTTCCAGTGTTGGAGCACCCACAACTTCTGGAGGCAAGGCGTCCCACCGATTAATTGTTCTCACTGACAGGAAATTTCTCCTTAGTTCTAGATTGGGTCTTCCCTTGATTAGTTTCCATCCACTGCTTCTTGTCCTACCCTCAGGTCTTTGGATGACAGGTTGACCCCCTCTTCTTTGTAGCAGCCCCTGATATGTTGGAACACAACTATTATGTCACTCCTAGTCCTTCTTTTCATTAAATTGTTGTTGTTGTTAGTTGCGAAATTGTGTCCAACCCATCGCAACCCCATGGATAACGTTCCTCCAGGCCTTCCTGTCCTCTATCATCCCCCGGAGTCCATTTAAGCTCACGCCAACGGCTTCAGTGACTCCATCCAGCCCCCTCCTTCTCTGTCACCCACTTCTTCTTTAGCCCTCATCATTCCCAGCATTAGGCTCTTCTCCAGTGAGTCCTTCCTTCTCATTAGGTGGCCAAAGTATCTGAGTTTCATCTTCAGGATCTGGCCTTCTAAAGAGCAGTCAGGGTTGATCTCCTCTGGGCCCAACTGGTTTGATTGCCTTGCAGTCCAAGGGACTCACAGGAGTCCCTTCATTAAACTAGACATACCCAATTCATTAAATCTTCATTAAATTAGACATACCCAATTCCTGCAACTGTTCTTCACATGTTTTAGCATACACTCCCCTAATAATATTTGTTGCTCTTCTTTGCCCAGTTAAACTGAACCAGGTTGTCTACCTGTGTGCAATTCACACAACCAACAGTCAGTTTTCCTTTCAGGTTTTTGTAGGAGGGTGGCATCATGATTCCCCCCCCCCGCCCGCCATGGACACATCCATGCCATCTTCTTGGCAACCTTACAGGAGTGTTTTTCCTTTGCCTTCTTCCAGATGGTTTCAGCACCAGCATTAATTTCAACTCTCTACTGGAGCTGCAATTTGCTCTTCAGATTAATCTTGTTCCTGCTGTCGAGAGACTGTTTTAATTGATCATTTTAATTGATCCATTTATTTCTTTATGAGGTTAGCACAAACCGTGTTAGAATTCATTTTACGTACTATACTGTACTTGGCTGAAGCTTTTAGACGATAGTTAAAAATATGTTTATGATAATGATTGTAAACTGCCTGGCAAAATTCTAAAAGAAGCTAAGAAATATGTTCATCTGTATGATATATCTTCCCAACCCGAGACAAAGAAAAGCAAAAATAAAAAATATCATCCAGGAAAAAAAATAAATAAGATGGGTTATTATAAAATTATATAGGTGTCCCCACAGTGCTTTTAAAACTATTATGAAGCACTCCGAATACTTCCCTAAGACCGATGAGAAACAATAACCAGAATGATAGCTGCAGTCAGACTTAAGAGAGACTGTCAATTTTATGACGATATATGATTTCTAATATATTGCCGTTGAAGCAATCAGTGAAAAATGACACCTGATAAATTCTTAACTCAAAAATTTATCCCCAATGATTGTTTTCCATATTGGGATGCCATTTTCCCTTCCCCAGCGAAATTCTGTCAGCTATTATGGAATAAATTTTGTATTTTTTTTTTTTCTGTAGATCTCCTAGGAAATGCCATCTAGCACTTGTGGGGGGGAAAAAATGTCTCCAGACTGTGATCTGAAAGGAATGTTATGACATTTATTGTCTGGAGAAAGTTCACCTTCTTTCATAAAGAAGGATAAGATGTGATATTCAAAGCTGCTTAAAGTGTGCAGACTTAGACTTAGAATAACTTTATTGCCACTTTGAATGTACACTAATCGGCATACATTAAAATGAAATTTCTCTCTCACACACAGAGACAGACAGACAGACAGACAGACAGATATAGATAGATATGGATACGGATACGGATACGGATACGGATACGGATACGGATACGGATACGGATACAGATACAGATACAGATATAGATATACGCAGTGGTGGGATTCAACTAATTTAACAACCGGTTCTCTGCCCTAATGATTTCTTCCAACAACCAGTTCACCAAACTGCTCAGAAATTTAGCAACCGGTTCTCCAGAAGTGGTGCGAACTGGCAGAATCCCACCACTGGATATACTGTATTTTTCAGACTACAAGACACACATTTTTGTCTCCCAAAAGGGGGTGAAAATGTCTGTGCATCTTATAGACTGAATATTGCTGAAGCCCCACTCACCTGCCAGCTGTTTTTTTTTTGCCTCCTCATGCCTCATTTTCGGCCCTTTCTTTGGCCTTTTTCAGGCCTTTCTTCAGCCCACTTTTGAGGCTTTTTAAGGCCCATTTCTGAAAAAAATAGGTTGAAAAAAGCTTCAAAAGCGGGCCAAAAAAAGCCTCGAAGACAGGCTGGAAAAAAAAGCCTCGATAATGGGTCGAAAAAAGTCTCAAAAACGGGCTGAAAAAAGTCCCAAAAATGGGCTGAGAGAAACCTTGAAAACGGGCCAAAAAAAGCCTCAAAAATGGGCCAAAACCCCCCTCAAAAGCGGGCTGAAAAAGCCTCAAAAGCCGGCCAAAAAAAGCAGCGAAAATGGGCCAAAAAAGCCGTGAAAATAGGCCAAAAAAAGAAGGCCTGAAAAAAGGCCTGAAAATGGGGGGTGCGTGGAGGCCAAAACCTTTTTGTGTAGTTTTCCTCTTCTAAATGTAGGTGCCTCTTATAGTCCAATATATATACACACACACACACAGAGAGGGAGACAGAGACAGAGAGAGAGACAGAGAGACAGACAGAGACAGAGACAGAGACAGAGAGAACAATACTTTTCAGCAGGTTTATATATGATTGAGGATAGTTAGGGAAAACTTATGTCTATACTCTATGTTTGAAGAATGCTTACTTCCATTAAAAGAAAAAAATATCTAACAATTTTCTATCAGATCTCTTCCCTTCCCTTCCTTCAGGTCGGAAGGATCACCTGTGACAATCCAAAGAGAAGGAGAGGAGAAAAATCTAAGTAGGGACCCTACAATCCTTAACACTGAATGAGCTGCCTATAATTATCAATGAGATGACCAAGAGGGCAGTTGATTCACGGCAAAACATTTAACCAACCCTGTCTCTGTCCAAATTTGATGGGTTTGTCCGTAAGAAGCTGTAGGGTGACCTTGCGCTCTTCCCTTTGACAGCTTAGAAAAGTGCATTTTTATCTCCCTGATGGGCCATGGAACTTTCATGAGTTGAATTAGTTGAAAAACTTACTTTTTATCCTTTGGGGAGTATTTTTTATTTTGACTGTTGGTGACCCAAATGCCATAAGGTGACAGACATAGTTTTAAAGTGCTGTGAAAATAAACCTTCTCTTGGAATAACATTGTCAACTACCTTGATGGACCTCCTAGGTCACAAATTCCATTAAGCGCAAGGGATTTGGAAGCCTTTTGACTTCAAGAGCTGAAGCGAAGACAGCCTTGTGTCCAATATATTCTCTGTGTGTGTGTGTGTGGACACACACATGGACACACAAACACACACACACACACACACACACACACAGAGTATGTATACATACAAACCTATTGCTGCTTCTCTTGATGACTTTGCTGATCTCTAGAAATAATTGTCAACTTTTCAATGACTAAAATCCCTTCCTTGTTTTGCCTGATTTCTCTGGACATATATATTTTTCCTTAGAAATAGGAAAAGGTAGTACGGATAACAAAAGTTCATATTAAGAAAACACAAGACTGAAAAGGAGAAAATGTATAACATGAAACAAAAAGCAGATCACTTATTCCCTTTGACTTTCAACTGGGGAGTATATGTCTGTGTACACACACACACACGCACACACGTGCACATAGACAGACATAGACATACAACACACAGAGAGAGAATTATAGTATTTAGACCCAAGAGTTGGTTTTCAAAACATGAAAACTTTCCCTTAAAATAAAAACATGTTTCTAGCTCTGAGGGTTTATGAGATGCTGTCCAAAGTCACTTCCATTCTATGATTCTATGGTCATTCCTGTTGAGGGGGAAAAAAAATTGTGAATAACATTAAAAAAAAAATGCCCAAGCCTGTTAGTGGTCGAAGTAAAGATCTTAATATTATTTGGAAGTTAATAAACTTGCCAATAGAATTCTACTAAAGTCTTAAGTTTAAGTAAAGAAATTTTGCAAGGGAAAAAATTACTAATGATTCTAACACAGGTTCTGTATACCCAGCTTTCTCTCTCTCTCTTTCTCTCTCCCTCTCCCTCCCTCCCTCCCTCCTTCCTTCTTTCCTTCCTTCTTTCCTCTCCCCCTCTCTTTCTCTCTCTCCCCCTCCCTCCCTTCCTCCTTCCTTCTGTCCTTCCTTCTTTCCTCTCCCCCTCTCTTTCTCTCTCTCTCCCTCCCCCTCCCTTCCTCCTTCCTTCTGTCCTTCCTTCTTTCCTCTCCCCCTCTGTCTCTCTCCCTCTCCCTCCCTCCTTCCTTCTTTCCTTCCTTCTTTCCCCCCTCTCTCTTTCTCCCTCCACCTCCTTTCTTCCTTCCTTCTTTCCTTCCTTCTTTCGTCTCCCCCCTCTCTTTCCCTCCTTCCCCCCTCCCTTCCTCCTTCCTTCCTCTCCTTTTCCTCTCCTTCCCTCTTTCTTTCCTTCCCTCTATCTCTCCCTCCCTCCCTTCCTTTTTCTTAATTTTAACTTTCTCCCATCTATTTTTGCAGTGGTTTACAAGTAACAAGCCTGTCAAATCCTGGGAAAATTGATAAACTTCTAAGGCAATGTGGCAATGTTTAATAAGAGCAGAGTTCAAACATGACACGAGAATTAGCTTATCCCCTATTTCTGCTAGCTACGCCAGGTGACATTTCTAATCCTATGTTTTAAAATCTGAATATTTAAAATAATGCGATGTATCCCTGAATGGGATTCAAACTGCAAGGCAATTGCATGACAGACACAGTCTCGCTTAAGAAAGGAAAGATCACATAAGAATGCATTTGTGGTTTAGTTAGTGAAAGAAATAAATTCAAATTCAAAAAGAAAAAAAATACATTTATCTAGACTTATCTTCTTCTGATCCCTTCGTTTGTAGGAAAGTAAAATTCACTGTATACTCAGGATTTTTTTTTTTTGGCTTTTTTTTTTTTTTGGCTTTTCTGTGTCAGGTAAGAAACAGCAGGGGATGAAATGAATTCATCTTCCTGTCTTCAAGTAAACTAAAAGCAATTTTCGTCTTCCCATGTGGTCACTTGTGGTTCTTGTCATGTTCAAGCTAATGATATCAACCCCCCTTAGATTGTTTAAGTATTCATGAAGTAATTAAATTCTCATTAACATATAAATAAAAGAAAACTGAAAACAAGTTTAGCAGGCACCTAACATCTGTTCTAATGCCTTTAAGTATTAAAATGTGCCATGTACATAAGTAAAGCATAGTTTGTTCGGTGACGTATTTTATATGGATTATTTATAGCAATTCTAATTAAATGGATTAGGCATATTAAGGAAAAGTAACTGGAAAATACAAATTAGATGTCTTAGTACAATTCCATTGCATAAATAAGGAATTTTTGCAAATCAAAGAGAGAATCGACATGACTTAGTTATCTTTTTGTTTTCAAATTCAGATAAATTGGAGACTCCCTGAGTCTCCGGAGAAAGGCGGCATATAAATTGAACTAATAATAATAATAATAATAAATTTAAGTTGAACGTTGGCTGCACCTACAGATATTGTTAGTTTACGCAAATGTACTTCACTAACAATGAATGATGTTTGAAAAACTGATCAGGAGTTTCTCTGGTTACTGTTTGAAGGAAAGTTGACCAGGAAGTCCCAGAGATATTGGGTAACAGTAACAGAGTTGGAAGGGAGCTTGGAGGTCATCTAGTCCAACCCCCTGCTCACGCAAGAGACCTGTACTAGGGATTTGAACCGCCGAACTGCCGACCTTTCTGATTGACAAGCTCAGTGTCTTAGCCACTGAGCCACCTAGTAAGTTAGACTGGAAATAAAGTAAAGTAAAATTAAATTATTTTTTTTAAAAAAATCAGTGACGGCAATCTGAAAGAAGATAGTGATAGTCTACTATTGTTCAGAAAATTGCACAGCTATGAAATCATGAAGAAGAAGAAAAAAATCCCTACTGCAACTTGACAGTGACTTTAACTCTCCTATAGAAAACTTTGGTAATTTGAAGAGAATTGTGTTTACTCTGTTTCCTACTGTTTAGAAAGGTTGTGTAGCACTCTGGATTTGAAGGCAAAAACAGGTGATTTGGAACAGGTGAGTTTGCAAACAGAACATTGATTTGCAACTGCATCTTTTCAAATGACCAGCAACCTTAGAAGAAGACTTCTTGATTCAAGGTGTTCCTGACAGAAACTTCGAATCACATTTGGTCATTCTGATCAATGAATCCAAAGCTCTATCCTATAAGCACAAATACTTATTTTACTGTCAGTCAAATTGAGTATGTCTATTCAATGAAAAGAAGGATTAGTGGTGACATGACAGCAGTGTTCCAATATCTAAGAGGCTACCACAAAGATGAGGTGGGGGGGGTCAACCTATTTTACAAAGCACCTGAAAGCAAGACAAGAAGCAATGGATGGAAGCTAGTCAAGGAGAGAAACAATCTAGCACTAAGGAGATATTTTATGATAGAACAATGAATCGATGGAACAACTTGACTTCAGAGGTTTTTAAGAAGAGATTGGACAACCACTTGACTGAAATGATATTGTTGTGGTCCGTCAGCAGCCTGCACAGCTGGCAGCAGAGTCGGACAGTAAGGAGGCTGGGGAGGAACATGGGCCAGTCCTGGAGTGTCTGGGGAAGGCTCGGATGAGGGCTCTGCTTGGAGGGAGAGATAGGGCCAGACTCCAGAGCCTCCAGAGTCGGACATCAGAGAGGCAGAGGAACAGGATGAGCCTGTTCCTAGTGCACGCATACGCAGAGCTGCCAGAAGGCAAGAACAGCTGAAGCAAAGAGGACGACTCAGGAGTAGGGCCAAGGGATGATTGGCCCCTCCCATAAGGTTTAAAAGAGGAGCAAAGGCACGTGGGCCCTTTGCAGGAAAGCAACGTTGTTAATTCTGTTCCCAGTCGGCATCTCTATTTGATTCTGGACTCCGTGTGGCTTTGCCAAGTAGGTCTTTGGCAGCGTGTCAAGGGAGATAAAGGTGGGTGATTATCCCAAAGGACTTTTTGAAAATACTTGGGACTCAGCTGTGATTGAACATAATTCACAGCTGTTGCAATAAAAGAGGTTTTTGGGACTACTCGTGTGTTTTACTGACTCAGGAAGTCTAGGTGAAAACAGGTATAGGGTTTCTGCTTCAGCAGGAGGACTAGAAGACCTCTAAGGTCCCTCCCAAATCTGTTATTCTGTTAAGTGAATTCATGGTCAAAGTGAAATTCAACAACTGATTCACAGCTCAGGGTTTTTTTAGTCTGTTAAGCTAAACTGTTAAACATACTTTAATATGACTTCTTAAAATAGTGTAAAACAGACACATTAAAAAAAAAAGGTGATATAAATTTACAAATATATACCACCCAGGTTACAAATCAGAATATTGTCATAGCTGTAAATATAAAAGCATACCCAAAGTTTAATTTTCACTCATTTTATTGGTAAATATCCCAGGTATGTTAAAAGACACCTTGAGTATTGTTACCTCTCCAAGATATAACACCTTTAGTTGTGATGTTTCTTTTCTATCCATTCCCTGAAGCTTCACTACTGATTTTCATGCAACAGAGCTGGCCAAAGAAAATCTAATAATATTTCATTGCCAGTTTTAGATTGATGGGTTGGCAGAAAGGGAGAGGCAGATAAAAGAATCTTCAGAATAAGTTAAATTATTTTTTCAAATGGATGTGGCAAGAGAAGAATGTATTACTTACACAGAGACTGATTAAAATGCAGTTTGGAGAATCAGCACAATGCGGACATACTCTGCGGAGTACGGTGAAATACTTCGCAAAGGTGAAGTTCTCGGAGTAAAGTGAAAGTCAGGCATTTCCCCCCACACACACACTTTATATAGTTCAAGCCATTTTTGGAGTGTATTAGACCCCTCACTTCCTGGACATAAACTATTTCAATGTCACCCCTCAACAGAGGTGAGTTTCAGCAGGAGAACTGGTAGTAAAAATTCTGACTGGCCCCGCCCCCATTTATTCTCTGCCTCCCAAGTCCCAGCTGATCGAGAGGAAATGGGGATTTTGCAGTAACCTTCCCCTGGAGTGGGGTGGGAATGGAGATTTTACAGTATCCTTCCCCTGCCATGCCCACCAAGCCACGCCCACAGAACCAGTAGTAAAAAAAATTGAAACCCACCACTGGCCCTCAGGATGCCGCTATATGGCATTGCATGCCAAAACTAGACACAAGGGTAGTGTTTCCCCTGTGCCATCACTCTGCTGAACACTTAATTTTCACAACACTGTCTGAAGCCTAAGGTTATCTACTCATATAGTAGATAACTGTAGTGCTATTATCCTCCTCGCTTTCTCATCTTTCTCATCATCTCATCTTTCCTTATTTCTCATCTATTATTGGTACCTTATGATTTATCACTTGTTTTTTAATCTTATGATTAATTATTGTAACTATGATTTATAATTTATGATGTATCACTTGGCTTTTTTTTTAATGTACACTGAGAGCTTCTGCACCAGAGACAAATTCCTTGTGTGTCCAAACACACTTGGCCAATAAAGAATTCCTATTCTATTCTATTCTATTCTATTCTATTCTAGTCTAGTCTAGTCTAGTCTAGTCTAGTCTAGTCTAGTCTAGTCTAGTCTAGTCTAGTCTAGTCTATTCCTTTCATATTTCTATATTCTATATTCTATATTCTATTTCTATATTCTATTTTATTCATTTTCTATATTCTATTCTATTTCTATATTCTATTTGTCTATTTTATTCATTTTCTATATTCTACTCTACTCTATTCTACTCTACTCTTCATCCCAATACATTCTGTTCTGTTCTGTTCTGTTCTGTTCCGTCCCGTTCCATTCCATTCTCAATATAATTTAGAGTAGAACTCAAAATGTAGATTCATATGTGGAGAGATAAATAGACAGATGAAGTGCTGTACCATTTTATAAGACCCAGTAATCCAAGTTTCATTTTACTTCCATGAGATGAAAATTTGGAAAAGACGGAAGAATGCTAAAATAAAAATAAGTTAAGCAAACTTCAGAGAGAAAAATGTTTTGTTTGGGTGTTTTTTCCTCCTAAGCAGAGAATTAGATTTAAAAAAAAATAATAATAATACAGAAACAAATCCAAAGTATATAAAAGAACTCAAATTGCTCAAATTGTTAAATGATTGCAATCTTACATTGCTATTGAATAAGCTAGTAAGTTCATTTAATACTTACAAAGCATTGAGATTGTTAAGGAATAACCTAAATGTATACAGTATAAGGAAATATAACGAGGTATGTAGGAAGTGATTATGTTTCCTCCAACAACGTCTTACGTGGGATAGATAGTTAGATAAATCAGGGAGAGGGATATTTGTGGTAGAGGTATGTCAATATGTGCAAAATGGTGAGCACAACATCATTATTCAAATCTTATTGTGGTCCGTCAGCAGCCTGCGGAGATGACAGCGGAGTTGGACAGTGATGAGGCTGAGGAAGAACATGGGCCAGTCCTGGAGGCTGGGGAAGGCCCGAATGAGGGCTCTGCGTCGGAGGCAGAGATGGGGCCAGGGCCATCGGGAAGCGAGGTGCGGACTCCGGAGCCTCCAGAGACTGACAGTAGAGAGGCAGAGGAACAGGAGGAACCTGTTCCTAGTGCACGTATGAGAAGAGCTCCCAGAAGGCAAGAGCAGCTACAGCAAAGAGGATGACTCGGGAGTAGGGCCAAGAGATGATTGGCCCCTCCGGTAAGGCTTAAAAGACCAGCAACGGCTCTTGGGCTCTTAGTCGGAAAACAACGTTGATAGACTTGTTTTTGTCTTGCTGCACTTATCTCTGGTCGGTGTCTTCTGCTTCTGAACTTTTGCCAAGAGAAGCCTTTGGCAGTTTGTCTAATTATACCAAGGTTGGTGATTAGACTGAAGAATTTGTGTTATGAAGAGTTCGTTTTGATATAGTTTGGACTATGCTGAGAATGAGTTAATTCTCAGTTGTTCTAATAAAGTCTGTTTGTTTTGGAACTGTTTGCGTCTAATATTACCTACTTGGGCCTGGGTCACAACAAATCTATTTGTACATGCATTTGCCAACAATGCACACAGAAATATTCAGCAAGTTCTGACAGGTTCTGGAGAAGCAGTAGCGGAAATTTTGAGCAGTTTGGAGAACTGGTAGAGGAAATTTTGAGTAGTTCGGAGAACCGGCAAATACCACCTCTGCTTGAACCCAGAGTGGGGTGGGAATGGAGATTTTGCAATATCCTTCCCCCAGGAGTGGGGAGAGAATGGGGATTTTGCAATATCCTTCCCCCAGGAGTGGGGAGGGAATGGGGATTTTGCAATATCCTTCCCCCAGGAGTGGGGAGGGAATGGGGATTTTGCAGTATCCTTTCCCTGCCACACCCACCAAGCCACATCCACCAAGCCACACCACGCCCACCAAGCCATGTCCACAGAACCAGTAGTAAAAAAAAAAAAATTGAATTCCACAACTGATCCCAGTGCCATGTCTGCCATCCTGCAAATGTTGAGCTTTTCTTCTCACCTTGTGGTTTTTCAAAATGGAGAATTTGACAAGCCTCCCATTTATGTAAGTGTTTCTTCTTGGACTTGCACATATAACACAGCCAGAGGGCCTTCTTCTAGTGGGACTGCATCATGGCCTGGATCTGGCTGTCCATCTCAGCCCACTGAGCCTCCAGGCGCTGGCATCTGGCCTTGCACTCCCACAGGTCTTCCTTCTGCTTGGAAAGCCTATGCTCCTAGTCCTCAGTGAGGTGCTTCTGCTGAGCCTCCTTCTCAGTCAGATCCAATTTGAGCTGTTTTGCCCACTCTTTCTCATGGTGGCTGTTTAGCTCCAACAACTGGCTGGCTTAAAATTTTAATGGGTTATTTTAAGGGTAATGGGTTTTAATTTTGGGGAAGCCAATTCGATTTAATTCTGTTTTAAATTATTTTAAATTTTATACTGTATGTATTTTAATTTTGGCTGTTCACCGCCCTGAGTCCTTCGGGAGAAGGGCGGTATATAAATTTAAACAATAAATAAATAAATAAATAAATAAATAAATAAATAAATAAATAAATAAATAAATAAATAAATAAATAAATAAATAAATAAATAAATAAATAAATAAATAAATAAATAAATCTGCTTCCTGTTGGGGCCCTAAGGAGCCCGGGCGGGCAGGCAAGGAGTGGCGAGTTGAGGCTGGCAAGGCGCCCCTCGATGTGAGTGACATTGAGTTGGCCACGCCCATCCACTCACATGACCATCTTGCCACTCCCACCCAGCCATTCATTAGGCAGATCATATTAGTGGTCCGTGAGATTTAAAATTATGAATTTAGTGGTCCCTGGGATCCGAAAGGTTGGTGACCCCTGTTCTACAGCATCTTTTTATATGTATGTCCATTTAAATTGAGGAAATGTTAACAGAAAAAACCCTTGTGTTAATTCAAAATTAGCTGTGGTCAGTTTACCTTAATATATATTGTGCGGCAGGGAAGGGAGATTATTTTATAAAAGACAAAAAAACAACAACTATGATTATTGAAAAAAAAAAAGTATATTAAGGAAAACCTAGGTCTCTGTTAAATTGTTTGTGACTCTTTAGCCAATACAGAATCGCTGACTTAGTAGCCCTGAAGATTTTAAACGAAGCTCACAATATGTGAATACATTTTAACATTTTTAGAAAGGTCTCCTTTTCATTCTTTCTTTCCCCATCATTTACTTCACTGTGGTGTGGTTTTCTTCTGTCCATTATTTTCTGAATCCACATTATTTTTACGATGACTTGGCATGTCTATTAGTTTTATATTCTATGTTCCGTTTTACAGTGATTTTATTGTATGTTATTATGCTATTGTTATAGTTGCAATTATACTGCAGAGTGCCTAGAGAAATTGATTTTATGAGACATTAAATATATTAGTTAGATCAATAATAATGGCTTCTGACACATTGGAAAAATGAAGAATGTTAGATTCCTTCCTTCTCTCCCTTCCTCACTTCTTTCTTTCTTTCTTTCTTTCTTTCTTTCTTTCTTTCTTTCTTTCTTTCTTTCTTTCTTTCTTTCTTTCTTTCTTCCTTCCTTCCTTCCTTCCTTCCTTCCTTCCTTCCTTCCTTCCTTCCTTCCTTCCTTCTTCCCTCTTCCTGGTGGGTAACTTTGGGCCAATCACTCTCTATCTCTGCCCATCCCATCTCACAGGATAGTTATTGTGGGGAAAACAGGAGAAAGAAGGAGTGTTAGATATGTTTGCCAACTTGATTTGTACATGAAAAAGAGATGGGATAAAAATCTAAATCTAAATCTAAATCTAAATTTAAATCTGTCTTCCCGCCTATCATCTGTCTGTCTGTCTATTTGTCTACCTGTCTGCCTGCCTGCCTGCCTGCCTGCCTGCCTGCCTGCCTGCCTGCCTGCCTGCCTGCCTCTATCTATCTATCTATCTATCTATCTATCTATCTATCTATCTATCTATCTATCTATCTATCTATCTATCTATCTATGTCTGCCTATCTTCTATTAATCATCTATTTGTGTCTGTCTGTCTGTCTGTCTGTCTGTCTGTCTGTCTGTCTGTCTGTCTATCTATCTATCTATCTATCTATCTATCTATCTATCTATCTATCGATGTATCTATCTATCTATCTGTCAATCTATGGACAGTGTACTGAAAATACACTTAGCACAATATTATGTCAGTTGCTCCCACACTTAGTCATGTTTCAATCTTATTTTCCAATGATTTCGTACTCCATGCTATGAGACGTGACGTTGAAAACCTGAAGATGAATGCAGGAAATCATGATTTTAAAGAGCTGAAAGATTAAAATAAATTCATGTACTTAAAGTGTCTTGAGATACCCAAAAAGGAATATTTTATGTTTAACTCCAGAAAGAAAGAAATAAGAGAAGAGGGAATACAGAACGAGGGAGCTCAGCTAATGCATTATGTTTATAATATTTATTTATGCTGTATCCGAGATTCTCCAAAGCAGAAATGGCAAGGGATCTTTCTGGAAGATGATAATATTAAAAAGGCAATTAATTAAGAGGAGGGGAAAACTAACATCAGTGAAGCCACTGAGTATACCGAGAATTGCTTAAACACCGAGGGAAAGCTGACTATTGAAAGCAGTTGTTCCTTATCTGTTTCAGGTTAAATTTCCCCGTGTCATTACAGTAGTATCAGCTTGTGTTCTCTGAATGAATGCAGTCGCTGACACGCTTGAAGTCATTCAACTTAATTATGCTGCAGCCTGTATTGCATTATTCCGGCATAAATAACCATTCAGCCGATCACTTGAGCAGAGGCTTTGCATCAAACATCATTTCAGATTTTTCCAATCATCTTCAAGTTTCAACTTTAGACGTAAGCCCAGGAAACCAAGGTCATCATAGACCAAAGGAGAAATGGCAAACAAAAGATGACCACATAATTCAGAGAGATGGAAAGCCTTTAGCTTTTTGGGGTTCCATTCATCATCTCCAACTCCTCCTCCTCCTTCTCCTCCTCTTCTTCTGCTTCTGCTTCTGTTTCTGTTTCTGCTTCTTCTCTTTCTCCTCTTCCTCTTCCTCTTCCTCTTCTTCTCCTTCTCCTTCTCCTTCTTCCTCTTCCTCTTCCTCCTCCTCCTCCTCTTCCTCCTCCTCCTCCCACTCCCCCTCTCCCTACTCTTCTTCCTCTTCCTCTTCCTCTTCCTCTTCCTCTTCCTCCTCCTCCTCCTCCTCCTCCTCCTCCTCCTCCTCCTCCTCCTCCTCCTCCTCCTCCTCCTCCTCCTCCTCCTCCTCTTCTTCTTCTTCTTCTTCTTCTTCTTCTTCTTCTTCTTCTTCTTCTTCTTCTTCTTCTTCTTCTTCTTCTTCTTCTTCTTCTTCCCCCCTCCTCCTCCTCCTCCTCCTCCTTTCTGGGCTGTTGGACTGAAAATTCCCAGGAGCCTTTCCAACAAACCAGCTTTTGCCTAAGTAATGATGGAAATCCAGTTTGAGTCTAAAACAACTTCATTATTTATGTTCTTCCTTCTCCTCTCAACCTCTGCATTTGTTTAATTTGTCTTTTACATTCATACTTTGTTTTTCATTCCACTCTTCTTTAAAGCAGACGTATGATATTTTATGTAAATTAATATTTCAACAGGAGTTAATTAATGCAATGTTTTGATGAATATCTGCCAGATTATTATACTTGCTGATACATATAAGAACATGATTTATTTTTTTTTAAAAAAAAAGCAAACTTGTTTTGAATCTGAATGCACTTAGCTTCCCATGCAATGATATGTAATAGACTGAAAAAAAATATGGCATATTTTTTCATAATTAGACAAATGACTAAGCCGCTGAAATTTGGTTTGGACCAACTTTCTGAAGAAATGTTCTGTTTAAAGTTGTTTATATGGGCAATTGTTCTGCTTTCTCTCCTCAACTTTCTCTCTGTATAGAACTAAGCAAATTGGTCCATTAATAAAGGTAAGGGAGTCCCACAGATTTTACTCCACTAGTCATTGCTAACCCTAGAAGTCAGGGCTCATCTCTGTTTCAAGAACATTGAGTCAACACTGTCTGAAGACATTTCCCTGGGCATATGGCCAGCATGACATCTGGGAGTGCCGTTACCTTCCCATTGAAGTGGTACCTATTTATCTACTTGCATTTATATGCTTCAGAACTGCTAGGTTGGCAGGAATCATGGATAAGATGGGAACTGAGGCCCAGGGGATTTTGCAAGGGGTTCTCTGCCCAGTTGCTGGGTGGGTGTGGCCAGGATAGGCGTGGCCTAGTCGGCCTCCTGCATCACAGTGGGGAGGGGGGCATTTTTATTTATTTATTTAATTTATTTATTTATTGAATTTGTATACCGCCCTACTCCTGAAGGACTCAGGGCGGTGAACAGCCATAGAATAAAACATATAAATACAAAATTTAAAATAGATTAAAACGAATTAAATAATTTGGCTGAACAAATTTAAAAGCCCAATAATTTAAAACCAGATTTAAAATTTCCATTTAAAAAGGGGAAAGACTTAGGTCAGGCCGGCTTGATGAAATAGGAAAGTCTTGAGCGCGCGACGGAAGGTGCGCAGATCCGGGATCCTCCGTATCTCCGGGGGGAGCTCATTCCAGATAGTAGGTGCCCCCACAGAGAAGGCTCTCCCCCTGGGGGCCGCCAGTCGACATTGTTTGGCCGACGGCACCCGGAGGAGCTCCTCTCTATGGGAGTGTATTTTTGCCCTCCCCCAGCTCCGGAGGCTTTCCTTGAGGGTGAAAATGTCCTCCCCAGGCTCTGGAGGCCCTCTGGAGGCAGGAAACGAGCCCATTTTCTTTTTGAACTTCCGGTAGGCCCATTTTTCACCCTCCCTGAGCCTCCATATGTGCCCTGCACTTACATGCATCCAAAATGGCCCACGTGGGGACTCCTGGGAAAGGAGCATGGGGTGGGCAGGGCCAGCCAGGAGTGGGATTTGGGGGTTCTCCGAACTGCACAGAATCTTAGCTAGAGGTTCTCCTGAACCCTTGCAAACCCCCAGAAGCCCACCCCTGAGTTCAGCCTCTTATGTAGAGCTTAGGTCTTGATCTGGGCTGCTGGCTTTACATACAAGCTTAGCATCTTAACTCCTGAGCTACCACATCACCCAATAATGCCTCTCTTTTTTTCCCCTTAGTGGCAACAACATTTCTACTTTATTTCCAGGGACAAATTATGATGTCAATACTTCAAACAGATATCGTTTATTTATCAACATGTATCTATGACCATATGAAAGTACAGAGAGTCCTTGTTTGGCAACTACAACTGTGATCAGCAACTTAATTATTATGCATTATGCAAAGTGGCCACTAAGTGAATATACGAGTGTGCTTATGATCTGAGTGAACTTTGCTTCACAGACTTGCAAAGTTTGGGGACGCAAGAATAGGTGGAAAAGTTACTTCTTATCACTGTTGCGAGTTGCAAAATGAGGAGGTTGCTGAATGAGGATTAATTATATATGCAGAGATAGATAAATACTGTAGGTAGCTAAGTAAATAGGCAGATAGATGCACTTCATCAGAGACATGGTTATTAATTTCCTGCTCAACACAAGAATAAATTCAGAATTAATGTGCAGGCTCTGAATTTTCCATTAATAGCAATTGAAAAGCCACAGAAGCTTTCACAAAAACCTTACCTACCCATGGAAACTCACCTTGATGATGTTTTCTAAACCCAACAGCTACTTCCCTGGTAAGTGCTAAATGTTTCTATTGGCATCTGTGCATCAGCAGCAATTATATCAGGTCCTAATGAACATTTCCTGCCGTGAGCTTCTTTTCACCTGTAGCTAACAAGGCAACCCACACATTAGTGTTGTTTCAAAATAGCCCTTCTAGTATTCAACAATTAGATCTGGAAATTTCTGACTTGTGCTAGGCAACGTCAACCTTTAACTGTGGGAATAGGACAACTTGCCACAGTCCAACTTGCTGCGGCCAATTCACCATGGCCAATGTACCACGGAACAACTCATTGTGGGACAATTTCATAATTCTATTTAATTGTTTAAAATAAATTTAATTTTTAAAAAAATGCCATTCACATTTCATTCTGTCCCTCCTTTTTGCATCTTTCTTCTAATAATAATGACTTTATTGTCATTGTACATATATACACAGTATACCCATACAATGAAATTCACTTAACACCCAAAGACCAGGTCCAACACACATAACAATCCCCAAACACACTCCCAGCCACCACAAATTCCCCACCCAAACATCCACACAACAGACCAAGTAATGCTGTCCCAACAGCTCACTGATGGTGGCCCTTTAGTTCATTGTTGAGTGCCATTATAGCTCTGGGATAAAAACTATTCAGAAAACATGTGGTCCGAGTTTGTTCTGTATCTTCTGCCAGAAGGCAACAGTCCCAAAAGATTGTAAGGAGGATGGGAAGAGTCTCTGAGAATGTTGTACAACTTCCTCAAACAGCGAGATTTGAAGATATCTATTCTATTCCACCATTTCTTTGGTATTAGTGTAACTTATTTATTTATTCATTCAATTTGTATGCCGCCCCTCTCGGAAGACTCAGGGCGGCTCACAATGCATTTAAAATCATTATAAAAAACATTTAAGAATTAAAAACATTAAAAACACTAAAACTCATTCACACCATTCATGGCCAGATCTCGCCGGATCGCAAGAGCGAGATCAATGGCCCCAGGCCTGCTGGAAAAGCCAGGTCTTCGTCACTTTTCGGAAGGCTAATCGGGTGGGGATGGTCCAGACCTCAGGAGGTAACTGGTTCCAGAGAGCTGGGGCAGCCACAGAGAAGGCCCTCCCCCGCAGGCCCGCCAGCCGGCATTGTTTAGCTGACGGGACCCGGAGGAGACCAACTTTGTGTCAGCACTTCAACCTGTGCTTACTGTAGTGCTGACATAAGAAGGAGAAGCGAAGGCGTCTGGAAAGGGACGTTTGACTTTTCACCTACTTATTTTCCCTGTAGATAATATTCCCTAGGAGATGGGATGGGGAGGGGGAAATTCCTTTGAGCTGGAGTAGATTGGGGTAGAATGACTTGGAAGATGACGAATGAGTGCAGGGGAGTGGGGAATGGAAAGGGAGGGTTTTGGCGCTGGAAGTCAGTGTTGGCTTCAATTGGAGTCGGGTTAGAATGTTGTGCTTAATAAATAGGAGTTTTACTTCAAAGACTTTGTTTGAAATGCAATTTATTTGAGACGACCTCGAAACTTGACACTCTGTGGGATCTTACCGGTCATTAAGAGTTATCCAGCAGTGAATTGTCCTGTGGCGCAATGGCCATGGCAAGTTGTCCTGCAGAAAGTTGGCTGTGGCAAGTTGGCCATGGCAAATTGTCATAGGCCTTTAACTGAGAGGTGGATTGACTCCATTTCTTTGTCAAATGAAAGAACTACACTGGCATATGTACAATGTTGGGCAGATCATTTCATTTGCATGGCACTTTCACACTACTGCTAAGCCAAATAAACTTTTGGCCATTTTGTCTACCTAGCCAAGAGGCGGTGAAAGATAGAATAGAATAACAGAGTTGGAAGGGACCTTGGAGGTCTTCTAGTCCAACCCCCTGCTTAGGCAGGAAACCCTACACCACTTCAGACAAATGGTTATTCAACATCTTCTTAACAACTTCCAGTGTTGGAGCATTCACAACGTCTGGAGGCAAGTTGTTCCACTGATTAATTGTTCTAATTGTCAGGAAATTTATCCTTAGTTCTAGGTTGCTTTTCTCCTTGATGAGTTTCCACCCATTGCTTCTTGTCCTGCCCTCAGGTGCTTTGGAGAATAGCTTAACTCCCTCTTCTTTGTGGCAGCCCCTGAGATCTTGGAACACTGC
Organism: Pantherophis guttatus; assembly: GCF_059756535.1. NCBI lineage: Eukaryota > Metazoa > Chordata > Lepidosauria > Squamata > Colubridae > Pantherophis > Pantherophis guttatus. The sequence continues at coordinate 122,825,709 of NC_142067.1, forward strand.
TATCATGTCATCCCTTAGTCTTTCTTTTCATTACACTAGACATACCCAGTTCCAGCAACTGTTCTTTATATGTTTTAGCCTCCAGATATCTTTTCTCAACCGATAAGAACTTCTTATTGGCAACTTTCAGAAAACAGTACCTACCAACCAATCCATATGCCTCATCTAAGGGATTGATGTGAGTAGACCTCTCTACTAATGGATCTTTGAGCACTTTAGCTGGACATTTCTTTTGACAAAGAGATATCTGAGATGCGAATTTTAGAAGACAGGTTTATCTGAGCATCTTGACTTCATTAACCACTTGATCCATATTTTCTTTCCAGAATGCTTTTATAACAGGTCTTTTCACTGGCCAGTTTGTGGAGCTCTCACCTCACAATCAGGAGGATGTGAGTTCGATCCTAGGTAAAGGCAGATATTTCTCTCTCTGGGCACAATGAGAATATATCTGCTGAAAATAACTCTGCATTGGCAACAGGAAGGGCATCCGGCCAGTAAACACCCAACTCCATTCAGTTGCCCAGACTCCACCTCACAAGGGATTCATAAAAAGGAGATTATTATGACTTTGCTGAAATTGGACTTGTGGTCTCTTGAATGTGGGACACGATATGGGAATAAGCCCTGTATCTACATATTTTTTTTAACTGTATCTGAAATAAACGTATGCAAAGACCAATGTTACTTCAAGACATAGGTAGTGAATAACTGTGCTCAGTGTTGCTATCGGCTTCATTTGACGATGGGGAATGTGGCACATCTTTTTATGAAGCAGAATGAAAAATAGCCAGCAAGTCAAGTGCTCAAGAGCCAGAGAATCAATATCCCAGCAAGTGGGATAATATAAGAAGTATTTAGAACGTATCCTCCTTCTTGCTTCTGTTTCTTTTCATTACTGAGTGGCTTTCTTGGGGTAGGGGAGGAAAGATAGGTTAAGCAGTTTGCCTGAATGCCAGGAATCATTGCAATAGAACCTCTTCTGAAAGCTCCACTTCTTCAGGCAACCACTTCACCAGGATTTGTATTATGATGGAAATAATTACTGCTTTTTTTTTTTCAAAGTTTAGCACACCAAATGTCAAAGCCATCATTTCCATGGAAAGCTCAATTGGATGCTTTAGTACTCCACCTAGGTCTTCGTTCTCTTTTAGTTAGAAAGGCGGTAATCCTTCATTAAAATTATCTAACTGGAAGTGTACGATAACCCTCATTTCAAAAGCTGCCTGTTGACTGTGATCTCATTTAGAGTTGTCATTGGCCACGATCCAGAATTAAATTCAATTGTCTGAAGTATAGTAATTGTAACCAAAGCTGAAAGGAACTAAATTCAAACTTGCCAAAAGGAACTACTAAGTTAAAGGTAAAGGTTCCCCTCACACATATGTGCTAGTTGTTCCCGACTCTAGGGGGCGTTGCTCATCTCTGTTTCAAAGCCGAAGAGCCAGCGCTGTCCGAAAACGTCTCTGTGGTCATGTGGCCAGCATGACTAAACGCCAAAGGCGCACGGAACGCTGTTACCTTCCCACCAAAGGTGGTCCCTATTTTTCTACTTGCATTTTTTACGTGCTTTCAAACTGGTAGGTTGGCAGAAGCTGGGACAAGTAACGGGAGCTCAGCCTGTTACGCAGCAGTAGGGATTCAAACTGCTGAACTGCCGATCTTTCAATTGACAAGCTCAGCGTCTTGACCACCAAGCCACCACATCCCATTCAATGACATTAACCTATCCTAAATCCTATATCAATCATTACATTCCCAGCAGGATCATCTTTAAAATCTAGCCTTTCGGAAGTTGTTGCATAATATTCCACACCTTTTGGGTTTTTCCTGTTGCCATTTTGAACATGAACACCTTCAGTTAGCTTTTCAGAGAGTACCGAGGTGAAAAATGAGCAGGCATTTATTGAAATGAGTCGTAGCTGGCAACAGAACAGAAACATCATGGGGAAGATCTATCAATCTGAAAACATCAGAAAGATATATGCAGCACTGCTGACCATTGCACAATTAGGTTAAACCGCAACAATTAGTGGGCACCTTTGAATCCAAATCTCATTTCAATGTCACGAAACCCTGGGAAAATTCGTAAGGGCAGGTATTTTAGTCCTTATTTCCTTCTGTGAGACCTGCTGAATCCACAGAGTGATATATCCCTTACCACCATATGTTGCTAACCTTGAAAGCCAAAATACACACTTCAATTAATGTCAGTGTCAATCTTGTTTTTCTTCAGGGACTGCCTTCCCACGTATGATCCGTGCTCAAGATCATTTACATAGAGATGACAGAAATGCTACTCTGATTTCCAAGAAAGAATTAGCCTGCCGCACATTACAATTAACAATGCATTAGTATCGGAATATTAGATATCTTGATGCAACTATTTGTCAGAACACAGCATTCATAATTACAAGACCGTAATAAGATTTTAAAACAGTCTGGGAGGAAAAAAAATAAATAAAAGTAAGCCTTGAAGACCCCATTAATACTGATCAACAGCGACAAGACTAAATGCTTAAAAATCTGATAACTTGTTTGATTGAGAGAAAAGAGAGAAAGATAAATTAAAAGAAGAGAAATCACAAAAATATGAAAGAAATATACCCAGTGCTGGCAATTATACTCTCCTCCTCCTCCTCCTCCTCCTCCTCCTCCTCCTCCTTCTCCTCCTCCTCCTCCTCCTCCTCCTCCTCCTCCTCTTCCTCTTCTTCTTTTCCTCCTCCTCCTCCTCCTCCTCCTCCTTCTCTTCTTCTTCTTCTGCCTCTTCCTCTCCTCCTCCTCCTCCTTCTCCTCCTCCTCCTTCCTCTTCCTCTTCCTCTTCTTCCTCTTCTTCTCTTTTTCCTCCTTCTCCTCCTCCTCTTCTTCTTCTGCCTCTTGCTCTTCTCCTCCTCCTCCTCCTCCTCCTCCTCCTCCTTCCTCTTCCTCTTCTTCCTCTTCTTCTCTTCCTCCTCCTCCTCCTCCTTCTTCCTCTTCTTCTTTCTCTTCCTCCTCTCCTCCTCCTCCTCCGATAATAGCTACTGTCTCACATATCAATATTAGTTACAGTTCTCTGGACTTTGTAATGATTTTAAAGTGAATACTATTAATTTCAATATTTTATTTATTTTTGTTCCTTATTTGTGGGGGTAGATTGGTTTTGGAATGAAGTACGTTAGTTATTTAAACAAATGGAAACTTTTCCATAGTAAGTATTTCTGGCTTAAGAGTAATATGTTCTTAAGGCAGCAACTTATATATCTCTCTTAGTGGTTGTACAGAAAATAAACTGAAAATGCTGACCACTCTATTGTAGATCAAGGACATATTAAGATGCATCATGTGTCATGAATTTATTAAGTTGTATTTTCAAGCTAAGTTTCTAATTCTCATTTTGCTGTCCAAATCCCTTTTTTGGGGGTGGGGGTGGGGGGAGAGTTAAGGTTTAAATTTACATTTTGTAACCACTCTCATGAACCTCATTTATAAAACTCAGCAGGAAATTTTTAAAAATGTCATACCTCCTGAGGGGAATTTGTACAGCACTGGTGTTAATTAAGACTCACAAACAGCGTTCTTAATTTGCCACATTCACTTTCTCACATACAAACACAAACACACACACACAAACATATAAAAAGTAACTTTTGTGCAGCAATATGGAGAAGATTTGGGATATTTTTTTCAACATATTTTGGCATCCTGTGTAGTTTTTTCTGGTTCTATTAAAGCAGCATAATTAAACATACCCATTATTGCATTATGCTTACTCATTCTAAATTGCAGTATCATGGAATTGTGCTATTCTGTATTTCGACAATAAATCCCTTGTCCTGTTTTTTATTCCTCTTAAATAACAATGGTTATTTAAATTGCGATAAGCTTGCTGGGATTCAACATTTATTATTTTATTTTATTGCGGAAACCATCCTGAATTTATACAGTACATATATGTCAGTATATGTTGGCTGGTCCAACATTCTCTCAAATGGGAAATTAAAACTACAGCATCTCCTGTCTTGCCAAAATAATATTAAGGGATGGATGCGGTGGGCTTGACTTTCTCCCCCTCTTCTCCATCTGACTGAAGATTTTTTAAAAAAATACAAGTCAAGATTTCCCATCATTCCATTCTGAAAATAAGCAGAATTGTACGGGTTTAAGTTCATCAACACAAAAGTTCACTGAATGACTTAGGCCAAACAATCTCCCTGAGCTCATTTGTAGAGCTGCTGTGGAGAAAGCAACCCCATGTAAACTATCTTGGGCTCTTGGAGAAGAATTGCATATGGACGTAAAGAAGGAGGAGGAGAAGGAGGATAAATTGAAGGAGAGGAGGAGAAGGAGAAGGAGAAAGAGGAGGAAAATGAGAAGGAGAAGGAGAAAGGGAAGGAGAAGGAGAAGGAGAAGGAGAAAGGGAAGGAGAAGGAGAAGGAGAAAGGGAAGGAGAAGAAGGAGAAGGAGAAGGAGAAAATAAGCTTGCCTTTCTGCTGAAGATATCAATGCACCAATTTATTCTGACCCTGAATAACAGAATTATCTTTATCTACTATAGCTTTTTTTTCTTTTTAAATACTAGTTTGCAAACCTGATAGGAGGAATAGACCTTCTCTTTCATAATACGAGTCACATATTTGATGTGTAAGGAGTTTTAAAAGTAAGGTAGAAGTAATTAAAAAAAATCCATCACCTGCTTTTGTCTGCATCCAAAGCAATCTTAGTGACTATCAGTTTTTCTCTGTTTCACCCCTCCTTTGTCTCTTAGTATGCAAATCATAACTTTCCAGAGGACAATCTCCTAATTCATTACTGGTGACCATTTTTTTTAGGATAGAAGCTAACAGAAAACTTCTCTGGTAGACTTTTTGCTATCAAGGAGTCAAGATGTCACATAGATTTTTTCCCCCTACTTCTTAGGGCAGGGGTCTGCAACCTTAAACACTCAAAGAGCCACTTGGACCCGTTTCCCACAGAAAAGAAAACACCAGGAGCCACAAAACCCTTCCTGTTCCTGACTATTTCTTGAGCAGCCACAAAACTAACATCTGTAGTTGAATTAAACTTTGTTTTCTTCTGAAACTTTTCTTTTCTTGGATTTATCCATGATTGGCCTACTGGAGGTTGAAAAGCTCAATAAATCGTGTGCCAGTGGATTTTGCACATTGGCGGTTGTGACACATATTTTGAGTGACAGGAAACCACAGCAGAGGGGGGAAAGAGCCACATGTGGCTCCAGAGCTGCAGGTTGCTGACCCTTGTTTTAGGGGATATTATTATACTGGGACAGATTTTCAGGTAGTTGAGCTAAGATCTTACCATCCCAAACTTAGTTGTAAAACATTTCACGTCTGTGTCCACTTCCCTTTTGTTTTCACATCTTCTTTTTCAAAGACATTCCGTTGAAATCTGAATTGCTGGGTTTCATGCAAGCAATTGTACTGCACAACTAAACACTTTGGGCTTTGAGGGAAGACCACCACCCCCTCTCCTAGAAGAATGAAATATTTTGAGAAATATTAAAAAGGCAGAATATTATATTTCCCTGGATGAGACATGGAGAAACATGCTCTGGGAAAGCAGCCCCTCCCACCTTTCTTAATAGCCCTCAGCAGATGATAGCACTTAAGAGATAAAGAGATAGTTAGCTCTATTCATAGGTAAAATACTGCAGGCAAATACTGCAGGCAGAAATTCATTCAAGACAGAATATTTTTGAAACAAATCACTCAAGAGCCAAACCAGGACAAAGCCATTAAGCCATAATAGGAATTGCCCAACAAGCCCCTTCATTGCATCAGCCAAACCAGGTTATCTAAGGGACCGTCTCTTGCCGATCACATCTACCCAACCCACCAGAGCGGGCAGGCAAGGAATGTTGTGGGTCCCATCTCCTAGGGAGATATACCTAGTGGGACCCAGGAGAAGGGCCTTCTCTGTGGTGGCTCCCTCTCTCTGGAACATCATTCCCCCAGAGATTAGAATGGCCCCCACTCTAACACTCTTCCGGAAGGCGCTGAAGACCTGGTTCTGCCAGCAGGCCTGGGGAACCCAGAGTGGGATGGAGCCCATTCAATGGCTTGATGATTGTGTGATGTGTTGTCGCTGGGGCAGGGAGTGGGGGGTTATTTTGTTATATTATTTTATTAATTTATTATATGATTCTCTGAGTGACTCGGTGGCCTATAGTTGAAGCTCTCACTTCACAATCAGCAGGCTGTGAGTTCGATCCTAGGTAGAGGCAGATATTTCTGTCTCTGTGCACACTGAGAATATATCTGCTGAATATAACTCCGCATTGGCAACAGGAAGGTCATCCGGTCAGTAAAGACTCATCTCCATTCAGTTGCCCAAGACTCTACCCCACGAGGGATTACGGGGTCATTAAAAGAAGATGATGATGATATGATTCTCTCTTTTATTAGTTTTATTGTTTTTTTTTATACTAGGTTTTTATATTCTTGTAAGCCGCCTTGAGTCTCCACGTGCCAATCGGCACCAATATAAATTTCCTTAATAAATAAATTGGAAAGAAAGAAGTTGTTCATCTGAATGTATGGGTGAAGGCTTCCATCAGAAAACATGATGTAAGTGCCATTTATAATAGTTCCTACTATTCATCATCATCGATAATTTGTTCGTTGAGGTCCAGAAGTTCAGTCAAGAGATGTAAAGACTCCATATATTTATATTTTATTTATATTTATTAAATTTTTATACCACCCCCTCTCTCGAAGGACTCGGGGCGGTGAACAGCCAAGATTAAAAAACATACAATATAAACATTAAAATACATTTAAAACAAAATTAAATCCAAAATGGCTCCCCAAATTAAAACGCCTTACCCATAACCCTATAATTAAAACAAAATTTCCACATTAAAAGGGGGAAGATTTAGGCCAGGCCAGCTTGATGAAATAGAAAAGTCTTAAGCGCGCGGTGGAAGGTGCGCAGATCAGGGATCCTCCGTATCTCCGGGGGGAGCTCGTTCCAGATCGTAGGTGCCCCCACAGAGAAGGCTCTCCCCCTAGGGGCCGACAGCCAACATTGTTTGGCCATCTTCACATATTCATTTGAGAAAAGTCCAGATAAGTCCATGTAATAATTATTTTTTACTATTTTAGAATGTATATATCACTTACCTTCGCTACCGGTTCGCAAATGTGAGTGCATCAAAAACAGACATGATGACGTCTGGGTCGGTGGGCGGAGCCTCCCGCAGCCATCGCTACTAATTTGTCCGAATCAGATAGAACCGGCTTAATACCACCACTGGTATATATGCACACTGAAACACATATACAGAGGGAAGGAAAAAAAAGAGAGAGAGAAGAATTGAGGATTCTGACGAGGTATTCCCAAAATGCACCTATTCTAATTATGTCTTTAAGAAATGATTTCACAGAAACCAACATTCAGGGAAAAGCTCTTAAAGAGATGGCACACACATAAAAGAAGAAATGGGCATAAAAAGGAAAACTTCTACTGTGACAAGCCACGCTTCAGACTGACAAGACAGTGAAGCAAGCAGAATATTGAGAAAGAGGAAAATCAGCGGTAAAAAATGGTCCGTTCAAAAACTGAGAATTTTCCATTCGAATGTTTAAGAGCACAAATTTGCGAACTTGTCCTAATATTTACATTTGTTTTTTTTCTAGTTTTGACTTATTTATAATTGTTGCTTAAGATTTCACAGGGATATTTGGGTGCACCTTCAATATAAGCATAGATAGTGCCATCTACAGATAGAAAAATTAAGTGTTATATTTTAGATACACAAGGAGAGAGAGAGGGAGGGAGGGAGGGAAAGAGAGAGAGAGGATGGATGAGGATATGTAGCTGCGCTAATTGACAATTTAGTATTTGCCAGCAAATGATATTTCTAATGATAGGATGTAAGATGTCTTATATCTTTAAGAAAAGGCAAACAGTTGCATAATACTCATTTATTAAATAGCCCTTGTCAGCTAAATATTGAATTACCCAATAGTTATGTGCATTGTAGGATATAATGAATATGACATCTATGTCAGGTGGTTTCAATTATATAATTGATTTTTTTTAAAAAAAAATTGTTACAATAAAGAGACTCCAAATAACATGCAACCAGGGGGGAAATCCAGAAAGTTCTGACAGGTTCTGGAGAACCGGTAGCGGAAATTTTGAGTACTTCAGAGAACTGGCAAATACCACCTCTGGCTGGTCCCAGAGTGGGATGGGAATGAAGATTTTGCAATATCCTTCCCCCAGGAGTGGGATGGAATGGGGATTTTGCAGTATCCTTCTCCTGCCACGCCCACAAGCCATGCCCACCAAACCACGCCCACAGAACCGGTAGTAAAATAATTTGGATTCCACCACAGCATACAACTGATGTAAAAAAAAAAAAAAAATTGGTAAAATCAGCGTATGTTCCTTAAATCAACACTGGTTAGAACTTAAGAAAGAAGCTTAGTCTGTCACTTGGGAAACAAATTAATGGAAAAATTTCAAAACCACTCGCTTTCCCCCAATATGCTTGAGAAGAGGATAATTAGATTATGTTGGAAGCTAAGAAGTTATTTAATTAATAGTTGGGTTCCCTTAAGGATCAAGCTTCCAGCCCTTAGGGCTTCATCTTCATGGAAACGATCAATCAGAGTTCCTGGATGTGTGTGCTAATTACATTTGGATTAACTAATGTTTTTGTGTGTCAATTGTGTAGCCACATTAAATGGGTGTTTTGTCACAGAAAATGAAGCAGTTTTTCAGTGACAATGGTATATTGATTAAAGAGTTTCCGACTAACATTTGCATTACTGCCCTATGAAGTAAAAACAAAATGTTTTAATTACATAATATGCATCATATTTATTAGTGTTGTTGGGCCCAGTTTTTTAAACCTTGTTCCTTGTCAGTAATACATTCATAACAACCCCTTTTCTACAGACTCTATAGTTCAATAATTTTCTCCAATTAGTTTTGGCACGAAATAGAAATATAACTGTCTCGCGCTTTAATTTTTAATCAACATGTCCAGGTTTTCACAGCACTTTATTTATTTAATTTTTTTGGGTAATTATATTGGATTTTTGGGCTGCATGGATTTATTTATATGGGTATGGGTATACAGCGTAGGTGTGATTTAGCACTCCAGCTTCTGAATGAAATGTTTAGTTTGGAAATCTACAAACCAGAGAAAATTTTGTTGGACTCTTCTCGAACAATTTAAATCCCTAAACAAATCAGTGCCAACATTTTATCTTTAAGCAAGACACTCCAAAAAGATAAAACCTTGAAGTTAGAACAAGGAAAGTACCTGTTTTAATCAGGCAAAAATAAGCCATCCCTTATGCAGTTGTAGAGAATTCAAAACGATTATTGTAATGTAAATAGAAATACAGGAAAGAGAAAGATTCCTTCAAACCTAGTTTAATTTTAGATCTGAAAAAATGGAAAACTCTGCAATTATCGTTGATAGGAAGACTAGCTACAATTAAAGTGAATATATTGTCGAGATTATTGTACTTATTTCAAACAATTCTGATAAAATTGGGGGGAAAAATACTTTGAGGAACTTAACAAAACAATATTAAAATATATCTGGCAACTTTAGGGGATGCCAGAAACACGCCAATGTCCTTTGGCAGAAGTGAGGAAACAGCTTCCCACCAACTTCTTCTGGAATGCTTCCATTATTTATATTTGTCTTCCTTTTTTCAATATGTGTAAACCAGGGGTGTCAAACTTGATTTCATTGAGGGCCGTATCAGGGTTGTGTTTGACCTCGGGGGGGGGGGCTGGGGTGGGTGTGGCCAGCTCGAGGTCACTCATATGGGGGGTGCCTGTAGCGGCCCGAGCAGTTTGCCAGACAAAATGGACTCCTGAGCTCCATTTTCAGCTGCGACGGCCTCCTACAACCCTTTGCCAGCGAAAATAGAGCTTGGGAGGGCTATCTGTGGCCCTCACTAGCTCCGTTTTCAGCTGTGATGGCCTCCGGCAACCCTCTGCCAATAAAAACAGAGGTCAGGAAAGTCACATGGTCAGTTTTCGCTGTCAGAGGTACCGCAGGCCAGTCTTTCGCTGTTTCCAGGGCAGCCCCATGGGCCAGATCTAAGTACCCCATGGGCCTTGAGTTTGACACCCCTGGTATAAACTATCCCAATCCTAATAAATCACAAGCCAAGTGCAAGAAACAAAAGTGAAAGCTTGAGAGTAAGCTTACTTGAGAGTAAGTAGTTATTTCAGTAAAAGCCAGTAATAAACATCACAGAGGACGTACAAATAACCCTCAACTTACAATAGTTCATTTAGTGACCGTTCAAAGTTACAACAGCACTGGAAAAAGTGACTTATGATCGTTTTTCACAGTTATGACCCTTACAGCATCCACATGATCACGTGATCAAAATTCAGACTCTTGGCAATTGGCTCTTATTTATGACGGTTGATGTCCCAGCGGTCATGTGATCACCTTTTATGTCCTTCTAGCAAGCAAAGGCAATGGGGAAGTCTGTTTCACTTAACAACCCTATTATCAATGTAACAACTGCAGTGATTTGCTTACCAACCATGGCAAGAAAGCTCATAAAATGGGGGGAAAAAATCACTGAACAACTTTCTCGCTTAGCAACAAAAATTTTGGGCTCAATTATGGTTGTAAGTCAAGGACCAACTGCACTCTTAAAACCAAGCTAAGCTACACTAAGGTCCAAATGCAAGTTTCTATATTTTATGAAAAGCCATTTGTTGTATATCACTATGAAGAAAGTATTATTCAAGTGGGGACATCCTGAAGAGGCCTATGTTCTATGTAGCTTGTGAGGAGGGATGATCTTCTAAAGGAGGAATTCAAGAAGTTTTGTGCGGCATCACAAAACACGGCAATTCGCTTGCGCGCACCGTCAACGCATGCGTGTGACGTCAAAAACACAGTGACATACAACGGGATTGCACTCGGGTGGGTCGGTAGCCACCTGCAGTTCATCACTACCGGTTTGCCGGAACCAGTCCAAACCAGCTGAATACCACCTCTTCTTGAGCCGGTCAGGATCAAACACCTGGCAATGGGCAGAGTTAGCCTACAATGCTGTATTCTAACCACTGTACCACTTAGCTCTTCTAAGGTCATAGATAATGACTTTTGCTTATTCCATATCATCCAAGTTGACTTTTTTGTGTGTCACTTAGTACCCCGAAGGGAAGTCAGATCACCAGCAGTGATTGGCAATGACTGGGAACAGAGACAGACATGGTAGAGACAGAGATGTCCCTAGAGTGATAGAACTAATTATGTGGCAGTCTATTTTTCTGCTAAACCAAGAATGAGTAGATAGCACTTCAACGTAGCTATTGAGAGTTCCACAAATAGAAGCATACTTAGGATCTCTAAATAAAAAGGCAAAGGGAAAAACAGGGATTTAAAAGATTTCTTTTTAGACAATTGAAAATGTAAGTTAGTTCAGGGTACTAAAATACTTCTTACCATTCGTGCTTGAGATGCTGCCATATGTCTTATAACACAGAAACAACAAAAAAAAAAATCTGTCAAAAGTGTTAAGGAATGAGAGTTAGAAGCACAGCAGAAGTTCAGATTCAGTTTATTGACAGATAGATAGATAGATAGATAGATAGATAGATAGATAGATAGATAGATAGATAGATAGATAGATAGATATTTAATTATTCAGTTTGAAGCAAGCATGACATGTTTGGTAAGAAGATAATATTGACAAGGCTATCGTTGTGGATTAGTGAAACAAAGATGAAAAATCTGCCTCTCGTGGCGTTTGATCAGACACCGTCCCGAGTCAGATGTCTGTTCTCCTAGGAAATCCTTATGTCCAAATATTTTTTAAAAATCAGATGATGGCTTATATGTCATGATAGTATTTGAATTCCCCTCTGGATATTCAGACTTCGGGTATAGCAGAAGTGATTTCTTTGTCTGGAATTCGACTTGGTGAGATTTGATCACAAAGGTACATATACAGACAGGTGGACTTATCTGGAAAAAAAAATGAGTACCAATTCAGAACCATCATCCTTTTAGCCGTTGTCTATCCACTACAACAGGGGTGTCAAACTAGATTTCTTTGTGGGCCGGATCAGCATTGTAGTTCTCCTCCACGGGCTGGCCAGGCGGAGGAGGGGATAGATGCCTCCTTCAGCACCCTACCGGCCAAAACGGGGCATGAGGGGCCGCCTGTGGCATCCCCGTGCCCTGTTTTGGCTGGGAGATGCTGAAGGAGGGATCCAGGCCAAAAATGAGGTGCGGGGTGGCCTCTCGCAGCCCCCCTGTGCTTCATTTTCACTAGCAGAGGCACCGTGAACCTATTTCCACACTATTTCCAGGCCAGCCTCTCAGGCCAGATTTAAGCACCACACAGGCCGGATCTAGCCTGTGGGCCTTGAGTCTGATACCCCTGCACTACCAAGTGAAAGCCTTTTCTGTATGTTTCTAACCAATATGGTCCTGAACTTTCTTTTTTGCCAATTGGACTCACAACAATTGCTGATGTCCTCTGATCCATCTTGTTTTATGAGAACTCAGCAAGATTGCTAAGCCATGGAGGAAACAAAACACTGACTTTTTTGTCCACTTCCCAAATCTATACTTGGAAAAACACCATCCTGAAAACAACCCATAGTAGCAAGAAAATTATCTCTGTAATGTCTCCGTGACTTCACGGAGATAGAAAAGTTCTCCATGGAGTTATCTTCTTTCACGTTTGAGTCAACCGTCTCTTTATCTTTGAAACTTGGTCTTAGAGCCCGTGTCACAGTGACAAATCATCCACAATTTGATCTGGAAGAAATCCCAGCAGGTAACTCGAATGACATATTCCGACAAAGAAGAAATGACAAATGTGTGTCCTTTCAGCTTTGCAGTTCTAACATATGCAGCAAACATTAGTAAATCTAATTAAAAGCTGTAAATGTGTCTTTTCCAATCATTTGTCTTGTGATTTGTAAGTATCAAGTGCTGGGAAAAAGATAAATAACGTTTACTCTTTGACCTCCCTCTGGAGCCCAGAGGTGGTATGTGTAGAATTTATCAGAGTGCAGATGCAACCAGACTCATTAGCTTGCCATCTGCCATTGTGGGGAAATGCTAAAATGTTGTTATTGTAAGGTTCATTGAGCAATAAAATTATAATTTTCATTTTAAAAGAAGGTTTTTTTATATATAAAAAAAGCTCCTTGAAAAACAGCAGATGCCAGATTATGACAGAGGCTGTGATCCCATTAAAAAAAGACACCCCCCAAATTAAATCTATATTGGCATAACAAGCCACTGTAGCAGTTTGCCAATATAATTCTGTCTCTATCAAATGGGTATTTTCAGGGTTGCAGTGAATGATATAAATTGGCATGCGGTAGGGTAATGTTGGAAAGTTGTAGCCCCACTCAATTTCTCATTCTCCCAATTCCCAAAAAAATGGTTTTTCACATGCACTTTCATGTACATTTATTGTAATGAATGCCTTCTGAATGCAATCCTGGTGAATATAATTTATTTTTTGGTAGGTTGACTCCATGAATATATTCAAGGATCAATCATCAGGTTCTTGCCTGAGATACACTGTAGGAGAATTGGAAACAACAACGTCTTCTTCTTCTTTATTCAGAAGGAGGAGGAGGGGGGAAAGGGGAAGAAGAGGAAGGGGAAGGAGAAGGGGAAGGGGAAGGGGAAGGGGAAGAAGAAGAGGAGGGGGAGGAGGAGGAGGAGGAGGAGGAGGAGGAGGAGGAGGAGGAGGGGGGGGAAGGGGAAGAAGAGGAAGGGGAAGGAGAAGGGGAAGGGGAAGGGGAAGGGGAAGAAGAAGAGGAGGAGGAGGAGGAGGAGGAGGAGGAGGAAGAAGAAGAAGAAGAAGAAGAAGAAGAAGAAGAAGAAGAAGAAGAAGAAGAAGAAGAAGAAGAAGAAGAAGAAGAAGAAGAAGAAGAAGAAGCAGAAGCAGAAGAAGAAGAAGAGGAGGAGGAGGAGGAGGAGGAGGAGGAGGAGGAGGAGGAGGAGAAGGAGGAGGAGGGGAAGGGGAAGAAGAGGAAGGGGAAGGGGAAGGGGAAGGGGAAGGGGAAGAAGAAGAGGAGGAGGAGGAGGAGGAGGAGGAGGAAGAAGAAGAAGAAGAAGAAGAAGAAGAAGAAGAAGAAGAAGAAGAAGAAGAAGAGGAAGAGGAGGAGGAGGAGGAGGAGGAGGAGGAGGAGGAGGAGGAGGAGGAGGAGGGGGGAAGGGGAAGAAGAGGAAGGGGAAGGAGAAGGGGAAGGGGAAGGGGAAGGGGAAGGGGAAGGGGAAGAAGAAGAAGAGGAGGAGGAGGAGGAGGAGGAGGAGGAGGAGGAAGAAGAAGAAGAAGAAGAAGAAGAAGAAGAAGAAGAAGAAGAAGAAGAAGAAGAAGAAGAAGAAGAGGAGGAGGAGGAGGAGGAGGAGGAGGAGGAGGAGGAGGAGGAGGAGGAGGAGGAGGAGGAGGAGGAGGAAGAGGAGGAGGAGGAGGAGGAGGAGGGGGGTGGAAGGGGAAGAAGAGGAAGGGGAAGGAGAAGGGGAAGGGGAAGGGGAAGGGGAAGAAGAAGAAGAGGAGGAGGAGGAGGAGGAGGAGGAGGAGGAGGAGGAAGAAGAAGAAGAAGAAGAAGAAGAAGAAGAAGAAGAAGAAGAAGAAGAAGAAGAAGAGGAGGAGGAGGAGGAGGAGGAGGAGGAGGAGGAGGAGGAGGAGGAGGAGGAGGAGGAGGAAGAAGAAGAAGAAGAAGAAGAAGAAGAAGAAGAAGAAGAAGAAGAAGAAGAAGAAGAAGAAGAAGAAGAAGAAGAAGAAGAAGAAGAAGAAGAAGAAGAAATTCATGATGTAAGATTACAGCTTTTTAAGAAGGATGCTCAGCATTTGTTCAAGTATGTATTCAAGATTTTGTTTCATGTTTCCCCCTTAGAGAAATTACTTGTTTTTAATAAAACAATGCTCCATACCATATAGGCTAAATAAACTGTGACTTCCCCAGCAAAGCATTCATTGAGAGTGGGTTAGCTAAGCTAGGGATGCAAAGGAAGATGGGAATCTGAAAAATCCATGCAGAACAAATTGGTATGGTCCAAGACATTTTCAGTCTTTGAATCTCAGAGACACTTTTATTCTCTTAGGCTGTTTTCCTAATGGGTATTTATCTGGGAGGAAGACATAAAGAAACTTAATTCCATGTAAGCATTTGTAGAATGCTTGATCGATCAATTGATTGATTGATCTTGGTCAATCAATCAGCTTTGTGGTCAATGAACATAACATAAGGACTGTTCCACAAAACTCTGATTTTATCTGTCTATCATCTGTCTGCCTGCCTGCCTGGCTACCTACCTACCTACCTACCTACCTGCCTGCCTACCTAGCTATCTAGCTATCTAGCTATCTAGCTATCTAGCTATCATCTATCTAGCTATCTAGCTACCGTATTTTTCGGAGTATAAGATGCACCTTTTTCCTCCAAAAAAGAGGGTGAAAAATCTGTGTCTTATACTCCTAATGTAGCCTCGTCCGGCTTCTCAAACGGAGGTTTCAGAGGCTAAAAAAAGCATCAGAAAGGAAGTTTCAGAAAAGAAGCCCCCAAACAGAGCTTCAGAGGCTTTTTATCTGAAGCTCTGTTTTGGAGGCTTTCAGGGGCAGGAAAAAAAGCAAAAAAAAAAAAAAAAGCAAAGCACAGAGCTCACAAACAAGGAACCTTGTTTGCTAAAATTCACCTCTGGGAACAGCTGATTGGGGGTATTCCGGGAGGCGATCTACCTGCCAATCAGCTTTTTTCTTATTTTCCTCTCCAAAAACTAAGGTGCATTTTATACTCCGAAAAATAGGATCCCTCGCTATCTAGTATTTAGCTAGCTGAAAAAAGCGTGTGGGCATATATACCTGTATTTTAACTGAGACTGGGTCATTTTCAATCTCTTCGGAGTTCTTCTATGGATTTCTACCTGATGCGCATAGCCATCATACAAAGATAAGACAAAACACACAGATCTCAGGGTTAGAGATGAATGAAAAGTTTCCACTTTCATCCAAGGAATCATAATGCTTTCTATCAATAGTAATGTTTTCTGTAATCTCTTGACCATTATGCAAATGCTATTTAGAGAGCAGCATTATGGCCGTGGAACCATGTGAGAAGAAAAACAATGTCATATTTGAATGTATTTTCAGCCTTGCAATGGCAGGAATCTTTTCTCTTCATGCTCCACCAGGTTTTAATTCCACCCTCTAAAATGTATTTAATTTAGCAAGCCATTCTGTTTACTATGTATATGTCCTCTGTAACTTTTGTTTAATTCTTCCAGTTTCTTGTAATTGCTTTGTCCCTAGTTTCAATTTTGAAGAAAGAACTTTACTGCTTTGTAAGGACGATAACTAAGTCTATGCATTACAAAAAGCCATGGTTCATGATTTAATATCTTGTGTAAAAACAGCCAGTGCCATAGTAACAAGTCTGCGCCAATGCATTTTTTTATTTGTTTACTGTTATCCCATCTTCATTAACTGATGAAGTCAAAGTTGCTTAGATACCTCATAGTCCCACCTCTTATTTTCTGTACAGCAACAACTCAGGTGAGTTGGACTTTCAAGCAAAAGGGAGAACTTGCTATTAGAGCCATGGGTATGCAGTGGCGAAGGTGTTAAATATGGACCAGGGAGACACTGGCTCAAATCCATGTTCCACAAAAGAGAATCAGTGATGACTTTGGACCCACTGCTAGCTCCCAATTTAAACTATCCCACCAAGTTCCTGCTGTGGGCAAACAACAACAACAAGAAGAATAACAAAAACAACAAGAACATAGATTTTGGAATGCCATGACATTCCATTTGAAGTCCTACAGGAAAATCAGAAGAACATGGAATGTTCTTCTTCTAACTACAGGGATTTCTGTTCATAGATGTTTAGAGGAGTTCTTTGGCAGGGATGCACAAAAAGAAATGCAGAAAATGTCCACTCTTTCTAAAGGACTGTAATTAACCAGGAGGAACCAACATTTCTTTCTCATTGGTCATGCTGAATCACTTCTGATTCTAAAGTCTCCAAAACAAGGGAATTTGCTTAAATTGTGTGTGTGTGTGTCTCAGGAATAATGGAATAACAGAGTTGAAAGGGACTGAGGTCTTCTAGTCCAACCCCGTGCTCAGGCAGGAAAACTGAGAATGCCAAAATCTGAGTGAAGGGCCTGGGAAAGGTGTCAGAATAACAGAATAACACTTAGAAGGGACTTTGGGTTGGGGACCCTGTACCATTTCAGAGAAATGGCTGTCCAGTCTTTTCTTAAAAACTTCCAGTGACTGAACACCCAGAATGTCTGGAGACAAGTAGTTCCACTGGTTAATTGTTCTCACTGTCAGGAAGTTTCTCCTTAGTTTTAGGTTGCTTCTCTCTTTGTTCAGTTTCCATCTATTGCTTCTTGTTTTGTCTTCTGCTTCTTTGGGAAATATATTGCCCCCCCACCACTTCTTTGTGGCAGCCCCTCAAAAGCCTGTTTTGTGACCTGCCTATCACTCTTGGGCAAAGCACGTGAGCTATTTCCTCCTTTCAGTGATCCATGACCTTCGAGACCGTCTTCTGCCACCAATAGCCTCCCACCGGCCAGTCCGCTCCCATAGAGAGGGTCTCCTCAGGGTGCCATCAGCCAAGTTATGTCGGCTGGCGACACCCAGGGGGAGGGCCTTCTCTGTGGGAGCTCCAGCCCTGTGGAATGAACTGCCCCCGGAAATACGTAAGATCTCCGACCTCCGGGTGTTTCGCTGCGCACTGAAGACCCTGTTGTTCCGCCAGGCCGGGCTATCAACATAATAATTTTAAATTGGGGTATTTAAAATTTCTGGGGTTTTAATTGAGCCAAATCTATTTAATCATTTTAAATTTTAATCGTTGTTTTGTCTTGTGTTTTTAAATAGGCTGTACACCACCCTGAGTCCTTCGGGAGAAGGGCGGTATAGAAATAAAATAATAATAATAATAATAATAATAATAATAATAATAATATTAAAGTAAATCTATAGTATGTAGATGCAGATAATAAAGTCAAAAAAAGGTGAACAACATTTTTACAGAACTATAGATACATTGAGGCCGGGCATGACAAGGAGTAGCTGGGAGGGGAGGGGGTGGGTGAGGTGCCCCTCGACATGAGTGATGTTGAGTTGGCCACATCCACCCAGTCACATGATCACCCAGCCACTCCCACCCAGTCACATGACCACCCAGCCACTCCCACCCAGCCACATGACCACCTAGCCACACCCACCCAATCACATGACCACCAAGCCATGCCCACCGAGCCACGCCCACAGAACCAGTAACAAAAAAATTTGTATCCCATCGCTGACAGTCCTCATGTAGAAATGCAAACATTTGGTTGACTGATCAACAGAGAGATTCAGAAATCTCTACATCTCTCACAAGAAATTATCCATTCATTCCATTTTTAAGACCTTTGAAAATGGTACCTTTTTCTAACTCATTGAAAATAAGCTTCCAAAGTTTCATGAATCTGATAATTGTTCAGTCTTGAAAATTATCAGTGGGAAGCATCAAAATGGTGAAATGCTCAAAAGGCAGCGAGGTCCTTTCCCCAAATTTTATTTCAGTCATGTCTTCAATTAAAGGGGTAATCATAAAAAGGAAGCGAAGGAAAATTAAAAACAAAACAAAACTAATGCAATTTCTTTCAAGAAACCTGTGGGCATCCTTTGTTTTTTTGCCTTAATATTTCCCCCTTTGATATTTCGAGGAAATTGTACATATATTGAAGGAACTGTTTAGTCCAGGGAACAAGAATAGAGTTAAGAATTAATAAGACTTTAGAATTTCTTACTTGGGAAGAAAGTATGAAATATGGCTGATCACCACTCAGAGGTTCCTCTGCCAGTAAATTTATTTTTATCAGGGACCTGTGTAAAACACACATCACTTGGCTGAAACGGAAGTTTAATTAAGACCAACCATCTGCCTTGTGCATGTGATATGTACGTCTCTGTATGTTTTGAAGAACCGTAATATGTTTCTCTTTTTTTACTTAACAATACTACTGAATCCTGAATTTAAGCAGTGACGCCGAAAAATAAGCTCTAAAAAAATAGCTATCTTGTAACCAAGTTTATTTGTTTGTTTGTTTTTTTAAAAAAAGAGAGTATCAGAATTACACCTAACAGACAAGTGTTTAATGAAAGTAACGTGATTCGCCCTACGGGTGCCATACTTCACTGCGTTGAATGTGCTCCTGTTTTAATTTTCACATCAAAGTACTGCTGAGAGGAGAAACAATATTTCTCAGAAATCCCATTATATATTGGATCCTGATGATTAGATCCTGTTTATTGTCATCTGCTTCCCCATCTGTTATGGCTTTAGTGTTTACACACTGAACACAAACACACATACATACAGATGTTTCCATCACGGAAGGTAAATTAACCCTGTTGAAACCCAAAATGCTCACTCCACAGGTGATTCTGAACTATCGCTGAGCACGGGACACATCATTAGGAGACACAGACGAGACAAGAGATATACCGTACTTTTTGGAGTATAAGACGCACTTTCCCCCACCCCAAAAAAAGTGGATGGAAATGTCTGTGCGTCTTATACAGCAAATGTTGCTGAAGCCTCACCCACCCGCTGGCCCCCACCCTTCGGCCTCTGCCTCCCAGCAATTTACCTCCTTGCAGCAAACAGTCTGGTCAGCTTCAGCACAGCTGATTTAGCACGAGCAGCTGATTGGTGGTTGGATCAGTGGGGCTAGGCAAGGATAGGTGGCAGTGGTCGCCATCCCCGCTGCTTGGATTGGACCAAAAAGGGGACGCACGGAGGCTGAAAATGGGCTTCTTGGAAGTCGAAAATTGAGCATGCGGAGTTGGCTATAGGTGACAGCGGCGATGGTGGTGATGGCACAGATGGGTGGTAGCAATCCCCACTGCCTGAAACAGCTGATAGGAGGTATTTTGGGAGGGAGATCCAACCACCAGTCAGCTGCTCATGCTAAATCAGGCTGTGCTGAAGCTTTTTTTCCCCTCGTTTTCCTCCCCAAAAGCTAGGTGTGTCTTATACTTCAGAGCGTCTTATATTCCAAAAAATACGGTAGATAAGAAAAAGTTTTGATTGGATTAAGGATTTTACCTACAAAAACATTTTCTCCACTTCTAAAGCAATTTCTGAAACTCACGGGAAACCTTATAATAGTAAAAATGTCCAGCAAATCTACAATCCATCCCACTTTTAATTTAGCTGAAAGTGTATTTTCTGATTACGATTAACCATGTCTTATAATCTTGTCTTAAACTAAATAAGATTTCATATTCAGGTGCTGTATGCTTTTTATGTTTTATTTTCAATTCAAATATTTCATAGAATTTTAATGTTTGGGTC
This sequence comes from Pantherophis guttatus, assembly GCF_059756535.1. Lineage (NCBI taxonomy): Eukaryota > Metazoa > Chordata > Lepidosauria > Squamata > Colubridae > Pantherophis > Pantherophis guttatus. Next base: position 122,846,037 of record NC_142067.1, read on the forward strand.
ATATCTGCTTTCTTTTCTTTTGCTTTGCAGCTGGCAACCTCAGACACTTAAAAAAAATGAATGTTTCTGCTTTGATGTTAATGATGTTTGGTTAAACCATTTTTTTTTACATGGGACATTTAGGCCAAGTAGATTTTTCAGCTGACAAATTGTGGAGGAAAAAAAAAATTGTATCGATGGCAGATCTACACAGTAATTATGAAATGCAAAGACTCCTTTAAAGGCATGTTCTCTTTTGTTTCTTAGACAACAAATCTATATGCTCCTCTGATCTTTCCAAGTTACAACCTGTATAAGGGCAATTTCAAGATGTAACTGAATAAAAGTCAGTTCTAGCTAACTTTCAGATGAAATAATAGGTGCGTAAGTCCAAAAGATTTATGATTTTTATACTAACTTCTAACTAACTTCTGGTTTGGGCATTTCAGAAGTGAGGGAGGGAGGGTGGGAGGGGAAGAGGGAGGGAGGGAGGGAAGGAGGAAAGGAAGGAAGGGAAGGAGGAAGGGAGGGGAAGAGGAAGGAAGGAAGGAAGGAAGGAAAGGAAGGAAGGAAGGAAGGAAGGAAGGAAGGAAGGAAGGAAGGAAGGAAGGAAGGAGAGAGGGAGGAAAGGGAGGAAGGGAAGGAAGGGAGGGTGAGAGGGGAAGAGGGAGGGAGGAAGGAAAGAAAGGAGGGAGGGAGAGAGGGAAGGCAGGCACGCAGGCAGGCAGGAAGGAAGGAAGGAAGGAAGGATACCAAAAACAAAATTTTTATTTTGTTTTCTTCTTCAGTCCACATGGACTTCGGGAAATTAGCAGAAACCATTTGCAACAAATAATTGGGGCATATCATAGAAATTAACCTGAAATTTACATCTTTCAATCTAATAACTTCTTGTTATAGGTGTAACTTGGATAAAAACATCATTTGTTATTTAAGTAAAAATATGGTTGGGGCTATATATGACAAGAAATATGAGGCTTGGTCAGGTTCTGAGAAGAGTGCATTGTTGTAATATCAGTGATGTTATTTAAAGTGTATGAGCAGAAATGATTCAGAAGTTACCACAAAAAAAAAAAAAAATGAAGAAGGAAGTAGATTATGAATGTTTTCTGTTTATGGATGCCACAACATCCCACAATTACATTAATCTTAAACAGTTAATTAAACCAACCATTTAATTCAAATTAAAATGTTATTGTACGCCAAAATAAAATGGATTTTGATGGAGTTAATAAAGAAAGGTAATTCAACTCACCTTTGGCAATACACATACACACACATAGAGAGAGATACAAATTCAACTTTACATGTTATTTATTATTAGATCTATGCCCTAACAAAAACATTAAACTCGCAAAAAGTTGGACAATTTAACTGGTGCTTAGCAAAATAACTATAGTGGGTTGATTTGTATGACAATTAATGGCCTCAAAATTAGCATGTTAATAGGCATTTATTTTATTAGAGCAGAATTATCTAACCAGTTACTAATTAGAAGTACTTAAAACATCCTTTTAGATTTTGGGGCAAAGAAATGATACATTTATGACCTACTGAATTTTTGGATAATGATTTAGCAGATTGATTTATATTTTCAGTGCACTAGGTTTGATCTGTTAGAGCAATTTTAATATCCTGACTAATTTTTATTTAAGGAAAAAATCAAGGTAGAACACATCATGCACGCAAATAAAATAACAAAAGCAAAGAAAAATACCTCTGTGTTTTCTTTGCTGCTTAATAGTATATAGAATGCATCTAGACATCTCCTACGCTTTGTCATATTACTATACAGGAAGTCTTCAACTTACAACAGTTTGTTTAGTGGCCTGTTGTGGGCCACCAGTGGCCTGCACGGATTGTTGCTGATCTCAACGATGAAGAGGCTGGTGTGGTGTCACACCAGCAGCCTGTGCAGCCGGCGCTCGAGTCGGACAGTGAGGAGGCTGAAGAAGATGTGGTGCCAGAGGCAGGGATTCAAACAAGGCCTTCAGAACCTCCAGAGGCTCCTTAAAGTGAAGAGGATGAAGTGGAGGAGCTTCTTCTCAATGCATGGGCATGCAGAGCTGCCAAAAGGTAGGAGTGGTTACTCAGGAGGAGGTCTCCTCGAGATTAAGGCTTGGGGCTACTTGGCTACTCCCTTAGCCTATTTAAGTTTGCACACAGCTTGTAAAAAACTGCAGGAAACAACGTTCATTCATTTGCTGATCATTGAGTTTGGATTTTCTTTGCAAACATTGCTTCTGGGCTTTCTGCCAACTCTAGTAAGACTCTATTTTATCTGTGAAATTTCCGGCAGGTTGTTAAAAACGTTTTATTAACAACCTGCATTTGCAAAAGACTGTGTTTTGTAGTAAACTGAGTTTTGTTCGGAGTTTGTGTGTGCTGCATTCTTTGGAATCCATAGCTGGGGCAGGACATGACCTTTCAAAGTTACAATGTCACTGAAAAATGTGACTTATGACCGTTACGACTTTTGCAACATCCTCATAATCCTCATCATCCTTTAATGACCCCATAATCCCTTGCGGGGTGGAGTCTGGGCAACTGAATGGAGCTAGCAGGGTGTTTAATGGCAGGATCCCCTTCCTGTCGCCAATGCGGAGCTTTGTTAGCAGATATATTCTCATCGTGCCCAGAGAGAGAAACATCTGCCACTACCGAGGATAGAACTCACTGTCTCCTGATTGTGAGGCCACCACACCACTCTGCAGCATCCTCATAATCCTATGATCAAAATTCAGTGGCTTGGCAACTGGTTCATGATTACGACTGTTGCTGGGTCCCAAGGTCACATGATTTTCTTTTGCGACCTTCTGACAAGCAAAGTCAACAGGGAAGCCAGATTCACTTAACAACCAGGTTACTATGTCAAGGTCCTGACTGACGAACCCAACCAAGCAAGCAGACTTGAAAATTTCCGGTTTCTTTCTACTAAACTTTATTGGGTACATCATATCGGCACGAATCGAAGCAAAACCAACTCTAATTAATCCCCGTGGTTTTCGCATAGTTAAAGAATCAAAGTTCCGTCCCCTCATTAGTTCGAGTCACATTGTCCAATTATAAGGTGACCAACTTTTTTACAATGAGAAGGAGGACACAAATAAATTGAAGAAGAAAAAAATACCGTAAATAAAAGAAACATTTTATTCATTGCAACAATAATACAGAATATACTTATAATATGATAAAGGCATAATAAAAAACTGGATTCTTGTTTTAGCAACAGTCCGGGCCTTAGTGACCCAGATGGTTGAACGACCTTGGTTCCCATAGAACTGGTTTCTTGTTGTTGTCTGCTGTCTGGAACTGGCATTCCATGGGTGACTCCCCCCCCCCCCAGTCTCTGTGCATCTGAGAAGTGGCAACAGTTGAAATCAGCACAATTTCACTTTCTAACTTATCAGCTGCCGTAACTCACTTAACAACTATGGCAAGAAAGTTTGTAAAATGGAGCAAAAGTCACTTAATGAATGTCTCACTTAACCACAGAAATGTTAGGCTCAATTGTTGTTATCGAAAGTCAAGGACTACCTGTGCATTGTTTTTCTACTACATTGTCGAAGCTTTTCTTTTCTTTTTTCCCCCTCAAAGTTACATTTTATTAGACGTGGAGAGGCAGCAATAGGCCAAGGCAATCCCTGCAGCCTGAAACAGCTGATCTTCGGGAGGCCGATCCAACTGACAATCAGCTGCTTGTGCTAATCAGGAAGCTGAAATTGAAATGGGCTGTTTGCTGCAAGGAGGCAAATTGCTGGGAGGCAGAATCATATTTGCACATCTGGGAATCTGAAAGTTTCCAGGTTTTCCCCACACAAAGGAAAGTCCAAGTCCCTGCCCAGCACCCACATGTTCATCACGTGGTCCAATCAAAGCACCGTCCCAACTGGAGATACCTCTCAATCACCCCCTCCAGGTGCAGGGCAAGATGTCCTTGACTCTCTGAGAAAGGAATGTTATTATGATTATATATCACCATACAATCCCGCCCTCCCAGTTTCCCACAGCAGTAAATGTGGCAGGCCTGAAGGCCCAATGCAAAAGATGAATTCCAGGTGTGACATTTACCTTGGCACAATCTTAAAGAAGAGACACAGGATCCCCCATTTACAAAGTAGGCCGAAGCCAGACAGTGATTTGGGACATAGTTAGGTGACCCTGATGCCACCCTATCCCATGATGATATCTCAATTGGCATGTGGATCATTCTTAGACAAGCCCAAACTCACGATATCTTGATTCCCAGTGACCTATTTTGGGAGGCAGAGACATTGTGCTTGTCAATTTTTGAAATAAATAAATAAATAAATACCAAAGCCTTTCTAAATTTTGTAGGAATGCTGAATTTCCACTTGGTAAGCTTACTTGTAGTTGAGATATAGCTGTGGGATGTTTGGTGATTAAAGTTACTGCTAGTTTGATCTAGGAAGCTCAGTGTGAAATGAGCTAAGCAGCTCTCTGCAGTATGAACCTGCTAGCAGTTAAAACTACAGGTTTGCTATAATGGTCCCTGAGATAATATTTATGCCACCTTTCAAAAACCTTTCAGGATGTTCTCTTGTCAACTGAAGCAGTTTTATTATGGAATGTCATAGCAGATGGCAGCACCTCGCCCATCTTGACTGATCTCAAAACAAATGTACAATATAACATTAGGTTTTGACAGCAGACATCGGACAAATTATGAAGTTTCTTGGAAGACACAAAAACACATCCATAGGAAGGGTCATCAGAAACCAATTCTGTATCGGCAAGAAAATTACATGGAAATTACATGGAAGAGTGAAATTTTGAAACTAGGGTGTAAAAAGTGTTGAAGTGCATTAGATAGTGGCTTACCAGAATCTCCTCGCCAATTTTCTTTTTTAGTGTTTTCATCACTGGGTAGGTTTTGAGTTTTCTTTTCAAATTAGAATAAATAAATAAACAATGAAATAGTACTTGTAATCCTGCAAAAGAGTAGCATTTTCTAAGCCTGTGGGTGTATGTTAACTACCCCCAGATTAATAAACGTTGGCTATACTTTTAAATTCATTTCTGATTTCAAGCGTAAGATGTAGCTTGGCAAGGTATCTAGAGAGATTCTCAGTCATTCAGGTCATGGTTGTCCCAAAGATGCTCTTTCAAGAGGCACCTTTTTGGGGACTTTGTTTTTTTTTCCTTGAAGATGTTTCACTTCTCATCTGAAAAGCTTCTTCAGTTCAGCAAGGAAATTACCATATTTTTCAGATTATAAAACACACTTTTTTTCCCCATAAAAGAGGGTGAAAATTTCAGTGCATCTTATACACCAAATGTAGCCCCACCATCACCACCCACCACTGGAAAATAGGGCGTGGAGAGGCAGCAATAGGCTAAGGCAATCCCTGCAGCCTGAAACAGCTGATCTTCGGGAGGCCGATCCAACTGACAATCAGCTGCTTGTGCTAATCAGGAAGCTGAAATTGAAATGGGCTGTTTGCTGCAAGGAGGCAAATTGCTGGGAGGCAGAGGCAGATTTTTTTCCCTTGTTTTCCTCCCCAAGAAAGGTAGGTGTGTTTTATAATCCTGAGCATTTTATACTCCAAAAAATATGGTAGCTTTCTTTTATCAGGAATTATTTTTCTGGATGTGGAATCAGAGTATATAAATACATTTAAAAAGCAGTATACATGTTCCTACTGCTGATGACGTCAGGGTCAATATCTCAGATTATTTTTCTCTGCATTTCCATGAAGTTTCTAATCTGGACCAAGAATTAAATGACCTTTCATTGATCAGCCGTTAATTGCTTTTTGTCTTTCTGTCAGATCTCCCACACTGTTGACCTTTTACAGAATTAGAAGCAACTGTCGAGCTTATGCCAGAAATATCTTCATGAACATATTTCTAAACAGAGTCTTGGTTATTTCTGTCTGTGGACATTCTCAGTCATCCAGCTCATGGTTGTCCCAAAAGTCCTTTTTTTTTTTCAAGAGGCAACTGGACTTTCTTTCTTTTTCCTTGAAAACATTTAACTTTTCATCCAAGAAACCTCTGCAGCTTCTACTGCAGAGATTTCTTGGAAACTTCTACCTCTAAGCTTCTTGGATGAGTGGTTAAACATCTTCAAAGAAAAACAGGAGGTCCACACATGCACTCTCACACACATACACCCAGGGGTGGGCTTCAAAATTTTTAGCAAGGGGTTCTCTGCCCGGTTGCTGGGCAGGTGTGCCTAATCAGCCTCCTGAACCATGGTGGGTGTGTGGCCTAATCGGCCTCCTGCACCCTGGCAGGGGGTGTTTTTGCCCTCTCTGGGCTCCAGAGGCTTTCCTTGAGCCTCTAGGAGGGTGAAAATGGCCTCCCTAGGCTCCAGAAGCCCTCTGGAGGCTGTAAATGGCCCATTTCTGGCCTTCCCAAACTTCTGGTAGACGTGTTTTTCACCCTCCCTGAGCCTCTCCATGTGCCCTGCACTTACCTGCATCCAAAACAGGCTGCATGGTGACTCCTGGGAGGGATGGGATACAATGGGTGGGTTGGGGCCAGCCAGGAGTGGGATTTGGGGGTTCTCTGAACTGCACAGAATCTTAGCTAGAGGTTCTCCCGAACTCTTGCAAACCCCCAGCAGCCCACCTCTGCACACCCACCAAGGCATTCTATTGGAAGTCTATGGAGATTTTCAGTCATTTTTTCTTTGAAGCCAAGGAGTATAAATCCTTCCGTTCACCACCATCCCGCCAGAGCTGAAGAAGCTTCTTGGATGAGAAGCGAAATGTCTTCCAAGAAAAACCAGAAAGTCCAGTTGCCTCTTGAAAAAGGTTCGAATCTCGCCAAGGCTCAAAGTTGACTCAGCCTTCCATCCTTTCTAAGGTAGGTAAATTGAGGACCCAGTTGTGGGGGCAATAAGCTGACTTTGTATAAATATACAAAAGTATGAAGACTATTGCTTAGCGCATTGTAAGCCGCCCTGAGTCTCCGGAGAAGGGCGGGATATAAATCAAATTTAAAAAATAATAATAATAAAAAAGCACCTTTGGGACGTGCTTATTTCTATTTGCATAAATCAGCTGTACTAATGTCTTGTTTCAACTCGAGCAAGATCCTAGTCTAGACGTATGGATTTAGAAAGATCAGCAGTCGGAGCGGAATTTTTAATTAATGAACAGCTGAGTGATTTACCAGACTCCAGTGAAGATGGCAGGACTCAAAATGTTGCTGGCATTTTCAAGCCAAACAGGTAACATCAAGCTGAACTACATCAATCTACTCCTGCATAGAGGAAAATAGATCCTAATCATCTTTTTTTTTAAAAAAATAAATAAATACTTGAAATGAGTAGATTGTCCTGAGGGGGAAAAAAAGAGCCTTCTATTTTATAATTTGTTCAGAAATAAAGGAAGGGAAAAAGATTTATAATAGTTAAGTTAACTGCCAGTTAAAATGTAATTATGAGCTGCTTCTCATTAACCTTTTGATTTATGATACTTAAAAAGGACTATAAACTTAGCAAAGGAGAGTCAGTGCAACATCAATTTTAATATATATCTATACCATCCATAACTATATCTATATCATCTATACATATCTATATCCCTATATTGATGATAGATAGATAGATAGATAGATAGATAGATAGATAGATAGATAGATAGATAGATAGTTAGATAGATGAGAGGGAGAGGGGGGGAGGGAGCGAGGGAGAGAGAGGGAGGGAGGGAGGAAAGGAGAGAGAGAGAGAGAGAGAGAGAGAGAGAGAGAGAGAGAGAGAGAGAGAGAGAGAGAGAGAGAGAATTGGTTTACTTCCCAGTACTTGCAAATTCATATTTCCCAGAATCATATGGGAAGTTCAGTATTAAATGTCAGATGGAAGGTAGAAGATAGATAGATAGATGGATGGATGGATGGTATTCACTTACTTTCCCTACTGATTCACAAATGTGAGTGTGCGTGCATGCGCCTGGCCTCCTGTGTATGCACTTTGCTGGCACGTGCCTAAATATGATGGCGAGTGGGGGCGGGGGCAGGCCCACTCGCAATTTCCGCTACTGGTTCAGGCCAGCCAGTCCAAACCGGCTGAATACCACCTCTGGATAGAGAGAGAGAAAGAGAGAGAAAGAGAGAGAGACAGAGAGAGACAGAGACAGAGACAGAGACAGAGACAGAGACAGAGACAGAGACAGACAGAGAGAGAGAGAGAGACAGAGAGACAGAGAGAGAGGCAAAGACAGAGACAGAGACAGAGACAGAGACAGAGACAGAGACAGACAGACAGACAGACAATCAGGATTTAATAACAACTGATAAAACCAGGAGTGCACGCCCAATACTGTAAAACATCCTGATCAGCAATAAGGATAGCTGAGTGATTTTTTTAATATATGACAACATGAAGTGCAAAAAAAACGTTTCCCTTATTGTTATGTGGCCTTCGACAAATCTCTGTCTGCATTGCACATGTTCAGCTCTTTTTCTTGAAATCCTCTATAGGAAGATTTATTTATTTATTTATTTATTTATTTATTCGCATTTCTATACCGCCCTTCTCCTTTCGGACTCAGGGCGGTGAACAGCCGGATAAAAAACATCTATAACAAACATCACAATTAAAATAAGATTAAGATAATTTATAAATTTGGCTCATAATTTAAAATTTGTCAATTAAAATAAATATTAAAATTTTAAAAATTTTAAAACTAACCCTAAAATCAGGACAGACCAGCTAGTTGAAAAAAATGAGTTTTTAGGGCCCGACGAAAAATCCGGAGGTCGGAAATCACTCGTATCTCTGGGGGTAGATTGTTCCATAGGGTAGGTGCCACCACAGAGAAGGCTCTCCTTACCATTGACCTTGGCATTAACTTGCAAGGGTGTCACTTAATACTGCTGTATATCAACTGAGTTTGGGCTATTGGTGTTATATTTAAAGAAAATGATAACGGGAGGAAAACAGCATAGACTTAGAGATTGGAAGGCTGCCATGGAAGAAGAGATCTCTTCTTGTTATAAAATGAGATATATCTAGAGAACGGCACCTCCATCCTCAGCACAGGGTTGGTTGAGAAGATCAGAATTCTATAAACAACAGTTGTGGAAATTTGCACTGCAGAATAGTGAGGGGGGAAAAATTGAAAGAGTAGGAAGTTCAACACCAATATTTGACTACCCTAAGTGGAACAGTTTTTGTCCAACCTAAGCCTGTGGAAGAATTAGCAGAGCCCCACATATTTTAATCGGTAGATTAAACAACTGATCTCTTAGCTGAATAATTGGTACGGGCCAGTTTTAATCAGTAATTACAACATTCATTTGAAAGGGTTGGGAATCAAGGAGGCAGACTGATTCGTTTACTTGAGTTGCATTTTGAAAGAAAACAAAGAGAACTTCGGTTTTAATGCTGAGGTAGAAGAGTGTTGTCATAGAAGCGAAGAATAAGTTAATAAGGAAAAAAGAACTTCCTGTATTGTATGGATAATAGCTGTCGCTCATATTTTCATTTAATTGGAATAATCTGTGTTTCCAGTATTGATAGTCGGGTCTTTGTTATTCCCTTTCTTGAAAGATGGATTAGAGAATTCTAGTCATCATGTTATTAGAACAGAACAGAACAGAACAGAACAGAACAGAGCTGGAAGGGACCTTGGAGGTCTTCGAGTCCAGCCCTCTGATCAAGCAGCAGAACCTATACCATTTCAGATAAGTGACTGTCTAGTCCCGTGACGGTAAACCTATGGCACGCGTGCCACAGGAGGCACGCGGAGCCATATCGGTGGGCATGCGAGCGTTGCCCTAGCTTAGCTCCGGTATGCATGCGCATGTCGGCCAGCTGATTTTCAGGTCTTCCAGGCCCACTAGAAGTCTGAAAATGGGCCATTTCCAGCCTCCAGAGGGCCTCCGGGGGGATGGGGAAGCAATTTTCACTCTCGCCCAGCTCCAAAAAAGCCTCTGGAGCCTGAGGAGGGTGAAAAATGGGCCTACTGGGCCAACCGTGCCATCATGTGCCAACAGCACGGGGGGTCACAAGCGCATGCATGGGGCACATTAAATTATGGGTGTGGGTACATGCGCACATAATCCCCTGCGCTCTCCCCGCTTTTGGCACACAACGGAAAAAAGGTTAGTCATCACTGGTCTAGTCTCTTCTTAAAAACCTCCAGTGATGGAGTGCCCTGAAGGCATTTCTGAAGGCAAGCTGTTCCACTGGTGAATTGTCCTTACTGTTAGGAAGTTTCTCCTTAATTCCAGAGGTCACCACATACTTCTGTCCTTTCAAACTTTCTATTTCATTCTTCTCCTCAGTTCAACTATCGGGTTAATTTTTATTTCCCTATCTCCCCTCTCTACCTTCGCTTCTCTCTGACTAACTCAGATCCTCATCCTGTAATAAATATCAGATTCTTTCAATAACGATCAGGAAACCCGGTTCTCATTTCTGAGGTAACTACTCTTTAATGCATGAACACGTAACAGCTGACGAACACACAGAGAATGCAAAGAACGAACGTAACTGGCTCTGACACTTCTTATATGCTACTGTCAAAACATATGTAACCAATCACCGGGCTGACCGGCATGCTAACCCAATCACAGCCCAGGACACTTAATACCATTGCACTAGGGGGCGCTCTCATAGATCATGCTCAGTATACAACATCCTGTTTTAGCATCTCTAAATTAAGAAATGGAAGAGTTCTACTCTCATACATACATGCATGCATGTATACCAGAGGTGGCATTCAGTCGGTTCTAACCAGTTCTGGAGAACCAGTAGCAGAAATGTTGAGTAGTTCAAAGAACCGGCAAATACCACCTCTGACTGCCCCCCCATCTATTCTCTGCCTCCCGAGTCCCAGCTGATCGAGTCCCAGCTGATCAGCTGGGTGTTTTATTGTTGTCCTGCACATGGAGCTGGAAAGTAGGGTAGTGGGATTGGGGAGGGAATGGAGATTTTACAGTATCTTCCCTTCCCCTGGAGTGGGGTAGAAATGGAGATTTTACAGTATCCTTCCCTTCCCCTGGAGTGGGGTGGGATAGAAATGGAGATTTTACAGTATCCTTCCCCTGGAGTGGGGTGGAAATGGAGATTTTACAGTATCCTTCCCCTGGAGTGGGGTGGAAATGGAGATTTTACAGTATCCTTCCCCTGCCATGCCCACCAAGCCATGCCACACCCACCAAGCCACACCCACAGAACCGGTAGTAATTTTTTTTGAATTCCACTGATGCCTACAAATTTGTGATTCCACACATATTGAATGGGATAGTTAGTTTCAGCAGGAACTGGCAACGTTAAACTGACAATGTGGAGAAGATGATCATTGAATAATATTTTTGTACCCATTGATTGATTTTATTCTGCCTGCTTTTTTGGGGGGGGAGAATAATCTTAATTTAAGGGCCGTTGAGTTCTGGGGTGAGTATTTCGGATACATTTAAGCCAAATTATATCATTTACACCTCTGCGGAAATCACGAAGCATCGGTGTATCACTTATGCAGATTATCAGGTTCGAGAAAACACCATAATGTAAATTGTTTTCCATGTTGTAAGAGGAACAATAATACCTTTTTTTTTAACTGAACGCCAGAACAATTCTTTTATTCCTCTTCCCATACCTCTCTCGCAATCCAGTTTTCATGGTTATCAGTGTATGTTCATGGTTTGCAACAGATAATTCCCTTTTTCTTCAAGGAGCTGTGAGTGGTCCAAAAATATTAATAGGATGTGACTGGGATTTTTTTTTTTTTTAGCTAGAAGAAATTTTGCAATTGTCACAGCTTCAAACTCAGTAAACAAAAGCCACCTATGAAAATTAAATAAAGGCTTTCACAGAAATATATTATAGTCACACTGTTGTAATCACTTTATTATCATACAGGCTGTATGATGGCTTGCATGCATGCATAAAGAAAAAAAGAAGGAGGATACAATTAGTACATAAGCCGATTAATGCTTTAAGAGGGCAACATTTAATTAAATGCCTAGGACTATTCAGAAGTATTAGAGGTACATCTCAATTAAATATAATTAAGAAGGCAAGTTAAAGTAGTCAGATCAGTTACAAGTAAATTAGAAACAAATAGTCCATGTCATGAGACTATGTTGAGGTGGGGTCCTTAACTGCATGTCATTGCTAACTTGTTTTGACAAAAAGAAAGACAAAAAATGACTTTGTAGCTTCTTCAATATGGTCATCTCAAGAGAAGAGAAAAAATACATACAACAATGCAACACTTTATTCAGTGTCAGATAGTATAGAGCTGTTATATAGGATAAATTATATGTGTAACCGGTTGCTTTTGGATAATAGATTCTGTAAGCCTTCCTTCCTTCCTTCCTTCCTCCCTCCCTCCCTCCCTTCCTTCCTTCCTTCCTTCTTTTTTTTTAAAAAAATTGATTTATATGCCGCCCATCTCCGGAGACTCAGGGTGGCTTACAATGTGTTAAGCAATAGCCTTCATACTTTTGTATATTTATACAAAGTCAGCTTATTTCCCCACAATCCGGGTCCTCATTTTATCTACCTTAGAAAGGATGGAAGGCTGAGTCAACCTTGAGCCTGGTGAGATTTGAACTTGCAGTAATTGCAGACAGCTGATGTTAATAATAGTGCTTTAGTCTGCTGCGCCACCAGGGTTCACCACCAGGGCTTGCTTCCTTCCTTCCTTCCTTCCTTCCTTCCTTCCTTCCTTCCTTCCTTCCTTCCTTCCTTCCTTCCTTCTTTCCTTCCTGCCTTCCTGCTTTCCTTCCTTCCTTCCATCCATCCATCCTTTCTTTCTCCCTTCACTTTATTTAAAATTAAAATCTGAAGAAATCATAACATGGAAGAAATTAATTCATTGATCAATGAACAAATCACTCCAAGTATACAAAGATACATATGGACCCCCAACAATCACCAAAGTCAGTTTTATCAAGCTTCTAAAAATGTTTAAAATGGAGAAAACTAGCTAGGAAAAAGTCATGAAGTACAGGAGTAAAGTCATAAAGTAATAGGAATAAACCCCTATTCTCTAGCCTTTCTTAGTTGTTAGATATTGGTTTTTTCATGGAGAATGCAGTTATAATTTATTTACTTACTTACTTGATTGATATAACCACTCATTCCAGTTTTATGTGACTGTAGGTGGTTTAGAATAAAACAAACAAAGGCACAAAATACTGTATATCATCTAAAACAAAACTAAAAACACATAACAGGTGGGCAGAATCTAATCTATCATCCATACAACCAGGAGAGGCATTCTAACTCGTACCTAGATTTGAACCCAAAGCCAGCTTTTTAAGGAACTTAACACATAGGAAGGAGGAAAAACAGTCCTCCTCTAACTCCTGGATCTCTTCCAGAAGCTATTGATGGTATTGATTGTTGGCATTGATGAGTCATTACCTTTCAACTTGGTTTATGTTTGTGGGGGTGAGTGGAACAGAAGAAGGAGGAGGAGGAGGAGGAGGAGGAGGAGGAGGAGGAGGAGGAGGAGGAGGAGGAGGAAGGGGGAGGGGAGGGGGGAGGGGGAGGAGGAGGAGGAGGAGGAGTTAAAGGTTACATTTAGGATCCTTGAGGGTATGTTCACTGTCTTTACCAAGGCCATGTCATTGCCAGTGGACATTTCCACTCCTTACAGTCCCTTTTTTTGTGACCATCATAAAATTTTCTATGAAACTACTATCTATTACAACAAAATATTGATTTTGAAGGGGAAAATGGACCTGGTGAATGTTGAGAAAAGTGGGAATGTGAAAGAATTGCCTTTAAAAATGGAAAGAGCCAGAGAAAAATGACAATCCAAATTCCCATTTTAACTATATTGTGCATACTTTATTGGAAAGGTGTGTTCTTTCAAGAGCACTATGAAATATAAACTCTTTGGAGGGACATGCCGAGGTTAACCCGTCAGACTTGGAGAAGAAAATCTCAATACGGTTGCAATCATCTTTGTGCAGAAAATTCAACTCCAGCAGGGATTGACAATCCTAAAGCCATTGGAGAGAGGAAAAGGTCTCCAAAATTCTTCATTTAAATTTACTGAATACCAAGCCACGCAACTAGACAAATTGAATGGCAATGTATATAAACTTGCCCTCAAGTTGCATGGCTGGTAGAAGATATTGTAGAGAAAGATAATCACAATAATAGATAGGTAAAGATAAAGGTTTCCCCTATCCAGTCATGTACAACTTTAGCAACCTGGAAATAAGGAGAAATTTTCTGACAGTGAGAGCAATCAACCCATGGAACAGAAGTTGCTTTCAGAAGTTGTGGGAGCTTCATCACTGGCGGCTTTCAAGAAGAGTCTGGACTGCCATCTGTCAGAAATGGTGTAGGGTCTCCTGCTTGGGCAGGGAGTTGGACTAGATGACCTACAAGTTCCCTTCCAATTCTAAATCTGAATCTCCATTTCTTGCTCGAGGGAATTAGAGTTGTCTGAAGACTTTTCTGTGGTCATGTGGTACACCGAGGTGGACGAATCCTTCCCACCAGAGTGGTGCCTATTTATCTACTTGCATTTGCATGCTTTTCAACTGCTAGGTGGGCAGCGGCTAGGACAGGAATGGGAGTTGACTCCTTCATGGCAGTAGCCAAGTCTTGAACCCAGACTACCCACTTTCCAGCTGAAAATCTCAGCGTCTTTAACTGCTGAGCCACCATCAGAGGTGGTATTCAGCCGGTTCGTACTGGTTTGGGCGAACTGGTAGCGGAGATTATGGGCTCTATGCTGTCCTATTTAGGCACGTTTTTGAGGCTGGGTGTATGCGCGGAAGGTGTGTGAGTGAGCAAAGTGGATGCGTGGAAGGGCCGGCGCATGCACAGAAGATGCGAACATACGCGAAGCAAGTGATAAGAATATTGGAAACCCACCGCTGGCCACCATGCCTCTCTCTCCCCAATAATAGATAAGAAATGAGGTTATAGAAAGTTTGGTTAGATTCACCGTATGTGCCTTAACAAAAGAAGATCACGTTCTTCCTAAATATCTTATGCAACCATCTGCCTGAAGTCAATTCTTGAGTATTCATTTATTTCCTAGATGAGAGGTAGTACTTAATAAGCCTCTTTTTTTAAAAAAATAAAAAATAAAAAGTATTTGATTAAATTCAGCATGGAAGTTCTCATTTCAAAGATTGTTTATGCAACACCGTCACCTGAAGCTAAACAAACAGCAATTGCACTTTGTAAAATAAATGTAAACTCGCATTAACATATGGTTCGGCGTTTGAGATACATTTGCTTAAACGACAAACAAGTTATTATTTTGTTTCTAAAGGGTAACGGATAAATATAAAAGGCCTGCAATGAGCGAGGCTTGTTTTCTAATGCAACGCCGAATTTTCTTGATGGCATTATCTTTTGTTGTGATTAATAATAGAAGTTGCTGAACAACTACTATATAAGCTCTCCACAAGAGCTTCGTTCTTAATTAACAAGCCTCATTTTCGTCTCTCCCTTTCTCGCTCTCTCATGAAGGACGGAAAAAAAAAATCTTCCTTTTATTCTCCTTGCCAATCACAAGATTTTACAATGTAGCACATGAAAGGGAACTTACTCATGTCCACATAGCCTTGATCATCGTTTTTTAGTGAGCCACAATGTGGGTCATTAATCAGTTGTGTATTTCTCTCAGAAAAGCCGCACATTTACACCCGCTGAAAATTAATGAATGTCAACCACTGATAAGATGTGATACTAAAATATCGTTCGTATTGGGCATAATGGACAGACGTGGCTGGCATACGGATTTGTCATGTCATCTCTTCATCTAAAATCTATTTCGTTAATAGATTCAAAACCATATCTTATTAATCAACTCAAGGTTTCTTATCATACTAAGTCTACATTCCAATTCAGTTATGTGAGAATTTTGGTTTTGCTCCAAATGCCTTATTTATTTTATGTATTTATTTTATTTTCTACCATGTGTTATCCCTTTACCCTCTTTCCTTCTCATTCATTGATTTATTTTATTGAATTTTATTGAATGAGCCACAGTGACGCAGTGGTTAGAGTGCAGTACTGCAGGCTACCTCTGCTGACTGCCGGCTGCCTGCAATTTGGCAGTTCAAATCTCACCAGGCTCAAGGTTGACTCAGCCTTCCATCCTTCCGAGGTTGGTAAAATGAGGACTGAATTGTTGGAGACAATAGGCTGACTCTGTAAACCGCTTAGAGAGGGCTGTGAAAGCACTGTGAAGTGGTATATAAGTCTAAGTGCTATTTGCTATTTATCCTTGCTGAAATCCAAACAAACTCTCAGCAGTTTGCAGGAGTTAAAAACAAACACAAACCAAAGTATACAAATGGAAATATCTTCTGTAGGAACTCAAAACAAAAATTGCTTACACAGTATGGAGTATTCTGCTCACAAAACTCCATGCATCTGATTAAGCTCAGTTCTGAATGAGTTCATGAAGATTTCAATAAAGTGTTTTGATGAGGTGTATAGAATTAATTTGCCTCTCTCTTCTGGATTATTATTATAATCTTCTGGATTATTATTTGAGTCCTGGTTTAAAACCCTAATATTCCTAACTTTCTTAACATTCCTCCATTTAACTAACTAATCCAGACTGTGGTGAAATCCAAATTATTTTACTACTGGTTCTGTGGGTGTGGCTTGGTGGGCATGGTGTTGTTTTGTGGGCGTGGCTTGGTGGCGTGGCAGGGGAAGGATACCGCAAAATCCCCATTCCCTCCCCACTCCTGGGGGAAGGATGTTGCAAAATCTCCATTCCCACCCCACTCTGGGGCCAGCCAGAGGTGGCATTTGCCAGTTCTCCGAACTACTCAAAATTTCCGCTACCGGTTCTCCAGAACCTGTCAGAACCTGCTGGATTTCACCCCTGAGTTCAGACTTGCTGAGTTTTTCAACATCAGTCAAGTTTAACTAGCTATTAAAGATGTTGAGCTTATCAGTTGGAAAGCTGATAGCCCAGGTTTGAACCCCAAGCCCACCGTAATGGATTGAGCTCCCATTCCTGCCTCAGCTCCTGCTCACCTAGTAGTTTGAAAGCATACAAATGTGAGACGATTAATGCAGTAGATATTTCCTCAGTGGGAAGGTAACAGTGTTCTGTGTGCCTTTGGCATATAGCCATGTTGGCCACATGACCAAAGAAAATGTCTTTGGACAACACTAGCTCCCTCAGCCACAAAATGGAGATGACCTTAGAGTTGGACATGACTGGACAGGGAAACCTTTACCTTTTAGTCCAGGTCTTTTTCAACTTCGGTCAAGTTTAATTAGCCACTTCAGTCTAGTTTACACAGGGTTGTTATGCCCACAAACTCTTCAGTCTTCAATAAATACCCCTATCCCCTTAAAGGTAAAATTCAGAACCACCTTGTAAAATTCACATATTCATTTTTCGCAGAAATGTTCTGGACTGATTTCAGACGAAATCAGAAATACCAGTACAAAACATCAGAAATAAAACATTGAGGTATCATACAGTGTATAAACTTGTCATTGTAGGGAGAAACACTGAAATGAACTATCAAAGAGCTTTCTTTATTCTTTGAAAGCTGTATCTAAAAATATTGAGGCGCACATACGAGATACTTGTGTCACCATGAAATAGCCAGAGTCTATTTTCCATTCTATCAAAAAGTTATACTGTTCTCATTTCCAAGGTTTTGTTTTGTTTTGTTTTTGTTTGATTTTGCTTTTTACTGCCCATGCCTGTTAAAAGCATTTTACAGCTATGCTTGGACAGAAACAAATAAATGTGTTTCCCTTCACTATGGGAGAAGTAAAATAATAACTTTTGAGTAGGGCAAAAAGAACAATTTCTTTGTGTTGCTTCGGCTACATGAGCAGAAATGATCGTAGATATGAATAAAAACTATTTGAAGAGTTAAAAGGGTTAAAAAAACTTTTTGAAGAGTTAAAAGAGTTTGTCTGGTACAGAGACCAGACTAAAAGTATACTTTTTTAAAAAATGAGGAACTATAAATATTAAAAACAAAATCTTGATCCAATCCATATGCATAACAAAGCTTAATCAAAGTTTTCTTTGCATGGAAGGAATTCAGAGTAGACAGAATGGGAAGATATATATATTTAATTTGATTTATATGCCGCCCTTCTCCAGAGACTCAGGGCGGCTTACAGTGCGTTAAGCAATAGCCTTCATACTTTTGTATATTTATACAAAGTCAGCTTATTGCCCCCACAAACTGGATCCTCATTTAACCTACCTTAGAAAGGATGGAAGGCTGAGTCAACCTTGAGCCTTGGAGAGATTCGAACCAGCAGTAAATTGCAGGCAGCTGTGTTAATAACAGGGTGCTTTAAACCCTGTAGTACCAAGGCTCTTTAATAATAGAGTAGAGTAGAGTAGAGTAGCATAGCGTAAAGTAGCGTAGCGTAGCGTAGCGTAGCGTAGCGTAGCGTAGCATAGCATAGCATAGCATAGACTGGACTGGACTGGACTGGACTGGACTAGAATAGAATAGAATAGAATAGAATAGAATAGAATAGAATAGAATAGAATAGAATAGAATAATAAGTTGGAAGGGACCTTGGAGGTCTTCTAGTCCAACCCACTACTTAGTCAGGAAACCCTACACTACTTCAGACAAATGGTTGTCCAATCTCTTCTTAAAAACTTCCAGTGTTGAAGCATTTACAAATTCTGGAGGCAAGTTGTTTCACTGATTAATTGTTCTGTCAGGAATAATGAAATATTGAAATATTACCCACATCCAAAGAGACTCTTCTGTTTAGGACATAAATAGATCACTTTCTTTTCTAAGCATTCTGACAGCACTGGATATTTTTTTTCCTCTTAAGTTCTTACGTAATGTCCCAGTACTGCACTTCTAGGAATGCCTAGAAGTAAATCCCAACTGGAGTCAGTTGGAACTTGGCATGTCCAAAATAATTAGACTGTAGGCTCAGAGCATTAAATGCAGTATTCACATTCATATGGTAAACAGATATGAAATCTAAACTTCACCTGACCCCTTGCAGGGTGGAGTCTGGGCAACTGATTGGAGAGCTGAGTGATTACTGGCCGGATGCCCTCCCTGTTGCCAATGCGGAGTTATGTTCAGCAGATATATGAGCCACAGTGGCACAGTGGTTAGAGTGCAGTATTGCAGGCTACTTCGGCTGCCTGCAATTTGGCAGTTCAGATCTCACCAGACTCAAGGTTGACTCTGCCTTCCATCCTTCCGAGATGGGCAAAATGAGGACCCAAATTTTGGGGGACAATATGCTGACTCTGTAAACCCCTTAGAGAGGGCTGTAAAAGCACTGTGAAGTGGTATATAAGTCTACGTGCTATTGCTATTGATGCCATCTATCCAGGTTTCTAAAGGCCAGATCCAGTGTCACTGTTTAAAAAAATATATAGGCATGTGGGAGATCACCTCAGAGTACAGTTCCCTCATTGGGCATGGTGCGTATCAGTTTTGCAAGAAATATGCTATCTGTTTTTGCTGAATAAATAGATGAAGGGGTGAAAATTAAATTAACCCTGCAAACATTGCTTGCTTGCACATTGTAGTCTGCCACAGAGTACCACAGGCTACGAAGTCTCTTGTTCATTGATAGCAGGCATTCCTGAAGATTTTCTCTTTGCATTTTTATTGCTTAGCAACCTCAATGTCCTCCTTCCAATTCTCTTCCCCTCCCCCCCAAAAAAAATCAAATATGAAACACTATGAATTTGGTATGAATACATATTTATGCCAGTTAAATACCTCTCACACTCAGTTGTTTATTTGATATTAAATTATTGCCCTTGGTCAGAAAAGTGTGTGTTCTGTCTTACCAAGACATTTTTCCCCCCCAGTCAGAACTTTCCGAGAAGCAAAAGTGTTTGACTTTTTTTTTAGATGCTCCAGATTTTTCAAGCAGTGTCAGGTACGATCTACAGGGGGTTCTTTTCCTATCATGATAAACTATTTCAATGTTTATTCCCCAAAAAGACTGCCTTCGTGTTGTTGATCTGTTTGCCCTCATGGCTGGTCAGAGACTTAAAGCAGTATTTTATTTTATTTTATTTTATTTTTTGGGTAGTGTGGTTGAACAGATGCTCTGTCTGCTAGAAAACTCCTCGAAGTAAAGTGGCCAAGTGGGACGACCTATCGAATGTAACATTTAAAAGACTGAAGTTAAATGGTGTGGAGAAGGAGGGAGGGAAGGAAGGAAGGAAGGAAGGAAGGAAGGAAGGAAGGAAGGAAGGAAGGAAGGAAGGAAGGAAGGAAGGAGGGAAGGGGGAGAGAAAGGTGGGAGGGAGGAGAGAGGGAGGGAGGAGGGATGGATGGATGGGAGAGGGAGAGGGAGAGGAAGAGAAGGATGAAAGGAAGGAATGAGGGAGGGAAGAGAGAGGGAAGGAGGGAGAATGAGGCAGAGAGAAATAGGGAGAGGGAGAGAAGGAAAGAAGAAAGGAAGGAAAGAAGGAAGGAAGGAAGGAGGAGGGAGGGAGAGGGGGAAGTGAAGGAGGAGAGATGGAGGGAGTAGGGAGGGATGGAGGGATGGAGGAATGGGGAGAGGAAGAAAAGGAAGGAAGGAGGGAGGGAGGAGGGAGGGAGGAAGGGAGGGGGAGAGGGGGAAGGGAGGGAGGGAGGAAGTAGGGAGGGATGGAGGGATGGGAAGAGGGAGAGGGAAGTATGAAGGAAGGAAGAAGGAGGGAGGGAGGGAGGGAGGGAGGAAGGAAGGAAGGAAGGAAGGAAGGAAGGAAGGAAGGAAGGAAGGAAGGAAGGAAGGAAGGAAGGAAGGAAGGAAGGAAAGGAGGAAGGAAAAGAGGAAGGAAATGAAATGCAATTCTTAAGAATCTCTGCCGGTATGAAGTTGAATAACTGTTCATTCATTGGAAAGTGGCTTCAGCTGTGATGTATAGCCCACTTATTGGAGAAAAATAAATGAGCCTGAGCTGTGGTCAGTCTATCATTCTTCGCATGGTTGTCATGGCAAAAATCAGTCCATTATGATTGATTCCTATGATATATAACTAAGATATAAAGACTTTTATACCATCAAAATATGCTGGATCCATATGTTCCGTGCCCAGAACTATACCCTGCTGTTCTGTATCTTTTGCAGCTTCCCAGTTATTTATTGTCCATTCTTATTTAGGTATCTACAAAGGGGTTGTGATTGATGCAATTATTTACAAATGACCCTCTTTCCCAAAGGACTCGAAGTAGCTGTTTACGATGCGAAGAAATAAAAAGCGTCAACACTTTAAGCTAAGACAAAACTCTGCCAGTGCCAAAACTCTTGCAGAATAAGACAACATTTAAAATCTTCCCCTCAAAAAGTCAGGAGATGGAGGCTGTTCCCTGAATCAAGAAATAGCACGTGCTTAACGACAGAAAGAAGCATTGAGTAGGTACAGACTCTGAAATAGTTGACCCTCCGTACAAAGATGATGGAATAAAAAATTTCTCCGGAGGAGCTGGGAATCAAAATACTTTACGTGTTTGTGTCTATGTGTCTATGTTCCTTTATTAACATGGATTCAATTTTAAATAATGATTGCACAATTATCCCTTCCTTCCTTCCTTCCTCCCTTCCTTCCTTTCTCCCTCCCTCCCTTCCTCTCCCTTCCTTCCTTCCTTCTTTCCTCCCGCCCACCCTTCCTTCCTTCCTTCTTTCCTCCCGCCCACCCTTCCTTCCTTCCTTTCTCCCTTCCTGGAGAATGGATAAGAAGAATCCATGACCTCAATGCCTTCCGTCGTTCCCTGAAAACCTATCTTTTTCAGCAAGCCGGGTTGGCTTAGAAGAAATTTTTAAATTCTTTTAATTAGTTTGTGATTCTTAACTTTCGGGCCAAAATTTATATATTTTTTTAAATGTTTTAATATTTGTATTCTATGTTTTTTATCTTGGCTGTACACCGCCCTGAGTCCTCAGGGAGAAGGGCGGTATATAAATTGGAAATTAAATTAAATTAAATTCCTTCCTTCCTTCCTTCCTTCCTTCCTTCCTTCCTTCCTTCCTTCCTTCCTTCCTTCCTTCCTATCTCCCTTCCTTCCTCCCTCTGTCCCTTCTTCTCCCTCCTTTCCTTCCTTTCTCCCTTCCTTCCTTCTTTCCTTCCTCCCTCCCTTCCTTCCTTTCTACCTCCCTCCCTCCTTTCCTCCTGTCTTTCATCCCTCTCACCCTTCCTTCCTTCCTTTCTCCTTCCCTTCCTTCCTTCCTATCTCCCTTCCTATCTCCCTTTCTCCCTTCCTTCCTTCCTTTCTTCCTTCCTTCTTTCCTTCTTTCCTTCCTCCCTTCCTCCCTTCCTCCCTTCCTTTCTCCCTTCCTCCCTCCCTTCCTTCCTATCTCCCTTCCTATCTCCCTTTCTTCCTTCCTTCCTTTCTACCTCCCTCCCTCCCTTCCTTCCTTTCTTCTTCTCCCTAGTGTATTTCCATAAGTGCAGGGTCTGCTTTTCGGATCATTAAATGCCACTTTGCACAGTCAGCTGTGTCTCCAGAGCGCAGGCCCGTGACTTGCATATCTTTGTTGATGGTGTCTTGCCAGCTCCGTTTTGGATGCCCGTGAGGTCGCCAGCCATTGACTTTTAGTTGGTAGGCAGTCTTGGCCACGGGGGAAGGTGCTGCTCTCTGGACGTGTCTATTGCAGCAGAGTCGGCCTTCTCTCATCTTCTCTATAATTGGTGCCACACCCAAATGTTGTCGAATGGTGTCATTTGTGATGTGGTCAAGAAGGGAGATGCCCGATATCCAATGGAGCATTCACATTTCCATGGCATGGAGAGAGCTTTCAGTCCCAGTTGTTGCTGCCCAGCATTCAGTGCCATACAGTGCAACAGGGCGGATTGTTGTCTTTCGCTTAAGTGTTTCCATTTAAACTTTTCCCCCCCTCAATATTTATTGTACATTGTCAGGGGGTATTTATTCTAAAAGTTCAAATCACTTACTTTCCCCTCACCCAATTTTTTTTTTTAAAGGAAGATGGTGGAGGGATTTTGGAATCTTATATTTTCCGGATATTTCCTTTTTACATAGTTTATTGAAATAATAGTTGAAGTTACAAGAGATTAATGCTGCAGAGGGTCAGCTGCTAATCCAAAGATAAGCTCCCAGAGTCTGAAAAAATAATAATAATGGATACCCAGAAACATTCAGCTAATCCAATTTTACAATGACCTAGACAGACCAGTATTTCCCTCTGAGAATAATTCAATTTCTAGAAGACAGTTAGGCTAACATATACAAGATTTATGTGGTCCACCACAGTGCTAAAGGAGTGTTTCTAAAAACAAATCTAGTGTGACAGGAAGCTGCTATTATTTATAGGCCAAAACATAATTCTCAGTAGGCCTTCTCACATTCAGTTCTGAGTTTATCAGAATCTCTCGGTTGCAATATTTATTCTTTTAATCATTGTATCTAATCATCACGACTACTTTCCTGCACTTGAGCTACTCAACGGAGAAAAAAAAAGATCAGGTTGGAAACACAAGCATCCAGATATGGTGGAAGTATATATTTTCAAAGCAAGGGACTGCTGTGAAAAATGACAACTGTGCAAGAAAATATCTATTTTTATATGGAGATTTCCCCAAAGGTGTTTTTTCAAGAGGCAACTGGTCTCTCTGGTTTTTCTTTGAAGATGTTTCGCTTCTCATTCAAGAAGTCTCCTGATTGCTTATTTGTACCCTATGACTATCATTAAGTGTTGTACTTTATGATTCTTGATGAATGTATCTTTTCTTTTATGTACACTGAGAGCATATGCACCAAGACAAATCCCTTATGTGTCCAATCACACTTTGCCAATAAAAAATTCTATTCTATTCTATTCTAAGCTTCTTTGACTCTCTTTATATTTTTTCTTTTTTTTCTTTAAATCATCTGTTTCCACTGACAAGGGTGCAGAAATCAAACTTAGGGTGCTGTTAGATCATGCACTTTAGCTGAAACTCATCTACTACATGATGAACAATTTTAGCAACCCATTCTTCATAAAACTGATTATGATATTTATTTTTCAATTTCACGGCATCACCCATTAAAATGTCATCAAAAATAGATGATAGATAGATAGATAGATAGATAGATAGATAGATAGATAGATAGATAGATAGATAGATAGATAGATAGATAGATAGATAGATAGATAGATAGATAGATAGATAGATAGATGGCTGGGCAGATGGGCGGATGGATGGATAGATGGATAGATGGATGGATGGATGGATGGATGGATGGATGGATGGAGAGAAAGGATAGAGAGATAGATAATGATAATAGTGACATATAAATAGATGGAAAGAAAGATGATAAAGATACAGGCAGGCAGGCAAACAGATAAACAGAGAGACAGACAGGAGGAGGAGGTGGAGGAGGAGGAAAAGGAAGAAGAGGAGGAGGAAGAGCAGACAAACTCTTGATTAGTAAACAGAACTTAATTTCCCTTCTGATTCCTGAAAGTAGATGCCTGTAACTTGAGCGATTTATTTTCCTGAAAGTCAGAGTTAAAAGAAGCTGAAAGTATTTGATTATTGTTAACAGTTATTGTGCCTTATAAGGAAAGGTGTGTGTGTGTGTGTGTGTGTGTGTGTGTGTGTGTGTGTGTGTGTGTGTGTGTGTAGGATGAGAATTAAGCATACAAGCTTTTAATTGACCAGTAAATTAATCAAAGATTTAGTTGATTAATTCCAGAAAAGCCATTTTTAATTGATGATCTTTCAGTATGATAAATGAACAGGTGTGATGCATACTATAGGATGTTAATTTGTAGGACGGTGGCAGATTTTCTCTCTGGGGTATTACCATAGCAGGGTATTGAGTCAATAGAAACACTGCTACACTCACTGACACATATTCAGACACATATGAAATTTGCCTCCTCCCATTTTCAACAATGGACAGCACTTGTACATTAATTGGTAAACTGTTCGCTTGCTTTATTATTCCGAAATAAGGCATTTTTACACAGCATAATAAGGTTGATATATTCAACGATTAGCGAATTACGGTTCAGTTTGTATTCTGTGATTTGTTGCCCAAATGATACAAATTAGCTAATTTGAATAATTCCTGCCACTTGTACAATGACATCAGGATGGCGATGATATTCTGCATGATTTCATGCAGATGCTTGTGGTTCCCTGTGCTATATATCCAAGATATAATTCTTGGACAATCTTTCACCCTGCAAAGCCTTCATCATCCATTCCCCTTGATAAGAATCTACTCCTTCGTGTCATCCAAGTCATGGTTGTCCCAAAGATGCTTTTTCAAAAGGCAAATGGACTTTCTTTGTTTTTCCTTGAAGGCATCTTGTTTCTCAACCAAGAAGCTTCTTCAGTACTCCTTTATCTCTTCTTATCTCTTCCTGTAGTCTTAGGGGCTTAGGGGCTTTCTACATCCATATCAGTGGTGGATTGCTCCCAGTTCACCCTGGATCGGGCGAACTGGTAGCAGCGGTGGCGGGACTGCCCACCCACCTGGACATCTCTGTGCATGCGCAGAAGCATTGTATGCTCACGCCCACAAGCAAACTGGTAGCGATGGGATTTGAAACCCACTACTGATCCATATCCTCAGTTTCCAACTCAGGAGCAACGGAATCTCTAACTATTCTTTCACTGCTACTACCAGGTTTTGATCTTCTCCATCTGACCTATCTTTCCCTGAGAATGATTATCAGCTTGACCCAGACATGTCCCTATAAGACCAAGGTGTGCCGAACCTGGAGATTATTTTCTGAGGTCAGCAATCTCTGCAAAGTACATAAATTAGCTTAGTTTAGCTTTGGTTTTCAGAAATGGCTCAGCTGATATTTCTATTGCTCTGCAAAGCCATCATGAACACCTTCTGTTTTGAAGAGTAGCTTGCAATTTTAAAATAAATATTGTTTGTTACACTTTCTTTGCAGGTTTAATATCTTCTAGGTAAATTTAAAAGGACCTTATCTCACCTTTTACCATAGACACAAAAATAAGAGATGTGAAATCAGAATAAAATAAATAACTTTATTGTCATTGTACATGTAACACAGTATACCCATACAACGAAATTCACTTAACACCCAAAGACCAAGAGACACATAGACTTTAAACCAGAGATATTTTTATTAGGGATTTTACCAGAAATATAAAAAAAAGAACTGCAGTATTTAATTCTGAATCTTCTAACAGCAGCTAGAATTGTATTTGCTAAAAATTGGAAAGTAGAAATGATACCTACAGATGAAGAAATTATTAGGAAAATGTTGGACTGTGCCGAAATGAGTAAACTGACATTAGAAATAAGAGAGCAGGAAGAGAAACAATATTATTTGATATGGGATTTATTTTATCATTGGGTAGATAATAAAAAATGGTGATATATAAGTAAATGCTGAAATACTTTAAATGATGATACAACTGATATATTTTACATAAAAATAAGTTTTGGATATGTAGTGATATTGTGAAGAGAGGAGAGGGAACTAGGGATGCAAACCGACCAATGTACTGTCTGTACTTGATTGAATGAATGATGTTTGTATGTTATTTTTCTTTCTTTCTTTTTTTAAATAAAAAATGATTTGGAAAAAAAAAACACCCAAAGACCAGGTCCAACACACATAACAATCCACAAACACCTCCCCCCACCACAAATTCCCCACCCCTAAACAACCCAAACATCCACACAACAGACCAAGTAATGCTGTCCAACAGCTAACTGATGGTGGTCCTTTAGTTCATTGTTGAGTACAATTATAGCTCTGGGATAAAAACTATTCAGAAAACATGTGGTCTGAGTTTTAATTGTTCTGTATCTTCTGCCAGAAGGCAACAGTCTGAAAAGATTGTAAGCAGGATGTGAAGAGTCTCTGAGAACGTTATGCAACTTCCTCAAACAGCGAGATTCGAAGATGTTATCCAGGGCTGGTAGCTGGACTCCGATGATATTCTTGGCAGTTTTAATGGTTCTCTGTAGAGCTTTTTTGTCCACTGCAGAGCTGCTCCCATACCATACAAGAATGCCGTATGTCAGGACACTCTCAATGGTGCTGCAATAGTAGGACAGAAGTAGATGCTGAGATAGATTTATCTTCCTGAGCATTCTCAGGAAGTACAGCCTCTTCTGTGCCTTCTTCACAAGCATTTTAACATTCATAGTCCATGAGAGGTTCTTCAAGATATAAATGCCCAGAAATTTAAAACTACCCACCCTCTCCACCTCCTCACCATTTATGTACAATGGTAAATGTACATCTCTCTTCCTCCTGAAGTCAATTATTAGTTCTTTAGTTTTTGTGGTGTTAAGTCTGAGAAGTACTTCTCATAAGGGTCAGTGGTGGTATTCAGCCGGTATGGACCAGTTTGGGCGAACTGGTAGCAGCAACCAAAGGTGGGCCTGACCACCTGCCCCGGCACTATCCCATCCTATTTAGCCATGTTTTCGAAGCCGGGTGCATGCACTGAAGGCACGCACCTGCGCAAAGCACGTGGGGCAAACCGGTGGTAAAAATATATGAAACCCACCTCTGATAAAGGTGATTCATATCTCCTGAACTATTCCCTCTTTTGGATTGTTTTATATGGTAGGATGGATGGATGGATGGATGGATGGATGGATGGATGGGAGGGAGGGAGGGAAAGATAGATAGATAGATAGATAGATAGATAGATAGATAGATAGATAGATAGATAGATAGATAGATAGATGGATGGATGGGAGAGAAAGAGAGAAAGAAAGGAAGGAAGGAAGGAAGGAAGGAAGGAAGGAAGGAAGGAAGGAAGGAAGATAGACATAGATTTTTTTTGTTTTTAAAGACTTTCATATATGTGTGTATGAATATGTACACACACAAACACAAGTTTTTTTTATAATTTTTATGTTCTAGACACTATCTTGCTTCTTTTGAGCCTCTTACACACACGTGGATGCCATATGCACACAAACAGAGTCATCTAGTCTCGGATTCCAATCTATTTATTCAGAACTCTTTTCCATCTAAGTTTTACCCACTCCGTGAATTAAACACACACGGATCCACATTTATTTTGATATACCACCTTCTCTGATATGAATATTTAATACCACATTTGCAAGGTTAATTAATATGGGAGAGATGATTGATAGATAGATGACATGCACACAGAAGAGAGAGCAACAGATAAACCTAAAGAGATCTGCGGTTTCCTTTAAGGTTAGAATTGTCACCGTGATTTTTTTCTGAAGTCTAATTTGGATTTCCCTTCAATGTCTAAAGGAATGTCAAAGGAATGTCATGAAAAGCTAGAAGAATGTCCAACTGTTACCGTTGTGTTGATGAGGGGAAGAATGGACTATGAATCCCTATACTGTACTGACATCAGTTGAACGTCAGCTGGAATTGAAACTCAGACTTCATCTGGACATTTTTCATTACACAGCTGTCGGTGGGATTTGGAAGGACACAAAATAATTGGGTGAGATTAAAAAAATGTCTTAGACATGGACGCCTTACATCAACAGAAGTTTGGGGATAGGAATAGTGTTCCCAACATACCACGGAGAAATAGCATAGGAGGCACTTTAAGGATATTTTATTGTCAATAAAATGTTCAATAAAGTCTTCTTCGAATTGAAATTCTGTCACGACGACTGTAGGTTGGTATGTTGGCTTGCTTTACTTCTCAATCCAGTGTATAGTTTGGGGTTTTTCTGATAGTCTACCATTCCTGTACTAACTGTAGCAAATGACCAGGCTGAGCGTAAGAGAGGGGTCAAATGTATCATAAGTCACGAGTCCCCACCCGCAAGGGATCTAAGTCTAGTGCCCCTTTGAATGCCTTTATCTCCCGCTCATTTTCTTTCACCGTTAGTTGGTCAGATTCTTGTAGAGAGCTTAAGTTTGCAATAAATCTTTATGCTCATTTGAACTGCCTGAATCTCCTGATTTCCCCGGCACTTGACACTAACCAGGTCTGATGATAGTTAGATATTGCCATCCCAGGTTATCTTTCTATGAAAGATAAAGCAAGCATTTTGTTTTTAATGAAAAAAAAAATGCTTGGGCCACCCAGTTTGTTCTTCCTTACAAGGAACCCCAAGACAAATTTGAACCTGAAGCTCACATTGATAATTTGAAATTGAAACTTTAAAGGAATCTTGCAGGCTTAGGTATTGAAATGCTTCTGACCAGGAATCGTGAAGAGAGAGAAAAATAGTGGCATATTTTCAATGGCATATTTCAGAACCCACTGTTTCTAATTATTAACTGTGCTTTTCTACAGTTCTTTCTTTGACAAGCAAACCTAATCTAAATGATGCATTGTGACTCCCAAGTTAATAGACGAAAAATAAATTTGCGAGTTAAAGTGAGGTTCCACAATCAAATAAATCACCTCTGCTTATTACAATCATTCTTCAAAAGGTAAAAGTAATCAAACAAAAAAGGGATAGTGTTGACTCTGGATTTAATTGGTCCTTCTGTAACTTTTCTTCTATGTTTATCAAGGTTTGATAGTGCTCCATTTTTAAGGTGCTTGAAGCACCAGCTGTAGGATAAATATGCAGTCTTGATTACTTTCTATAGATTGTGATTAACTCCTCCATAAATCGAGATATAGTAGAACCTATTACATTAGAACTGTACTAAGGTGCGGAAATAAATATTCAAAGGTTTTTGCAACATATATCAATTCAATTTTCCAACTAAAGCCATTGTTCCAGATCATAATGAAAAGAAGGACTAGGGGAGACATGATAGCAGTCTTCCAATATCTCAGGGGCTGCCACAAAGAAGAGGCAGTCAAGCTATTCTCCAAAGCACCTGAGGGCAGGACAAGAAGTGATGGATGGAAACTAATCAAAGAGAGAAGCAACCTAGAATTAAGGAGAACTTTTCTGACAGTTCAAACAATTAATCAGTGGAACAACTGGCCTCCAGAAGTTGTGAATGCTCCAACACTGGAAGTTTTAAAGAAGATTTGTCTGAGGTGGTATAGGGTTTCCTTCCTAAGCAGGGGGTTGGACTAGAAGACCTCCAATGTCCCTTCCAATTCTGTTATTCTATTCTAAATAAGGGCAAAAATCAAAGGTATAGAATAATTCTATAAGCACCTGCTCAGCAGTCCTCCTGAGTTCAGAATTGTTCACAGGAATGGTATATTGGAACCATGACTAATATTGAGAAACCTGAGAAATATTTATTCTGAAAACTCCTAATGGAACAGTATTTTCTGTTATTTTTCTAAATCTCTGGCTGCCTAATCATAGAAGAAAAAGATGTTGATCATACATGTGTGACAGAGAGCCACAGAAATAAAAATGAAGAGATTGGATAACTATTTGTCTGAAGTGGTGTAGGGTTTCCTGTCTAAGCAGGAAGACCTCCAAGGTCCCTTCCAACTAGAACAGAATAGAATAACAGAGTTGGAAGGGACCTTGGAGGTCTTCTAGTCCAACTCCCTGCTTAGGCAAGAAACCCTACACCACTTCAGACAAATGGTTATCCAACCTCTTCTTATAAATTTCCAGTGTTGTAGAATTCACAACTTCTGGAGGCAAGTTGTTCCACTGATTAATTGTTCTAACTGTCAGGAAATTTCTCCTTAGTTCTAGGTTGCGTCTCTCCTTGATTAGTTTCCACCCATTGCTTCTTTTCCTGCCCTCAGGTGCTTTGAAGAATAATTTGACTCCTTCTTCTTTGTGGCAACCTCTGAGATATTGGAATCCTGCTATCATGTCACCCCTAGTCCTTCTTTTCATTAAGCTAGACATACCCAGTTCCTGCAACCGTTCTTCATATGTTTTAGCCTCCAGTCCCCTAATCATCTTTGTTGCTCTTCTCTGCACTCTTTCTAGAGTCTCAACAGCTTTTTTACATCATAGCGACCAAGACTTTGCTACTTCTATTCTATTCTATTCTATTCTATTCTATTCTATTCTATTCTATTCTATTCTATTCTATTCTATTCTACTCTACTCTACTCTACTCTACTCTACTCTACTCTACTCTACTCTACTCTACTCTACTCTACTCTACTCTACTAAATTTGAGTAATTTGTTAAGGACTTTAAACTGAATTCCCCACAGCAAGGGGATTACTCCCTTTCAAAAAAAAGTAAAAGGGCAGAATATGCATGTGTAAGTGGCCCCTATATGAAACAAGCACTTTGCAGCTTTTCTTCTGGGGAGAAAATAATGACCCTCTTCATAGTTAAAGAGAGTGATTGCCCATGATTTCAAATCCCCTGGAGGATTATAAAGGCATTTGGTTGGATATAGCTACCTCTTTACTGGAGAACATTGGGGAAGGGTGGGATTGAATGCATAATGTAAGGACAGATGTTCCTTTCTTCTTTCCACACCCAACTTTGGATACACCTGAAGAGAATAATAAAAAGATTGGGAAAACGTATCTAGCATTTTACAACATCTGCTTCATCCAGTGTCTTCTTACGTAAAAAGAGAGATAACAGAATAACGGAGTTGGAAGGGACCTTGGAAGTCTTCTAGTCCAACCCCCTGCCTAGGCAAGAAACTGTTGGAAGAAGTGTCCTTCTAGGTTCAGTTCCAAGTGAATTCATGGAAGTTGCTTGGAAAGAAGGTTTATTGATGAACAGGATCACATGGCTTGAGTTCCTGAACAGAAAAAAGGGCAGAGATGCTGAGAGTGCCTTGGTTTTATGCCCTCTCTGGGCCCCACCCTAGAGCTTCCTGTTCCTGTGTAAGAAATGCACTCTGACTGGTGGTCAGACTCCCAGGGGGTGGGGTTTAGCTAACTTTATAGGTTGTCTTTCTCCCAGGCTTGGTTGGAGCCTTGCTGGCTGATGTAATCTTCCCAGGTGCCATGGTGGTGAGTTTCTGTTGCTAGATGAGTCCTATTATGTCCTGGAGGCCATGTCTTTTGTGTTGCAGATGAGCTGGCCCAGGCCTTAATGGCCCATTGACAAAGGTGGGAGGGGGCTGAGTTTCTGCCTCAGGGGGAAATATTCTGCCCTTTTAATAGTTCCTAAAATATTTCATTTTTCTAGGAGAGGGGTGGATGCTAATTTCCTGCAAAATCCTACACCAGATAGAGCAGGAACCAATTATATATCTCCTGACAGAGACAACTAACTCAAACAATACCTGCAGAATGCCTAGATTGATTATAAAAGGAACCTTCTACTTTCCAATTTTTAGCAAATACAATTCTAGCTGCTGTTAGAAGATTCACAATTAAATACTGCAGTTCTTTGTTATATATTTCTGGTAAAATCCCTAATAAAAATATCTCTGGTTTAAAGTCTATGTGTCTCTTGGTCTTTGGGTGTTAAGTGAATTTCGTTGTATGGGTATACTGTGTTACACGTACAATGACAATAAAGTTATTTATTTTATTCTGATTCCACATCTCTTATTTTTGTGTCTATGGTAAAAGGCGAGATAAGGTCCTTTTAAGGAGGCTGAAGAAGCTTCTTGGATGAGAAGCGAAACGTCTTCAAAGAAAATCCAGAACATCCAATTGCCTCTTGAAAAAAGAACCTTTCGGACAGTTGCTCAAGAGATTTGCAGGACTTGGTTCACAAATGAGAGGCAGAGAAGGGTGTAGGGCAGGGGTGGGATTCAAAAATTTTAGCAACCGCTTCTCTGCCCGGTTGCTGGGTGGGCATGCCATGGTGGGCGTGGTCTACACGGCCTCTTTCACCATGGCTGGGGGGGTTATTTTCACCCTCCCCAGGCTCCAGAGGCTTCCCTCGAGCCTCTAGGAGGGTGAAAACGGCCTCCCCCAGGCTCTGGAGGACCTCCAGAGGCCAGAAATGGGCCTGTTTCCGGAGTTCTAGAACTTCTGGGAGGCCCATTTTTCACCCTCCCAGAGCCTCCACACGGGCTCTACACTTACCTGGCATCCAAAATGAGCCACGTGGAGACTCCTGGGAGGGGTGGGTGGGGTAGGCGGGGCCAACCAGTCCTTGCAACTACCGGTTCAGTGAACCAGATGTAAAATTAGCATCCAGTTTGCCCGAACCGGTCTGAACCAGCAGAATCCCACCCCTGGTATAGGGGCCACAAGTTGTAGAGTTTTCTTCAAAAACCTGTGGCAGGTCAAGATGTAAGCACAAAAGGCTGCCCAGATTGCGCGTAGAAAGTGGGTAGGCCTCGGTAATCTAAAAAGAGATGCTTCCTCACAATTTTCTCAAAGTGGGAGATATTTCTGTTACTGTACCCATTGTATCAAGAAGAAGGCCTATCCTTGCAGACCAGCAAAAAAAAAAAAAAGTAGTCTATCTAGGAGAAGAACTGGCTGTAGTTTGCTGTAGTTTTTCTGTTGTTCAACACAAAAAGGCTCATTACCAAAGAAAGATGGAATATATGTGTTGCTGTGCGGTAAAAATAGGAGGAGGAAAAAAAAATCCTTTTGTCCTTACCACTGTATTACAAAATATTTGTTTCTCCCTTCATTACAATGCATTTTTATTATAATTATGTTTTCATTTTATAATTCACTGCAGGGTCAGATTACTGTGCCTATGAACCTTTAATTAAAATCAAACATAGCTTCTTTTGCACTACGAGTCAACCCATTTCAATAGCAAGTCATTGTGCAGTGAAAGAGGAGGGACACGGAAAACCTGTGGAAATCAGGAAATCAGAGCTGTTTCAGGGGATTTGGGCCTGAAGAGAAAGATGTGCCTTGTTGTGAAATTAGAAGAAGGAACTTCTTCTTTTTGTGCCATATCCATCATCGGACATTGGCGATCATGTTGGCAATTCTATTTTTGTCAACAGCCGTATGAAAAAGTGCTGCTGAGTTTTGTCCAAACCAGTCCCTTAGGTTTTGAAGCCATGATGTTCTTCTTCTACCTGGACCTCGTTTGCCTTCAATCTTTCCTTGGAGGATTAAGTGAAGGATGCCATATTTTTCTGGGTGTCGCATCACATGTCTAAACGTTCTAACTTTTGCTTTTCAATGGCTTTGATTATTTCCCTTTGCTTTCCCAGGCAGTTTATCACCTCGTCATTTGTCATTTTGTTAACCCAGTTTATACCTAACAGTTGTCTGTAAATCCACATTTCAAATGCTTCTAGTTTCTTCAAGTGGTTTTCTGTCAGAGACCAACTCTCCACTCCATAGAGCAGGATAGAAAAGATGTAACATCTGACGAGCCTGATTTTCAGTTTTAGGCTTATGTCGTTACTGCAGAAGACCTTTTTCACTTTGGAAAAAGGAAGGAACAGAACACAGAATAACAGAGTTTGCAGGGACCCTTGAGGTCTTCTAGCTAGTCCAACCCCTGCCCAAGCAGGAGATCCTACACTATTCTGGAAATGTAGATGTCCAACCTCTTCTTAAAAACCTCCAGTGATGGAACACCCATAGTTTCTGAAGGTAAGCTGGTTAATTGTTCTCACTGTCATGAAATTTGTGGGTTCTCTCCTTGATTGATTCCCATCCATTGCTTCTTTTCCTGCCTTCAGGTTCTTTGGTAAATAGGTTGACCACCTCTTCTTTGTGGCAGTCCCTTGGATACTAGAAGACTGCTATCATGTCATTCCTAGTCCTTTTCACTAGACTAGACGCCCAGTTCCTGCAACGTTCTTCATATGTTTTAGCCTCCAGCCCACTAATCGTCTTTGTTGCTCTTCTCTGCACTCTTTCCAGTGTATAAACACTGATCTCCTAATAAGAGGTAACTTGAAAGTCCAGTCCAACAACTGGATTCTGAAATACCAATGTGTGATGATCAGTGGACATCTGGAGAAATGAATTAAAAGCAGATTGAAACCAATGTTGACTGTGGTTTAACAATTTAGGAATAATCTGTCTATTGAAAGTCAGTAATTGAATTTGAAGTGGTAGGGTTATGCTTATTTATCCTCAACAATAGGGCATAACTGTCTCTGCCACATTATTCTGATTAACACTCCCAGGGAATTGGGGCAAGAGAGGTAGATTATCTTGTATTCTGTAATAGGAAGTCAAGCATGAGTCTACTGCTGCACTCTTATTGGTATGTGCATTTGAACTGGATAATTATGTGGCATTTACCTGGTTGTTAAAATTAAAGTTTTTGATTAAGCGAATTAGTACATGTTATTAAATTCTGCAATGTAAACATTAACTAAGAAATTAGGAGGTAATTATGAAGAGTTCTTAGGTAGCTGACAGCAGAGACTTAATTGATGCTTGAAAGCTTCACCTCTGACTTCCTGTGGCCATTGGAAACCAAAGGCATGGAACTGAATTGATGCCACAAATTGCACATTCCTTGCTTGTAGACATTCTCCTAGGGAAGCTGAGAGGTCTATCAAGCTTTAATAGTATTCTTAATCAACATTTTGGGCTGTGCTTCGAAGCAGAGGTCAGCCTGGCTGTTAGGTCTGGATTCAAAACACTTTCTCAGAGGTTATACTAAGTTAGCTTTAGTGTCATTAGCCTGTTGCTGGCTAAATCTTCGCAACAGATAAAAAGTTTTCAGCTTACCTACAAAAATAGTTGTTTTGTAAAATAATTCCTTGTGTTACTTTCTCAAGTCATATATAAGAGTACATTTATAATTTTGCATCATTTGAGGACCCCAATGAGTAGAAGAGAAATATGTGTGCATATGTGTTTGTTTCTGGGAGGGGGGGGGTCCTAAATAAGAGTGTTGTTTTTCAACTCAGGAAAAAATGCAAAATTAAATTTCTGAGATCATGGATTTAAATTGCACTTTGAATGTCACTTCATTCTATCTATCTATCTATCTATCTATCTATCTATCTATCTATCTATCTATCCATCCATCATCCATCATCCATCATCCATCATCCATCATCTATCTATATCTATCTATTTATCTCTATCATCTGTCCATTCATCTATGTATCTCTAGCTCCCTGCCCCTTTCCCTTCCTCCCTCTTCTTTCTTTCTCTCTTTCTCTTTCTTTCTTTCATTTTTCTTTCTTTCTTTCTTTCTCTCTCTCTCTCTTTCTTTCTTTCTTTTCTTTTTCTTTTTTTCTCTCTCTCTTTCTTTCTTTCTTTCTTTCCACTTAGTACATTTTTAATGCATAACTCATCTTTTGCCACATTTCCTAATTCCCAAGATAATGCTGAGTTTTGAAGAGAGGACTTTTGAGTTATTACATCTTTGAAACAAAGCTCTGAACTGCTTTTTCGGCTTCACGTATTCTCTTGCATGTTCCCTCTTACCTTTGGCAACGACTGAGTGTTTTGCAAAGTGAGCGTCGTTTGCAAAAGGTATCCAATGCAATTATAATTCCCTATTCTATTATCCTCAGGTTGGCTTTTTTTAAAAAAAGAAAAAATGTGCAGGGTCAAATGAATATTCATAGTTGGAGGCAGTGGAGAAGAAAAGCCTTATCTTTCATACTTTCCTTTCTCATAATATGACTTGAACTTACCAGCAGGCTGAATTGACTCTAAATGGAATATTCAGGAAGAAACCTTGCCTCCAGATCTTAGCAATTTCTCTTAGTGAATTGTTGGACGCCACTCTGAAGACTTGCCGAGTTCAAGCCTTAATGCTCGAATAAAGACATACATTCCAAAGTGACTGGTCGACAATGATACTGCATCATCAGTAAAGTGAAGCTAGTCTGTTAGGTAACCTATACATTACGCTGAACAATTTCAGATCTCATCTCCCTACAGCGTTCCTTGTGAAATGAAGCTGAAGAGAACAGATCTTGGTAGGGTTTTTTTCCCTTCTTCCTCCCCACCCTCCACATTTACCATTATTAAAGAGAGGAAGGAAGTAGAGCCGAGGGGAATGAGATACGAAATCTATGGCCGCTCAGTTGTGAAGAAAGTAAATTAATAAAACTAACCTCATTTCTTTTGTACATACTTTCAGTAGAGACCCCTGAAGGACAATTCCCATTTTGTAAAAAAGTGGGGGCAGAGATAGAGAGATAAAAGAATTGAGGAAGAATGTCTACCGGGCATTGCAAAATAAAGTTCTTTTCCGTGGTATTGACATAATAAGATGTATGTCATCAGCTTCAGATACAGGGAATGAATGTATAATACATAGACATACGTCTATGGAGATCCTCAGTCATCCAGGTCATTGTTGTCCCAAAGGTGGTTTTTCAAGAGGCAACTGGACTTTCTTGTTTTTTTTAAAAAAGACGTTTCACTTAAAGTGAGAAGCGGTTCGGTGATGTCATATCGTCACCGCTACCGGCTCGGCCAAACCGGACCGAACCGGGAGGAACCCACCACTGATATACATGTACAGCAACAAAGATGATTAGGGGACTGGAGGCTAAAACATATGAAGAATGGTTGCAGTGACTGGGTATGTCTAGTTTAATGAAAAGAAGGACTAGGGGAGACACAATAGCAGTGTTCCAATATCTCAGGGGCTTCCACAAAGAAGAGGGAGTCAAGCTACTTTCCAAGGCACCCGAGGGTAGGACAAGAAACAATGGGTGGAAACTAATCAAGGAGAGAAACAAATTAGAACTAAGGAGAAATTTGCTGACAGTTCGAACAATTAATCAGTGGAACAACTTGCCTCCAGAAGTTGCAAATGCTCCAATACTGGAAGTTTTTAAGAAGATTTGTCTGAAGTGGTGTAGGGTTTCCTGCCTAAGCAGGGGGTTGGACTAGAAGACCTCCAATGTCCCTTCCAATTCTGTTATTCTATTCTAAATAAGGGCAAAAATCAAAGGTATAGAATAATTCTATAAGCACCTGCTCAGCAGTCCTCCTGAGTTCAGAATTGTTCACAGGAATGGTATATTGGAACCATGACTAATATTGTGTTACCTGAGAAATATTTATTCTGAAAACTCCTAATGGAACAGTATTTTCTGTTATTATTCTAAATCTTTGGCTGCCTAATCATAGAAGAAAAAGATGTTGATCATACATGTGTGACAGAGAGCCACACAAATAAGAATGAAAATGCGCACAGAAGCTCTTGTAAAAGGCGAAAGTATGGGTGGTAATCAGAGGTTCTATTAAAGCTGGTTCAGACCGGTTCAAGCCAACCAGTAGAGGAAATTTTGAGTAGTTTGGAGAACTAGCAAATCGCATCACCGGCTGGGACTTAGAGGAAAGCGGCAGCTCACAGCTGCTAAATTGCACAAGACCCTCTACCAGCAGTGCGGAGAGAAGCAGCCACTGTCCCGGAGAGCAGAAATGGAGGGGAGCAGGCCCCAAAGGCTGCTAGATTGAGCCTCTCTGAGTGGCAGAAGCCACGTGCGCTCACATTTTCTGAACCCGTGGTGAAATTATTTGAAACCCACCACTAGTGGGAATATAAATTCTTTCTAAACCAGCTGTATATTCTTCTGTGTTTGGTTGCCTAACACAATAGTCACACATTTAACAAGAGCATTGGTAAAGGGTTAGGCTTGCAGATCTCAGAAAACACATATTAGTAGATGAATAATATTAATGAAATTTTATGCATGGCTCCATAGAACAAGAGCCATGCTCTGTGTTGTAGACATACTAATTTGTATGTCTCTGGATATCTTTTAGAAATATTCTCCTTACCTAGTAGATCAAAGGCAAGAGATTGGAGAGCTAGTGGTTAGCTTGGGCATTTTTCATATGGCTTATTTGATGTATTAGCTCTTAGCAATAAAAGCTTGCAAAGTTAGAAAAACAAAGCACATCAATGAAATACGGAGAGACGTATACAAAAACGGGCTCAGAAAGAGGAAAATAATTGGGGAGCTATTGCAGGATAATTTAAAGCAGAAACAAATTGGAAATGTGCTGGAACAATAATTCATATTGCTAACCAATGTGGCATAAAAATGCTCAAACTATTAGTCAAAGAAAGTGGTTGGAGGCCGGGGGTGGGGGGGTGGATAGACACAACTTACAGGTCTGCAGCACACTGGATTAAAATACAACCTCCTTATGAAATTGCCATGAAATTGAGTTGAAGCACATGCAGAACTAAACAGATTGCTCGGAAAGCATTCAGCTACAAATCTGCTGTTTTCTCAGGCCTGCTGAAAATCTAAGCAGATTTCAAGGGAAGTGGTTTCAATTATGAGCTCTGCTGTTGAAGAAAAATCATTTCAATAGGTACAG
Source organism: Pantherophis guttatus (assembly GCF_059756535.1). Classification (NCBI taxonomy): domain Eukaryota; kingdom Metazoa; phylum Chordata; class Lepidosauria; order Squamata; family Colubridae; genus Pantherophis; species Pantherophis guttatus. Next base: position 122,884,904 of record NC_142067.1, read on the forward strand.
CAGCCATCAGCCTCGTAGGATGTGAAGAAGTCCTTGTAGACTGGCAAAGCCGAAGGAGTTGGAATGTCTCCTGAATTCACAACTGGAAAGGGAGCATGGAAGACAGATGAGCTGAAGTGTTTTTATAGTTTTTATAGTAGAAGAGCAAAAATAAACTCAATGCTGATAATGCTGATGAGTTTTGTTTGAGTGGAGCATTTGAGTTTGTTGCTGGAGTTGGCGTAGATTATTACAATCACAAAATAAAACGGTACTAATAGAAGAGAATATCTATAATTCAGGGTTGAACTATGGAGTCCTTGGGGCTCTTTGAGCTTGGTGGTTTTTTTGCAGATGTTTCATTACCCAACTGGTTAACATTGTTCAACTTGTGGATCAGCATGCCAACACTGATGGTGTTACTTAGTTGTGTAATGGAATGTCTGCAAGAAAACTACCAAGCTCAAAGAACACCAAGGATGCCATACAAAATAAAAGGTGCCGTTGCTATGCAGAAGAGCTATGCCTAGCAACATTTAGTCTCCTTGACACATCTATCAACTGTTGTAGTTTATTTCTTTGTTGTAGTTATTATCCTGGATCTTAAGCATCTCTTACCTTATAATGCTTGGGATACTCTTGAGGTTACTTAGTTGTGTCACTATGGACGGGTGACATACCTAAATCATTCATACCAGTTGGGATCTTGGTCAAAATTTCAAAAGCTTGTTAGATTGTTCTTTATGGACTCAATATTTTGTGACATCAAGTGCCTGTCGGCTTTATCAGACTAATTGAATCTACTCTGTAAACTGAGTAGTAAACATATGAATAAATAAATTACAGTTATGCTCTTGATATAACTATTGAGATCTTCTTATAACATGAAGAGCCTTGGTGGCGCACCAGACTAAAGCACTGTTAAGTAACACCAGCTGCCTGCAATTACTGCAAGTTCAAATCTCACCAGGCTCAAGGTTGACTGAGCCTTCCATCCTTTCGAGGTAGGTAAAATGAGGACCCGGTTTGTGGGGGCAATAAGATGACTTTATATAAAAAAGAATACCGCTTAGGGGGGGCCCAAAAGCCCTACTAAGCAGGTATATACAAAAGTATGAAGGCTATTGCTTAACACATTGTAAGCCGCCCTGAGTCTCCAGAAAAGGGCGGCATATAAATCGAACCAATAAATAAATAAATAAATAAATAAATAAATAAATAAATAAATAAATAAATAAATAAATAAATAAATAAATAAATAAATAAATGGCATTATGATGATGGTGGATTTATGAAATGCTTCCTCAAAATCCCACATGAGATTAACTAGAGCTGTGGCCTGCCTAGACAAGTGATTATCAAACTGTGGTGGAATTTAGTCTAGATTCCCAGGAAAGGGGCTGCATTCCAAAGGAGCAAAAGTCAGGAAAGTTTAGATTATTTGGTTGGGAGGAAGAGTCAGAACAGCTCCTCCTAGGAGATCTCACAGTACATCATTTGTGATCCAAGTAGTCTGCTTTAGTTTGGCAAGATTTCTGTCTGTAGACAAGGAATATTAAACAAAACTACTTAGGAAAATCTCAATATGACTTACCATATTTTTCAGAGTATAAGACACACCCTTCCCCCCCCCAAAAAAAGGGTGAAAATCTGGGTGCATTTTATACTCCGAATGTAGCCCTGCCCAGCTTCTCAAACGGAGGTTTCAGAGGCTGAAAAAAGCCTCTGAAAGAAGTTTCAGAAAAAACTCAGAAACGAAGCTTCAGCAAAAAGCCTCCAAACAGAGCTTCAGAAAAAAAGCCTCTGAAAGGCTTTTATCTAAAATAATATGGCAAGCAACAAAAGAAGAATCAGTAAAGGTTCTAACCAAACTATGCTAACAAATCTGGAGAATGACACAATGACCAACAGATCGGAAGAGGTTAATCTATATACCAATACCAAAGAAATGAGATTGAACAGAGTACAGGTAGTCCTTCAGAAAAAAAAACCTCCGAAACAGAGCTTCAGAAAAAAAAGCCTTTGAAAGAAGCCTCAGAAAAAAAGCCTTTTTTTTTTCTGAAGCTCTGTTTCGGAGGCTTTCAGAGGCTGAAAAAAAAGCAAAAAAAAAAAAAAAAAAGCAAGGCACAGAGCTCGCAACCAACGAACCTGTTGCTATAATTCACCTCTGGGAACAGCTGATTGGGGGTATTCTGGGAAGCCGATCCACCTGCCAATTAGCTTTTTTCTTATTTTCCTCCCCAAAAACTAAGGTGCGTCTTATACTCCGAAAAATACAGTAGTTGGTTTTTGGAGTGTAACAGAAGTCCGTATTTAAGAACTTCTAAGTCCGGTCTGAAAAGTTGAAAATACAACCTTCTATACCATCTCAAGTTTAGATCTTTATGCAAAAGGGCAAAACCTAAATGACATATCCCCACTTATCCAGTCTTCATGAGTGATGTGGTCTACCTGCTTTGCAACCCTTAGATTCACCTCTTCTTTCCAGTTTAAATGTGTCCCTTGGTGGCGTTCGTTTCCTGAAGTAGCATGTAAATGACCCAACTACTTGTGTAGATCATGTCCTCATGAATCTTGATTAGTCCACTGGGGCTTTGCTTCTGTGGATGAGGTTGCAGTAATTCATACACCCTCGTGGATTGGTTATTAAAATTAGATGCTAGCTATCTTCAAGCCATTCATGGAAAAAGCAGGCAGGGTGATCTATGAGCTCTTTCTCTCACACAATTGATAGCAAGGCTTTGCATATTCTCTACTCAACTACTGAACCCAACATCAAATTTCAATTTATTCCAGATTTCTTTAAAAAAAAAAAAGCTGTATAACATATGCTGTTTTTTTAAAAAAGACTGGAAGCCAGGGGTGAAATCCAGCAGGTTGTCACAGGTTCTGGAGAACTGGTAGTGGAAATTTGGAGTTGTTCAGAGAACCGGCAAATGCCATCTTTGGCTGGCCCCTGAATGGGGCGGGAATGGAGATTTTGCAATATTCTTCCCCCAGAAGTGGGGAGGGAATGGGGATTTTGCAGTATCCTTCCCCTGGAGTGGGGTGGGAATGGGGATTTTGCAATATCCTTCCCCTGCCACACCCACCAAGCCATGCCCACAAAACCAGTAGGGAAAAAATTTAGATTTCACCCCTGCTGGAAACCTTGAAGGATTTTTTTGCTGAAAGAAGAAAAATGGAAGAGTTTAGAGAAGAGCAATGAAGATGATTAGGGGACTGGAGGCTAAAACATATGCAGAAATTGAGAATGTCTAGTTTAATGAAAAGAAAGACTGGAGGTGACATGATAGCAGTGTTCCAATATCTCAGGGGCTGCCACAAAGAAAAGGGGGTCAAGCTATTCTCCAAAGCACCTGAGGGCAGGACAAGAAGCAACGGGTGAAAACTAATTAAGGAGAGAAACAACCTAGAACTAAGGAGAAATTTTCTGATAGTTAGAACAATTAACCAGTGGAACTGTTTGCCTCCAGAAGTTCTGGATGATCCAACACTGGACGTTTTTAAGAAGAATTTGGATGGCCATTTGTCTTAAATGGTATAGGGTTTCTTGCCTGAGCAGGAGTTTGGACTAGAAGACCTCCAAGTTCCCTTCCAACTCTTATTCTGTATATTCTGCATTGATGTTTTATGAATTTGAAAATGAAAGAAAATGAGGATTAAATAAAGGGTGATGAGATCTGTAAAATACTTCAGAGAGAGAAGGAGAAATAAAATGTAATTATATGTTGAAAAGAGGCTCAGAAGTCATTTATATGTTTCTTGTTTTTTCGCTTATTTCCTTTTTTCCTTTGGTTTGTTATCGTATAAATGTTCAATAAGTATAATGTTAAAAAATTAAAACTCATCTGTGAAATTCTTCTGACAAATTTCTTATTTACTTACAGCTTCTTCCAAGCAGTCTTGGATGCTTAATGATATGTAGATGTCAATGTTCAGTCAGAATGTTTATTTCAATTCTGACGACACCAGAAGTCAGCTTAGTTATTTGTCATCAGGCAAATAACAGTCTATCAGGCAAATAATTTCCATAGCACTACAGACTATATTTTCCTCAAGTTAAGTTTTATATAAAGTATGGAATATGATAGATAGATAGATAGATAGATAGATAGATAGATAGATAGATAGATAGATAGATAGATAGATAGATAGATAGAGGGAGAGAGAGAGGGGGGGCGAGAGAGAGAGATACAGTGGTGGGATTCAGCTGGTTTGGGCCGATTTGGGCGAATCAGTTGTTAAATTCATTTGTTTGTTTGTTTGTTTGTTTGTTTGTTTGTTTGTCAACAAGTACAAGGAAACAAGTATCAGTATAGACATGGACATGGACACATAAAAAATGGCACAAATAAATAGATATAAATAGGCAAAACATAGCCATAAATACATAAAATGAGTACATATAAATGGGGGTAGTAGGACAGGGACAGTAAGCACGCTGGTGCGCTTATGCACGCCCCCTTAAGGACCTCTTAAGAAACGTGTAAGGTCCATGGTAGACAGTTTAAGGTAAAAGGTATGGGGATTAGAGAAACTAACAACAGGATCAGGTAGAGTGTTCCAGATGTTTACTACTCTATTGCTGAAGTCTTATTTTCTGCAATCAAGATTAAAGCGAATTACATTTAGTTTGTATCTATTGATAGCCCTTATGTTATTGCGGTTGAAGTTAAAGAAGTCATTAACAGGTAGGATGTTAAGGTAGATAATCTTGTGTACTAAGCTTAGGTCGGAAAGTAGATGGCATAGTTCAAGGTTATCCAGGCCTAAAATTTCAAGCCTGATGGTATAAGGAATTTTATTGCAAGCAGAGAAGTTGAGTAAAATACCTCTGGACCCTCTCTAATGTATTAACGTCCAAAATACAGTCTGGGTTCCAGGCAGGTGGGCAGTATTCAAGGATAGGTCTGGCAAAGTTAGAAGTATGGCATTACCAGAAAGAAAACTTCGTAAAATAAGATTGACAATTCTTAATGCCTTTGCTGGCTGGCCCCTCCCCACCCCTTCCAGGAGTCCCCACGCACCCTGTGTTGGCTCCCAGGTAAGTGCAGGGAGGCCTCCTAGGCCCAAAATGGGGCATGCCCCCACCAGCCCATTTTTGCTCCCAGAGGGGTGCAGGAGGCTGATTGCTGCCTGTCACACCCCCTGGCCATGCCCACCATGGCCACATCCACCCACCCGGTCATTAGGGCAGAGAACCGGTTGTTAAATTATTTGAATTCCACCACTGGATAGAAGATAGATAGATAGATAGATAGATAGATAGATAGATAGATAGATAGATAGATAGATAGATAGATAGATGGATGGATGGATGGATGGATGGATGGATGGATGGATGGATGGATGGATGGATGGATGGATGGATGGATGGATGGATGGATATATAGATAGGTAGATAGATAGAGTTAGAAAGAGAGAGGGAGAGAGAGGGAGAAAGAGAGAGAGAGAAAGAAAGATAGATAGATAGATAGATGATAGATAGATAGATAGATAGATAGATAGATAGATAGATATGAGAGAGACATGATAGATAGATGATAGATAGATAGATAGATAGATGATAGATAGATACTGTAAATAGATAGATGATAGAGAGATACTGTATAGATAGATAGATAGATAGATAGATAGATAGATAGATAGATAGATAGATAGATGATAGATAGATAGATAGATAGATAGATAGATGATAGATACTGTAAATAGATAAATAGATGATAGATAGATAGATGATAGATAGATAGATAGATAGATACATACATACATACATAGATAGATACTGTAGATAGATAGATAGATAGATAGATAGATAGATAGATAGATAGATGATAGATAGATAGATAGATAGAAAGATAGATGCTAGATAGATGCTAGATAGATAGATAGATAGATAGATAGATAGATAGATAGATAGATAGATAGATAGATGGATGGATGGATGGATGGATGGATGGATGGATGGATGGATGGATATATAGATAGGTAGATAGATAGAGTTAGAAAGAGAGAGGGAGAGAGAGGGAGAAAGAGAGAGAGAGAAAGAAAGATAGATAGATAGATAGATGATAGATAGATAGATAGATAGATAGATAGATAGATAGATAGATAGATATGAGAGAGACATGATAGATAGATGATAGATAGATAGATAGATAGATGATAGATAGATACTGTAAATAGATAGATGATAGAGAGATACTGTATAGATAGATAGATAGATAGATAGATATATAGATAGATAGATGATAGATAGATAGATAGATAGATGATAGATACTGTAAATAGATAAATAGATGATAGATAGATAGATAGATAGATAGATAGATAGATAGATACATACATACATACATACATACATACATACATACATACATACATACATAGATACTGTAGATAGATAGATAGATAGATAGATAGATAGATAGATAGATAGATGATAGATAGATAGATAGAAAGATAGATGCTAGATAGATGCTAGATAGATAGATAGATAGATAGATAGATAGATAGATAGATAGATAGATAGATAGATAGATAGATAGATAGATAGATAAAGAGGGAGAGATACATACCATATTCTGGTAGAGAGAAGGTCCCTGAGGATGGGCTCCAGCATGAGTCCAAAAGGTCAGAAGTCTATACCTGTGATCAACCCAGATTGGATCCTGTTACATTGTCCTGGAAAACATATATTTGCTGTTATTTATGATGATATCCACCATCTCCAAAAAGAGACATTTCCCCCATTGTGAACGAGCAATAGATTATTGAGGACTTGGGGATCAATTGGCTTCACAGAGCAAGTGATTTGGCTGCAATAAATCCTATTTAAAGATTTTTTCCTGTGAAGAGCATATAGCTTTTTTTTTTTTTTAATAGTGAATTGACCACAGGTACCATGGACACAAAACAGTCACTTAAGCTATTCATTATTCTCCGTATGAGAAGAGACCTCCTTTGGCTACAACTGTTTCCCCCTTTTAACTTTCATTCATAAAATTTTACCTCCCAATTTCCGACTATGCCCAAATGTCACCCATGCTGACTTTTGTGATACTTTTTTATGAATTGCTATGTTTCTATTAGAACTCTCTCCATGCGTCTTTCATCTCTACAGTTCTGAGTGGCATCTCTCACCTTCCTTTTTAATGCATTCTCTTTAATCATAGGACTGGTTTTAGTTTCCTTTGTATAGTTCCTTTTAAAGAGCTAAAATTTACACGGAATCAGGCTTGGGCATTTCCAACAGCAGGAGGGGGAGCTTTCCTGCTTCCAAAAAAATCGCCTTATTGGTCATGAAAACCTAATGGAAAAAGTTCCAGTTATAGAGCAAAGAACAGGTAAATGGCCTCCGAACAATTTTGTTTCATATCATCAAGCAAGTTGTCCCAAATCCTCACATAAAGTTTCATAAGCATAGAGCTTTTCAGATGCTTTCCAGTTCCCCAGTTGGATTTATTTTTGCATTTTAGTATGTTAAAAAAAAAAAAAGCAAAAATGTTAGGACTCTAATGTGCTACCTAACAAAACACAGCGTCAGGTGCAAAAAATCGGGGCCCAGAGAGGGATGGAGCCCATTAAATGGCTTGTGTGATCAGCTGTCACTGGGGCAGGAGGTGGGGGAGGGGTGATTTTATTACATTAATTTATTTGATTTTTTATTATTTTTTTATTATATTTTTATTAAATTTATATCCCGCCCTTCTCCCCGAAGGGACTCAGGGCGGTGAACAGCCGAGAATTAAAATAACATACAATATAAAAGTTAAAATAATTAAAAAATAAATTAAATTAAACGGCCACCCCAATTTAAAACCCCTAGCTATACAATTAAAAACTAACCTATAAAACCTATTCAGGCCAGGCCGGCTTGCTTAAATAAAAACGTCTTCAGGGCCTTACGGAAAGTGCGGAGATCCGGAATCAGCCGTATTCCGGGAGGTAGCTCGTTCCAGAGGGCGGGTGCTCCCACAGAGAAGGCTCTCCCCCTGAGGGCCGCCAGCCGTATTAGTTTTACTATTTTTAAATGTGGTTTTTATATTCTGTAAACTGCCTTGAGTTGCCATGGGCGAATAAATAAATAAATAAATAAATAACTTTATTGTCATTGTACATGTATACACAGTATACCCATACAACGAAATTCACTTAACACCCAAAGGCCAGGTCCAACACACATAACAACCCCCAAACACACTCCCACCCACCTTCCTCTTCACTTATGGGAGCTTCTAGAGGTTCTGAAGGCTGAATCCCCACCTCTGGTACCACATCTTCTCCAGCCTCCTCATTGTCTGACTCGAGCACCAGTTGCACAGGCTGCTAGCGCAGCACCACACCAGCCTCCTCGCTGTCAGAATCAGCTACTAACTGCACAGGCCGCTGATGGGCCACAACACCTCTGTATACATCGTACGTAGGATGTGCATTCTTAAAGGGATGGGGCCGTTCCAACTGTATGTTCTGAGTTATAAGGGCTATAATGATGTAGTCGAAAGCCTTTTCTCAGTGTGGTGCTTTCCGGGTAAATTTGGCTATGTGGGTTTGGAAAGTCTAGGAAATTAGAATGAATGTAAATCCAAATTCTTTTTGATGGTATTGTCAAGCCCCGTTGGTAAATTATGCATCGAGTTAAGAAACTTTGGTCAGCTTTGATTCGAATGCCAGTCCACTTCAGCGGATAATCCCGAGTGGCCCTATTATGAGCAAAGGGTAAGAATTTCAGTTTTTGTGTTATTTCACAAAATGCGGTCTCCATTTTTGAGCATCTATGCAGTTGCCATGCCATAAGATCATTCACCATCGCACTTAAAGAAACCAATAAACAAAAAGCTATGAAATGTGGATATGAAACGCTTGAAACTGTTTAATTTATCATTGTTCAAATCATCCCAGTGGCCAGATTGTATCACATGGATACAACAACAACACAACATACAACAACAACAACAACAAAATGTTGCTAAATCAGCTGCATTCCAAGATGCTATATAATACAATGCATTGAACTTGTGTTATTTTTCTTCTTTGCTCCTTCTTTTCGGTTTTGTCCCTTAACTATTTTTTTTATCCTTTTATGTATTTTTGTTTATTTATTTATTTTACTTTCAAAAGTTTTAATCAAGTGATATTAAAAAAAAAAAAGAACTTGAGTTTTTCCACACAGGTTACATCCTTTTGTATACATTTACCTTATGGTAAACCTCGTTGAATGTTATGAGATATATTCATTTTTACTGTTTGTTAATACTTTCAGTATAACTCACCATTTTTGTCTTCATCCCAAAGGTGCTTTTTCAGGAAGCAACTGGACTTCCTTGTTTTTTTTCTTTTGAAGATGTTTCACTTCTCATCCAAGAAGCTTCTTCAGCTCTGACAGAATAGTGGGGAATGGAAGGATTTATACGCCTTGCAGCTGGTGATTTGCATCCTTTTAGAGCAGTGTTTCTCAACCTTGGAAGCTTGAAGATGGGTGGACTTCAACTCTCAGATTCTGGGAGTTGAGGTCCACCCATCTTCAAGCTACCAAGGTTGAGAAACACTGTTTTAGAGCGTCATTGAAGCACTTGTAGGCTTATCTGTGTCCTCAGGGTCACCTGCGTGGTGCTCCTGGTTCCTGTAGTCTGCAATTTTTCCTCCATTCCTACTCCCATACCATTCAAAGGGTAGTTCATCCCAAATTGTATAGCTAAAAGTCTGTAGAGATTCTCAGTCATCCAGGTCATGACTGTCCCAAAAGTGCTTTTTCAGGAGTCAACTGGACTTTCTTGTTTTTTCCTTTTGAAGACGTTTTGCTTTTGAAGACGTTTTGCTTGCTTCAGCTCTGACTAAATGGTGGGGGAATGGAAGGATTTATATTCCTTGCAGACAGCTGGTCATTTGCATTCCTTTAGAGAGTCATTGAGGCCACTTCGAGGTTTATCTGTGTCCTCAGGGTCACCTTCAAAAGGAAAAAAAAAAGAAGAAAACCCAATTGCCTCCTGAAAAAGCACCTTTGGGACAACCATGACCTGGATGACTGAGAATCTCTACACACATTTCTGTCTTCATTTTCCAGGTTCTCCCACTGGTAAAATAAAGCTGAACCGCAATCCAAGTCATTTAAAAAATCATTTTCCATTCTGTAATAATTTATTATGTGAACACTGCTTATTAAAGGGGGTGGGGGGGAAGAAAGAGAAATCAAGTGAAGCTAAATTCATTTGAACAATATTAGCTGCCGTGGCACCTGTGGAAATGTAAGCAAACAACCATTATAATTGATGCTACACATGTTGCTCATAATGAAACTTCTCATCTCATTTTTCACATGTATGTGAACTTTAATGAAAGCAAAGCGAGGGAACACAGAGAAGGTAAACAAGAGATGATTCAGGAATGTTTGGAAAAGGTATTAAACTTTCAATATTTAGAGAGCAAATTGGGTTTCTCTATTAGATTTGGTACTAGGTATAATATGATACTTGCTTAAGAAAACTCTTCCAATGAACATCTGTAGTCTTTATTGCAAAAAAAAAAAAGATGCTAGAAATTCTGTTTTATATAGCTCTACGAATCAAAATAAAATGTACAGTGTACAGTCACCATAGGCATTGCTACTTAACAGTCTCAACCAGTGGTGGGGTTCAAATTTTTTACTACCAGTTCTGTGGGCGTGGCTTGGTGGGTGAGGTGTGGCTTGGTGGGTGTGGCTTGGTAGGCATGGCAGGGGAAGGATATTGCAAAAACTCTGGGGCCAGCCAGAGGTGGTATTTGCCGGTTCTCCGGACTACTCAAAATTTCTGCTACCAGTTCTCTGAACTGCTCAAAATTTCCTCTACCGGTTCTCCAGAACCTGTCAGAACCTGATGGATTTCACCCCTGGTTTTTCTTCAGCAGATATAGACTGAAGTCTCTGACATAGGAAGCAAAATCTTTCTCTTGGCCCAGCCACTGATGTCTCCAGGAACAGATCTAGATTTATCATTCATGCCGGTGCCATTTTTTTTAATTTATTTTTTTTCCATGCAACTCCATGGAAGCCATTACAATTGACACTAACGTCATCAAGGATGACCAATCTCCATTTTGAAGATGCTGAAGAAGATTCTTAGGGGTTCCCGGTACTCTCGGCACTTGATGATTTTCTTGCAGACGTTTCATTACCAAATTAGGTAACATGATCAGTGCTAGTCTAGTGCAAGCAATGATGAAATACAACAAAATAATTACATACCTAATGTTACATGTAATAACAGTAGCGAGAATCACATATGCACAAAATTGGAAAAATGACAGTATACCTACAGAGGAAAAGGTAATAAAGAAAATATTAGAGTGTGCCGAAATGGGCAGGTTAACAATGGAAATTAAGGATAAACAGGAAACAGAGTATTACTTAACATGGGACTTATTGTACAAATGGTTAGATAAAAGGTGCAGAGATTAGTAATTTAATAACAAAAGAAGATTAACAAAATAGAAATAAATACATATATAGATATATATAGATATATATAAGTAAAGAAAGAAACAGACATTCTGCGATCTCCGGAACTAAAATAATTAAAATTTTATTCTACTTAGCTTTCGTCAGCCATCTGCTGACATTGTCAGAATATTAAACTACCATTATAGAGATCTCTGCCTTTATATGCCATTTAGACAGAGATCTCTGTAATGGTAGTTTAATACTCTGACGCTGTTAGCAGATGGCTGATGAAAGCTTAGTAGAATAAAATTTTAATTATTTTAGTTCCGGAGCTCGCAGAATGTCTGCTTCTTTCTTTACAAATATACCTGGAACTCGTATTTTTAGAATAGTTTGTAAGATATATATAAGCATATATACTATAAATAATATTACCATTGGACTGGACTTGACTATGGATTAAAGTGTATAGAGTGACAAGTGTATAGAGTGTTATCGCATAACTATGAGAATAAGAGGTATAACTAGGACGTACAAGATTATGTATATTTAAAAGAGACTACATTGAATAATTATGAGAACAATGGTTATAATCAGGGTGTATAATACTATGTATACTTCAGTAGTGGGTTTCAAATCCCGTTGCTACAGGTTCGCTCGTGGGCGCGCATGTGATGCTTCTGCGCATGTGCAGAAGCGTCCGGGTGGATGGGCGGAGCCTCCTGCTGCCACCGCTACCAGTTCACTCGAACTGGGGCAAACCGGTAGCAACTCACCACTGGTATACTTAAAAGAGACTTGATACAGACAGTACACTGTTGTTGTAGAAATGAAAACGTGATGTATAATAAAGAAAAATGTATATAACAATAACAATAACAATAACAATAACAATAATAAATCTACATGATTATGGATGAAACATGTAATAGTGATACCCATTGTCATTGGGGCACTTGGTCCAATGTCCAAGAATTTTACAAAACTTATCAAAAATTGCAGCTTCCTGCAATAACACCAGCGGAACTACAAAAAACTGCGCTACTCGGAACATCATATATTTTAAGAAGATACTTGGTTGATACCTAGGACGCTGGCAGCAACCTGTATCAACCATTAGCACCAGTCAATGGTATTTGTGATGCATTTTGAATGTTCAGTTGACTGAGTTTCATGTTTAATGAATAAAGTAAATAATAATAATAATAAAAGAAAACCACCAAGCTCAGAGAGTACTTAAGGACACCTCATTTCAATCCCAAACTACAAATAGTTTTCCTTCATTGATAGAAGGTTCCATTCCATTTGGATTGCCACTACTAAGGAGGCTAGGGTATGCGGTGGCTCAGTGGCTAAGACACTGAGCTTGTTGATCGAAAGATTGGCAGTTCAGCAGTTTGAATCCCTTGTGCCGCATAACAGGGTGAGCTCCCATTACTTGTCCCAGCTTCTGCCAACCTAGCAGTTCGAAAGCACGTGAAAAATGCAAGTAGAAAAATAGGGACCACCTTTGGTGGGAAGGTAACAGCGTTCCGTGCGCCTTTGGCATTTAGTCATGCCAGCCACATGATTATGGAGACGTCTTTGGACAGCGCTGGTTCTTCGGCTTTGAAACGGAGATGAGCACCGCCCCCTAGAGTCAGGAACGATTAGCATGTATGTGCGAGGGGAATCTTTACCTTTACCTTAAGGAGACTATCTTTAGTTTTATTAAAGAACTAGGTAGCTTCAGAGTTACGCATTCTTTCTCCGTATCCATCATTACCCTTTGAAGCTGCTTAAATCGTTCTTTAAAAGCAAAACAGAACTTTACAGTCTGGCTATAAACTTCATGTCTATGTTTATCTCCAGATAGCATGTCACTAAAAGGGAGCTTTTCTCTATTTTGTCACTTGCTCTTAAATTGCCACAAAGGAAAAAAAAACAACAAAAAACTGCTGACCTTTTGCACTTTGCACTTCTTGATGTGGAAGAGAGCCTGAGGCACAAATGGAAAAATTCAGAATTCACTATTGGGAGTGATATGTAAAAGCTTATAGCTGGCCTTTTCTAATAGAAAGTGTGTATTTTTTGAAACATTTACCATTAAGCTATTTCAAGGGAAATCTTTCTACCAAAGTTCAGTGATGTACTAGATATGTGCCCTGTCTGGACATTATATATATATTACTCAGTAGAGATGAACTATCTATCTATCTATCTATCTATCTATCTATCTATCTATCTATCTATCTATCTATCTATCTATCTATCTATTTTACTCAGTAGAGATGAATTATCTTTCAGAATGCACAAATTATCTCTAGGTAGCCTTAATATAACAGCAAAGTTTTCTTAATGTGCAACTTTCTGCCATGTTTAATACAGCGTGGCAAAGTGTTATTTGTTTTTAAAGCCAATAAATTGAACTATCCAGGGAAGAAATTATCACCTTTGGACTAGAACAAAAACACAACCCTAGGGGGAAAAAAAAAAGACAAAATAATTTAATATTTAGGAATATATCAAGTGAGGCTTACTAATGTAACTTTCAGATTCCAATCTCTTGAGGCTTTGCTTCAGAATATTATTATTTTTATTCCATTTTTTTAACCTTTCGGTTTATTCATGTGACCATGACAATTAAGATTTGATTGGAACAGATTGGAATAGTCTCTCTTCCTTAAAATAAAGGTTTTTTTTATATTGAGGGTGGTGAAAAAAAAATGCTTGTATAAGGTTTGCATATTTCCATGTTTGTTGATATGTGCAGCTGTGCATTGCTGTTTAGAGCACAAAAATATTGAGGTAGTCTGTGGGGTTTTTTTTTAATAGAATATTTACTGAAAATCAGGGAAAGGGGAATTCTAGAAAGTATTTTCTCTACGTGAACTGAGAAACTCAAAGGAAACTGTTATATTTTAGGTTCTTTAGATTCTCAAGCAATCCTTCCATAGACTGTTCAAAGATTACTACTAACTGTAATTTTGATGTGATGGAAACAAAACAGCCTTTAAATATGTGACAAATTATTGCATGAACTGTATTTCATTGAGTTGATTTCAATTTAGAATAGAATAGAATAGAATAGAATAGAATAGAATAGAATAGAATAGAATAGAATAGAATAGAATAGAATAGAATAGAATAGAATAGAACAGAACAGAACAGAACAGAACAGATGTCAGCACATCAAGATCCATTTATCCTAGTGCTGACATGAGAAGGAGAACGCAAGTGTCTGCAGCGGGACGGTTGCCTTTCACCTACTTATTTTAGCTGGAGATAATATCCCCTAGGAAATGGATGGGAGGGGAGAAATTCTTTGAATTGGAGCAGTAGATTAGGGGTGAATGATTGGGAAGATGGCCAATGAATGCAGAGGAGTGGGGGAAGGAAGATGAGGGATTTTGGGTCAGCACGTGAGTGCTAGCTGCATGGAGTCAGTGTAAAAGTTGCCGTGCTAAATAAAATGGAAGTTTGTTTCAAAAAAGACTTTGTTTGAGATGCAATTTATTTGAAGACGGCCTGAAAACCTGAGAACAAACAGAACAGAACAGAACAGAACAGAATAGAATTCTTTACTGGCCAAGTGTGATTGGATACACAAGGAATTTGTCTTGGTGCATACGCTCTTGGTGTACATAAAAGAAAAGATACATTGGTCAAGACTCATAAGGGACAACACTTAATGATAGTCATAGGGAAACAGTTAATATAAATTGTAAGGATACCAGCAACAAGGTCACAGTCATGCAGTCATAAGTGGGAGGAGATGAGTGATAGGAACGATGAGAAGATTAATAATGCAGACTTAGTAACTAGTTTGACAGTGTTGAGGGAATTATTTGTTTAGCAGAGTGATGGCATTCGGGAAAAACCTGTTCTTATTATAACTATGTCCATTAAAATTTGGCTCCAACTACCTCTTTGCCGGAAACTTCCTCATCTATTGCTGAAACACTGTTTCCTACATACCCCTCAGATGGTAGGAAATGCCTAAATAAGTAATTAATTTTAAGCCATCTGTTACTATCATCAGTCTAGAATTAGGACTATGGTTACTGATACTGACTTTTGTGTTGAACTTTTTCTTAACATCTAAGCCACCTTCTCCAAGATAATGTCCTCCAGCTGTATGGAGTTATGGTTTTCAGAAGTGGCCATGCGTTCCAAAATATTTAGAAGTTAAGTATAAATACAGTGAGATGAACATTCACTGAAATGTTGGTGGAGATACTCAGTCATTCAGGTTATGGTTGTCCCAAAGGTGTTTTTCTTTTTTCTTTTCAAGAGGCAACTGGACTTTCCTTTTTTATATATAAATAAGGAAAATACATATAAAATGCTGTATAGATGGCACCTCCCTCCAGCTAGATTATCAAAGATGTTCCCGGGAACATCCCTGGTCTGTTGGAAATGCAAGGCTGCTATGGAAACTTATTTTCATATTTGGTGGACCTGTCCCCGAGCAGGAGAATATTGGGATAGAATCCAAAAATGGATTTTTGAAATCACAGGATGTAGAATAAAATTGAACCTGGAAACGTTTTTATTAGGCATGAAACCAGGTAATTTAAATAAATTTAATTGGTATCTTGCTCTCCACATCATTATTGCAGCCAAGATCTTGTTCGCTCAAGAATGGAAATCCGAAAATATACCATCGGAGGCTATGTTAATCGCAAAGATCATGGACTGTGCAAAGGCAGACAAACTTACTGGTCTCTTGTGAGATAGACAAGAATCGGGGTTGTATATGAGTTGAGACCGGTGGTATGCTTGGCTGCAAGAAAGAAACCTTAAGAAGAATGTAAAATAATAATCTCAATATGATTGTGGGTAAATATTTATAGGAATGTTGTATGGTAGTTGGGAATTCTTTCTTCTGGACACGGCTTCTATTTTGATTATTTTGCCTCAGTGGAGGTTTGTGCTATTATCAGGTGAAAGCTGATGTTCTAAACTCTATATGTATTATGTTACTCTCTGCAATCCTTGATAGTACAGTGGTCTAAAGCACCCTGTTACTAAGAACAGCTGCCTGCAATTACTGCAGGTTCGAATCTCGCCAAGGCTCAAGGTTGACTCAGCCTTCCATCCTTTCTAAGGTAGGTAAATTGAGGACCCAGTTTGTGGGGGCAATAAGCTGACTTTGTATAAATATACAAAAGAATGAAGGCTATTGCTTAGCGCATTGTAAGCCGCCCTGAGTCTCCGGAGAAGGGCGGCATATAAATCAAATTAAAAAAACAAACAAAAACAAAACCTATCTATATTGCTATATTTTTTCTTTTTTCTTTTTTAATAATTTTCAATAATTTTTTTTTAAAAAAGAGGCAACTGGACTTCCTGGTTTTACTTTGAAGACCTTTCTCTTCTCATTCAAGAAGCTTCTTCAGCTCTGACTGGATGGTGAGAAATGGAAGGATTTATACTCCTTGCAGACAGCTGGACATTTGCATTCTTTTAGCCGGGCGGTCATTAGGGCACCTGGAGGTTTATCTGTGTCATCAGGGTCACTTGAGTGGATGTGAAGACCTCCAAGGTCCCTTCCAGCTCTCTTATTCTATAATTTCTATAAATCCCTTTCCATCCATCAACATTGTCTATATAAATCCAACTGACTGCGTAGTCGTCCTTTAAAACTGGTAGAGTTACCATTATTCCTTTTCCCCAGATGGTTTTTGCTGATGCCAACAGAATCGGCTAATCCTGCCGCTATTTAACTTCAGGTAATTTTAGGATTATCAAGAAGAACAAATAACTTCTAAGGTACCTGAACAGCCTTATTGCCCTAGATCATATTAAATAGTTTTCTGTTCTTATTTACGATACTCTCAGAAGCTAAAACTTATTTCAAAAGTATAGCAAGTAATCCTGATGATCAGGTTGCTGAAAAATTATCTCGCGGAATATACGCAGAGATGCGTTTCATTTTCGCTTCCTTCAGTTTTTCAGCTGCTCTAATTACAACGAAGGAGGAAAACACACACAGCTAAAGAAGTTCATCAGCAGATTAAAATTAATAGGTAAAATAGACACAACAGCAGTAGAAGTATGCTTTGGATAGTGAGCCACATGATCTAAGGCGAAAGGCAGAATCATAATAATGACAGATTCTGTTCGCTGTTACAGGAATTGCTCTACGCACGGCTTGTATATATGCATAGCTTGTAGTAATTCGGTATAACAGTGTAACAGAATTGGAAGGAACTGGTAGTAAATTGGGAGTAATACCACATCTTTCTTTCTTTCTTTGGTGTTTTTTTTTTTCCCCTTTAGATAATTTGCTTGGCACTTTGAATAATCTGCCTTTTTAATTATGCATGCAATTCAGACTAAACTAATACACAATACACTTTCTGTGACAACATGCTAAATATTTAAAAGGAAAGTTTAAAAAAAAGTAAAAGTCTGCTTCGAGGCACTGACTAATGTGAACAATGGTGTGTGTGTGCGTGTATATACCTATAATTTCATAATAACGTAGAATTAAATTTGACTCAGATTTAGACAGAATATAATTTTGACTTCGCTCTTCGCATTGGAACTCTGCAGAAATAAGTTATCTGTCCTCATTAAAAAAAATGCCTATATATTTGATATAAAAGTGAAGTAAGAACCAAACTGTAGTTCATGTTTGTCTAATTATTATTTATTTTTTGGTTTTTTTTAAATAAAACTGTCATGAACAGATTTTATTATGATTTATGTTCATGTAAATGTTGCTGAGAATATTCCTGATACTCACTTATTTTGTGCATAATAATTAGTGGTCAAAAATAAGATCTAAGAATGCCTAAGGATATTGGGGGGTGGGGGGGAGGTTGTTTAGTGCTTCACCTGACCATCTACTACATAGAATTATTGAGCCATCTTCAGGACTAGAAACTTAGAACAGAAAAGTTCCGTTCAGTCTCTTGCACAATTGGTTCCAATCCATAGTCCTAAATAATCTCTTTCTTGCTTTCACAGAGAAGCATAGACCGGCTAAGGAAAAGGAAACACAGAAATGTAATTAAATCCTAAATGGAATGGCATTAATTTACTTTTATTTATTTGTGCACGTGCTTATTCAAATATGTATCAACCCCTTTGCAAGAAACATCAATGCACAATAACTGAATCAAGCCCAAATCTGAAAACTCATCCAGGAACTTCAGTAATGGAATATGCTGTCAATGTTAGAGATTTCCTGTCTTGTCCGTTACTTATAGTCTCCTTATCATTTCCACACATCCAGTTTTCAGCTTTGCAGAACGCAGAATAATAGAGTTGGAAGGGATCTTGGAGATCTTCTAGTGCAATCCCTTGCTCAAGCAGGAGACCTTCTACCGTTCTTCTTAAATGCCTCCAGTATTGACACACCCACAACTTCTGAAGGCAAGCCATTCCCTATAGACATCTTTCTTCCTTTCCATTACTGGCAACCACTTATCATCAATATTGAGCCTCTTGGGATCCATTGGAAAAAAAAATTACCACTTCTCAACGCTTAACTTTTTTTGAAGAATGAGATTGAGTCATTAGCGGTAACTGGAGTTGACTCTACTGGTCAGAAAGTATAAGGTTCAAATTACTGTGGAGTCCTTGGTGATCTCTGAACTTGGTTCTTTTTTCAAGGTGTTTCATTACCAAACTATGTATCATCAGAGGTGGGTTTCAGCAGGTTCTGACCAGTTCTGGAGAACCGGTAGCGGAAATTTTGAGTAGTTCAGAGAACCGGTAGTAAAAATTCTGACTGGCCCCGCCTCCATCTATTCTCTGCCTCCCAAGTCCCAGCTGATCAGGAGGAAATGGGGATTTTGCAGTAACCTTCCCCTGGATTGGGGTGGGAATGGACATTTTACAGTATCCTTCCCCTGCCATGCCCAGCAAGCCACGCCCACCAAGCCATGCCACACCCACCAAGCCACACCCACAGAACCGGTTGTAAAAAAAATTGAAACCCACCACTGTATATCATCATCAGTGCTGCTTGGCAAAAAGTCTCAGCATCTTCCTTGATCCCCTCTTGATAAATGTATTTTCACATTGGACATCACTTCTTGATCACTGTCATCATGGTACCGAGCATGAGCTGAGGGAATCAATAACGCCCTTTCGAAAGCTCTTAGCACAAGAAGTCAACCCTGGGTAAGATATTTTGTTCAAGCAAGGCTTAAAAAGACCAACCTGCTTTTGCATCTAAACAATGCAAAGGTGTGGAATGAAGAGTCACAATCCATATCTAGTAGAGCCAGAGAAGGAAAGGACCATCTGTCTCATTTGCTCCTACCTGCCAAACAAACTGCTTTGAAATATTCATGGCTTGCATTGTTCTGTCAAGCACCCACCATCCTTGTTAACATTTTGCGATAATTTAGGGCGTATTTCATAAGCGCAACTGTTAAATATTAATGACTAATATTCATTACTTAAAAAGTCCTTCACATATACATCCCTGGTTTAATTATTAATACCGAGAGTTTGGACAGACCTTGTTTTTATAGCTCTGCACTTCTGAAAATTAACTTCTCATCTATTTTGGTATTAATATCCCTAGATGCCAAGCTGACCTAAGAGGAAATGTAAATCAGAATGGACTCAATTAGATTAACTCTTCAAATGCAACATCAACAGCAAAACACGAGAACTGGAAACCCAATTAGAGCTGTCTACCATGGGAGCCATCTTGCCTTCCTCCATTTCCTTGGAGTGCAATTCCCATTCTGACTCAGAAGTATCAGAAAAAAATGAGAAATTCTAGAGGAGTAGAGGTACAAGCAATGCAGGCAAAGACTCAGGAACATGGTTCTCCTCTGAGTGTTGTTAGTTGCAAAGTTGTGTCCAACTCATCATGACCCCCATGGACAACATTCCTCCAGGCCTTCCTGTCCTCTACCATCCTCTGGAGTACATTTAAGCTCACGCCAACTGCTTCAGTGACTCCAGCCAGCCACCTCGTTCTCTGTTGTCCCCTTCTTCTTTTGCCCTCAATCGTTCCAACATTAGGCTCTTCTCCATTGAGTCCTTCCTTCTCATTAGATGGCCAAAATATTTGAGTTTCATCTTCAGGATCTGGCCTTCAAAAGAGCAGTCAGGGTTCATCTCTTCTAGGACTGACCTGTTTGAACACCTTGCAGTCCAAGGGACTCGCAGGAGTCTTCTCCAGTACCATAGTTCAAAGGCCTCAATTCTTTGGTGCTCAGTCTTTCTTATGGTCCAACTTTTTCTCCTCCGATAGGCCGTGAAATCAGCAATTGCTGAATTATTTTCTATTGTCTGAAATGTGGCAGGCCTTTTGTTAAACCAAATTATGACCTGATCATCTACAGGAATTCATTTTCATTTTGATGCTTTTAAAAAACTTAGCAAAAGGGATGAACCTCATGAGATAAGAGTATTTATCAGTATTTATACAACACTGTCAAACTATTCACTAAGTCTGCATTACTATTAATCTTCTCATCGGTCCCATCACCCATCTCCTCCCACTTATGACTGTATGACTGTAACTTGTTGCTTGTATCCTTACGATTTATATTGATTGTTTCCTAGTATAATTTGATTGCTTATTGGTACCCTATGACTATCATTAAGTGTTGTACCTTATGATTCTTAAGGAATGTATCAGGGGTGAAATGCTCCCAGTTTGGACCGGATCAGGCAATCCGGTATCGTGGTGAGTGGTTCGGCGATCCAGTAGCGATGGCAGATACCCGGGTGTTGGTTAAAACCAGGTTAAAACCTGGTTAAAAGCAGGAAGTAATGTGGTTTTTTTTTTACCTTCTGCACATGTGCAGAAGGTCTGTGCACTTCCGAACCAGTAAGGAAGGTAAGTAGATTTCACCCCTGGAACGTATCTTTTCTTTTTATGTACACTGAGAGCATATGCACCAAAGACAAATTCCTTGTGTGTCCAATCACACTTGGCCAATAAAGAATTTTTATTGTATTTAGATTGGTCTTTGTTTGTAAATATATAGTATTTCTTTACCTTATAATGTGGTCAACGAAGCTGTCACATCTGATGGATCTCTAGCTATTTCAATTTACAGAAAAGAAAGGAGAGGAGAGGAGAGAGGACAGAAAGAGAAGAGAGGAGAGAAGGGAAGGGAAGGGAAGGGAAGGGAAGATATTGTGGACATGTCATTGCTCCAGAAAGGTTCATTGGTCAAATTTGGAGGTGTCTATGTGTGTGCAAGTTTGTTTGTGTGTGTGTGGGGGGGGGTTATCTTATCTAGTTCTAACTGCAACAGAATGATATTTATTCTCTAATTGCAATTGTCCTCAAAATAGCAACCTATCTCAAGGCACCTTGCAAAGAGTTGAAACCCAGTGCTGAGAAAGTGTATGTTGATCATGGCACACAGGCTAGAATTGTCAACACAATTTTTTATTCAGAATGACTTGTTGGATTCATCTGGATGCAATTCTCAGCACCAAAAAAGATCAATGGTGGATGTTGGCCATCTTTGATCTTTTTTTCTTTTCAGAGCATAAATCCATGGGAATCTCATTTGTTTTTGCACTTGTATTTTAAATCAATACGTTTAACATTGATTTTTGTTATCTTTGCTTTACCGACATGCTCTTTCTTTCCTTTTTCTTTCTTTTAATACTCCAAGAAAATTCAAACTCTGAACTAAAGGAGCCTTTTTTTTTTTTTTTTGCCATCTTCAAGTAGCAGAATATTGCCAAAGAAAGGCAAATAAATAAAATATAAGAAATGCAGACTAAATCCAATTAAATGGAGGCTCCCTCACAGTTTGCTACAAAGGCTGGAACGAGTTTTCCATTTTCATGATCATCTTTAACTGAATGTAACTAAACAGATGATGGAATCATCTCACAAGCACATCGATGTGGATTTTTATGGGCATTTCCCAAGTGAGACATTTCTTGCTTTCTCACTTTTCTCCGAAGGTGGCATAAATTTAGCAGCGGGTTTGAAACACTGTTCAGATGATTTCCCCAACATCTTTTCTTTCTAACCTGCTGTTTTAAGATAATATTAGCCCTATTCATGCATTTAACTGACCACTTAGAAGGCTCCACCTGGATAAAAAATAGTGCACACAGCAGTCCCGTTGTCTTGCTCTCTGAAATATCCATGCATTAAGGAAGATGTATAGCAATAGCAATAGCGCTTAGACTTCACAGTGCTTTTATAGCCCTCTCTAAGCAGTTTTACAGAGACACCATATTGCTCCCCAACAATCTGGATCCTCATTTTATTGACCTCGGAAGGATGGAAGGCTGAGTCAACCTTGAGTCGGTCAGAATCGAACTGCTATCACTCGGCAGAATCAGCCTGCAATACTGCATTCTAACCACTGTGACATCACGGCTCATCAATTCAAGATGAGCCATCCGTTCACCAATTCATGATGAGTATCCATTCCATGAACTGCACAACTCTCACATTGGGGAGCAGGAATAGAAATATAATACCATTCAAATCAATGCAAACTTATGTCCCCTTCAAGATCCATAGAGAAACAGTGAACAATGTTTGAAACTGAGAATCCACCAATGTTGGAGGAGTTGACCAACATTTTTTTTGGGTGGGGGTAATTGGACTATTAAATTTGGGTAAATTGACCAAGGAAGGGGCCAAAATCATAGGACTGAAATACAATCACTTAGTGAAAGAATTTCTGGTGATCTTGGCGGAGTACAGGTAAGTCCTTTGGAGACAAATGGGCCATGGGTTGACTTTTTCTCAGTGCATGTTCATTGGTCTATCCATATTTGGACAGAAAGGAATTGTAATGAACACACAATCAATCAATGTACTATATTTTTCAGTGTATAAGATGCACTCCCCCCCCCAAAAAAGTGGGTGGAAATATCTGTGCATCTTATACAGCAAATGTTGCCAAAGCCCCACCCACCCGCCAGCCCCCACCCTTTGGCTTCTGCCTCCTATCTCCTTGCAGCAAACAGCAAACAGCCTGGTCAGCTTCAGCAAAGCCCGATTTAGCACAAGCAGCTGATTGGCGGTTGGATGGGCCTCCCGGAATACCACCTATCAGCTGTTCCAGGCTGCAGGGATCACCGCTGCCTGTCACCGCCATCGCCACACATTGCTGCTGCCGCCTATCACTGCCTCCACACACCCCATTTTTGGCCTTCGCGCATCCTGTTTTTGGCCCATTCCAGGCAACGGGGATAGGCAGCGGCAGTGATCCCTGCTGCCTGGAACAGCTGATAGGTGATATTCCGGGAGGCCAATCCAACCACCAATCAGCTGCTTGTGCCAAATCAGGTTATGCTGAAGCTGACCAGGCTGTTTGCCATTTGCTGAAAGGAGGTAAATTGCTGGGAGGCAGAGGCAGATTTTTCCCCCTTGTTTTCCTCCCCAAAAGCTAGCTGCATCTTATACTTCGGAGCGTCTTATAGTCCAAAAAATAGGGTAATTTAGTTTAATTGTAAGTCAGTTAAGTACCTATTTCCAGCCTAGGTCTATCAGATACAAGACCCTGCCATGAGTTCACTTAGAAATTGCTTTATTTTATATAAATTTCCAGGCACATGTTTGCTATTACAAACTTTCAAAAGTCTCTTTTTTAAAAGGTTAAAGAAAAATAATATTTCATCCCAAGCTATTCGAGAAGTGATCCAATCAGACTGTTTTGGTTTCTCTCTACTTTGCCAAGGAATGTATTGATTTTTTTTATTGATAAAGGAGTCTGTTTGTCCCTCAAGCTTTTTTGAACTTCGTTTAAGAAGACCGAATAGCTCTTCTATCAGGTTTGTCTTTTTCCAGCAAAAAGAAAAAACGGGGATGTGGAAAGAAGAGAGGTTAATCACGCAAAGAAACTTAATTTTTTAATTTGATTTTACTGAAACCAAAACACTTATTGTCCCCAGAAACCTAGCAGCATTCCTTATGAGGATTGTGACACCAATTTCCATAGTGTTGGAAGTCAAATCTGGTCCAGTTGCAAGTTGGGAGAAAGCTGCAAATTGTATAACTCACATTATTTCTACTTCAAAACTATATTCATTGGGGGGGAAAACATGTCTCAGTTTTTTTAAAAAAAAATTGAACCAGAAGCATTTAATTTTTAATTTTATATTTTGCTGGAACTAGAGTTGAAATAGTCAAGAAAACCAACTTTTGAGCATAGAACAACATTCAGCATCATTGAAAAATCAAGGGTCATTTTGAATAATAATGTACAAATGGATTTTCATCTGTCTCCATCGATTTGGGCTTTCAGATTTTTTAATATTGCCATAGGTAGTACAGATGACATACTGGTGATTGCAATGTTAAAGCCATACTATAATCAGGATTTGATCATCCCTCTTATTAACTTACTTTATTTGCAATGGTCTATAGCAGTGATGGCTAACCTTTTTTCCGTCACGTGCTGGGGGGGGGAGATTCGTGTGTGCACATGCCCATACCCATAATTCTATGCACCCCGCCCTCGTGCATGGACGCACGCCCCCCCTCCTGGCACGCGGTGGCCCTGTAGCAGGGGTGGGTTCTACTTACTTACCTTTACTACCGGTTTGCAATGGGGCCACACACACGCGCTTGCTTCGCTCGTGCATTCTGCACATGCGCAGAAGCATTTTCATGATGCCAGGGTCAGTGAGTGGGGCCTCCCGGCAGTTTTACTGCTGGTTCTATAGAACCGGTGCGAACCGGGGGCAACCCACCACTGCCCTGTAGGCCCCTTTTTCTTTCTCACCTGGCTCCAGATCCTCTCTATGAGTCTAGGGTGGACGAAAACAGCCTTCCCCACCCACTCAGAGGCCCTCCGGAGACCAGAAATGGCCCGTTTCCCAACTTCCGGTTGGACAGGAAGTGACATTTTTTGCTGTCCCCAGCCTCCAGAGCCTCTCTAGGAGCTGAGCTCACATGCCCACTTATATGGCTATGCAAAGAAACTTAAATGGATGCCATAGGTTCGCCATCATGGGCCTATAGCAATATCATTACTGTTTTCACTTGAAAAATCTTGATCACTTAGCTATAGAATTGCATTTGGCATACTGTACATACAGTACACACACACACACACAGAGAGAGAGAGAGAGAGAGAGAGAGAGAGAGAGGGAGGGAGAGAGAGAGAGAGAGAGAGAGGGAGGGAGGGAGGGAGGGAGGGAGGGAGGGAGGGAGGGAGAGAGAGAGTTGAAAATCTTTTTAGAGCTCAAAATTGGAAGGGACCTTGGAGGTCTTCTAGTTCAACCCCCTATACCATTTCAGACAAATAGTTGCCCAATCTCTTCTGAAAAACACTCCATTGTTGGAGCACCCACAACTTCTGAAGGCAAGCCATTCCACTGGTTTATTCTTCTCACTATTAAGAAATTTCTCCTTAGTTCTAGGTTCTCCTTGATAAGTTTCCATCCACTGCTTCTTGTCCTGCCTTTGGGTGCTTTGGAGAATAGGTTTTCTTTGTGGCAACCCCTTAGATATTTGAAGACTGCTATCATATCACCCCTAGTCCTTCTTTTCATTAAACTAGACATACCCATTCATGCAACCATTCTTTGTATCTTTTAGCCTTCAGTCCCCTAATCATCTTTGTCGCTCTTCTCTGCATTCTCCCTAGAGTTTCAACATCTTTTTTATATTTTGGCAATCAAAACTGGATGCAATACTCCAAGCAGAGTCTCATCAAACCATTTTATAGTGGTATTAACACTTCATGTGCTCTTCATTTTATCCTTCTCTTAATGCGGCCTAGGACTGTGTTAGGTAAAGGTAAAGGTTCCCCTCGCACATACGTACTAGTTGTTCCTGACTCTAGGGGGTGGTGCTCATCTCCGTTTCTAAGCTGAAGAGCCAGCGCTGTCCGAAGATGTCTCCGTGGTCATGTGGCCGGCATGACTAAACGGCAAAGGCGCACAGAACGCTGTTACCTTCTCACCAAAGTGGTCTCTATTTTTTTACTTGCATTTTTTATGTGCTTTCAAACTGGCAGGTTGGCAGAAGCTGGGACAAGTAATGGGAGCTCACCCCATTACGTGGCACTAGGGATTCAAACCGCTGAACTGCTGACCTTTCAATCGACAAGCTTAGCCACTGAGCCACCGTGTCCCTCAGGACTCTGTTACTCCTATAGAAATAGAGGATATCGATCTATCTATCCATCCATTGTGGTGGCGCAGTGGTTAGAATAAGTATTGCAGGCTAATTCTGCTGACTGTCGACTGCCAGCAGTTTGGCAGTTTAAGTCTCACTGGCTCAAGGTTGAGTCAGCTTTCCATTCTCCCAAGGTCTGTAAAATGAGGACCCGAATTGTTGGGGGCAATAGGCTGACTCTGTAAACCGCTTAGAGTGGGCTGTAAAGCACTGTGAAGCAGTATATAAGTCTAAGTGCTATTTCTGTTGTTATCTACAGATACATACAAATTGAATTAATAAATAATAAATAAATAATAAATAAATACTTACCGTATATCAGTACTGAAAATATGGTAAATGCACTTGATACATTGATCATACTTCTTGATCAAGTTTCTTGCTCCGTAATGTGAAATTCATTACTCATTTGTTTCCAATTTATATAATTCTTTCCATTCTATCACCAAAAGGCTAATTCTACCAGTTATATTTTACATTTTGGTTAGCTCGTGCCCATCTTGTTCCTTCCAATATATCACTCTCTTCATATAATTCCTAAGAGAAGAACAACATGGAAACATCCTTTCTCTTGTTAACCTTTTACCTTTCAGAGCACAACTGTGGTCACAAATAATAAACATTGTATATAGCAACATCCAGGAACGGTGCGGTGGCCTGGAGGTGGAACTCTCACCTCACAATCAGGAAGCTGTGAGTTTGATCCTAGGTAGAGGCAAATATTTCTCTCTCTGGCCACGTTGAGAATACAGCAATAGGAATAGCACTTAGATTTATATACTGCTTCATAGTACTTTACAGCCCTCTCTAAGCGGTTTACAGAGTCAGCATATCACCCCCAACAATTTGGGTCCTCATTTTACCCACCTCGGGAGGATGGAAGGCTGAGTCAACCTTGAGCCTGGTGAGATTTGAACTGCCAAATTGCAGGCAGCTGGCAGTCAGCAGAAGTAGCCTGCAGTACTGCACTCTAACCACTGCACCACTGTGGCTCATATATACACTGAACATAACTCTGTATTGGCAACAGGAAGAACATCCAGCCAGTAATCGCTTAGCTTTCCATTCAGTTGCCCAGACTCCACCCCGCAAGGGATTATAGTGTCATTAAAAGAAGATGATGATAGCAACATCCAGGTTCTGTAATTGGGCATCACACCCAACTTCCAGTTTTATTCCATTACAGTCATTATTCTGAACATTTGGGGGTTCCTTTTAATGATGTCAGGAACCTTAATTGAGCTGGAAATGTGCTTCTGTTCTGGGATTTGAAAAGCACAGTGCAAACCAGCTTCCTTATTTTCCCCTTTAGATCTCCCCTGTGCACCTCTCACAATCCTCAAAGAGAGAGTTGCCAGCTTGAAACCCACTGATGATCAATATTAATGATTCATCTGTAATGCCATCGCCATCTGAAGCTCACAACAAAAGACAAACAGAAAGTACAGTTGACTGAATTAACGAGAAAGCGATATAAAAGCCGAGTCAATTCCGAAAGTGGATCTTGCCAGCTGTTATATATCATACTTAACCCAAAGACAATTATATTTCACTCCCTTCCCCAAATAATTACCCATTTGTTGAGGACGGAGGACGTCCCTGCTTTTTGCTGAGAATAAAACAAAATTCTCTAGGCCGGGAGTAAATGCCCATGAAGTGAAATAATGAAAGGAAAAGACAAAAAAAAAAGTGTCTGGTGCTTATTCAACCCTACCTTGAATTATTTGTAGAAGTGAAAAGAATTCCTTTCCCCTAGCATTTGTTTTATTGGAGGGTGATATGATCACGTTATAATCTTGGAGTATATACTGTTATTTTTTTTTTAATAGTCCTAGGATCTTACGATTCAAAGGTTGCTTTGCATACTGTATGTGAATCATCCTAACTCTGATGCCCGGGACAGCGTAACATTGCATACTTACATACGTATTTTTTGGAGTATACGACACACCTTAGTTTTTGGGGAGGAAAATAAGAAAAAAGCTGATTGGCGGGTAGATTGGCCTCCGGAATACCCCCAATCAGCTGTTCCCAGAGGTGAATTTTAGCAATAGGTTCCTTGGTTGTGAGCTCTGTGCCTTGCTTTTTTGCTTTTTTTTTCTGCCTCTGAAACTTATGAAACTTGTTTCAGAAAAACCGTTTTTTCCTGCCTCTGAAAGCCTCCGAAACAGAGCTTCAGAAAAAAAGCCTCTGAAGCTCTGTTTGGGGGCTTTTTTTCTGAAGCTTCATTTCTGATGCTTTTTTCAGCCTCTGAAACCTCTGTTTGAGAAGCTGGGTGGGGCTACATTTGGAGTATAAAACGCACCCAGATTTTCACCCTCTTTTGGGGGGGGAGGAAGGTGCATTTTATACTCTAAAAAATCTTTCTGATGCTAGATCATATTTACTTGGAGAATCACAAAAGACCTATTTTAGGAAGGAGAGAAAAGAAGATAGAAATAATAACACACCCCAAAAACAAAAACAAAAACAAAATTAAAACCAGATCACGACCATTGCAGAGCTCTGTCCTTTTGGTGCGACACTCCAATTTTTAATGAAACTCCAAAACATGATTTTTTTTTTCGTTTTTCTCTTCCTCATTTTTCTCAATTTCTCCTTCCTTCCTTCCCTCCCTCCCTCACTCACTCCTTCCTTCCTTCTTTTATCTTTCCCTCCTTGTACCTATCTGCCTCCCTACCTGCCTTCCTGTTTTCCTTCTCTCCTCCCTTCTCTCTATCTCTCCTCCCTCCCTCCCTCCCTCCCTTCCCTGTCTTTCTCCCTGTCTCCTTCCCTCCTTGCACCTACCTACCCTAACCCTAACCCTAACCCTAGCCCTAACCCCAACCCCAACCCTAACCCTGACCCCAACCCCAACCCCGACCCCGACCCCAACCCCAACCCTAACCCTAAAGGTATTAACTTACCTTTGCTACCAGTTCGCAAATGCAAATGCGCACATGCACAGGGCCTTCTGTGCATGCGTAGAGCATCAAAAATGGGATGTGATTATGTCTGGGCAGGTGGACAGAGCCTCCGCCACTACCGGTTCACACGAACAGGATAGAACAGGTTGAATACCACCATTGACCCTAACCCTAACCCTAACCCTAACATTAACCCTGCCTTATTTTCTTTCATGCCTTATTATTTTATTTCGGTTAAAGTTCTTAAAAATGGTGATGTTGCCTGCTGCTTTCTCGGTTCCAGGAAGGACATGGGAAATCCAGTGTAGTAAATGGGGGGGTGGGATGTAACTCACCCCTAAATGAGGGGAAATAAATCAGTGAAAATGTAACCACAGGGATGTCGTCCTTGCCATCCTTTGAGCCATTCTGATCCCAAGGAAGACAACATAGAAACAGTCTTAGAGGGCGAAGAACAAGGGTGCCAATTACATCCTTGCCAAACTTGTCATCCTGCTAGGATTTTTCTGTTTACTGCAGAAAGCTAGCAGGAAAGATTTCCATGAATATTCATACACGTTTTACAGACATCTACTTTAACATATGGATTTTTATATGCTTTTTTTTTGAGTATGCAGATTTTATTGCATTTTTTTCCCCCTCTAAGGAACGAGAAAGAATTTTTGCACATACTTTTCACTATGAAACACATTTAGTGCTTATTTGCCTCAGCTTCCTTTATGTGGTAATCAACACCGAATGCATAAATTGGTACATGAGTCCATTCTGTCTTCTTTTATATCTCATCTGCATCTGAAATGTTGCATCCATTTGATTGGAGCGCATTCCTTGTCCGCTGCTTGTCTGGCAAAGCTTCCCTATGTTGTCTTATTCGAAATTCAATGCAAAGTTGAAATTCTTTATTAGCTAAGGCATTTGAGGAATTCTAAGGAAACACAGAGAGATTTTTGTCTGGGCAATCTGCAGCGTTCTCAATTAAAATCCTACAGAATGTTTACATCAATAGGCATGTTGCCTTAACATTGGAAGTAGAAGGAGGATTTGTTCTTCTTTCTTGAAATGAAGTCTTGACGTGTTTTTGGATCTGCTTCCTATATTGTGAACAAGCATGTAGGACAAACTTATTTTCATTATTTCCAATTATCTATGTGAAGAAATGGGGGAAAAAATCAATGCTGTTTCAACACATTAAGCCATGTTTTTAAAACAAACA
This sequence comes from Pantherophis guttatus, assembly GCF_059756535.1. Classification (NCBI taxonomy): domain Eukaryota; kingdom Metazoa; phylum Chordata; class Lepidosauria; order Squamata; family Colubridae; genus Pantherophis; species Pantherophis guttatus. Next base: position 122,915,494 of record NC_142067.1, read on the forward strand.
TGGCTAATTAGTTTGGAAAGAGAGAGAGAGAGAAAAAAAATATCTTAGAGCAATCACTCACTCGGATGTTCCTGCTCCAGAAATGCCATCTTTCCAGCAATTGCATTGACCAAATAATTAACTTTATTCCACCCTTTGTAGATGGAAAGATGTTTTTAAATAACTCTGGAAGCCACAACTACATCAAAATTAACGTGTGTGTGTGTGTGTTTCTATCGAGACACCTGGTCTACCCCAGCATGTGGGAGGGAGCATACTGAATCCCTTTCGCCTTTCGGCTCCAATCCAGGAGCCCTCAAGCAGTCGCGTTCACGACAAACCATTTTATATCAAATTTATATTTTGCTGATAAAGATAAACTTTATCTGATAAACTGCTTGAGGGCTCCTGGATTGGAGCTGAAACGTTCTTCATATGTTTTAGTCTCCAGTCCCCTAAATATCTTGGTTGCTCTTCTCTGCACTCTTTCTAGAGTCTCAACATCTTTTATATAGTGTGGTGACCGAAACTGGATGCAGTACTCTAGGTGTGGTCTTACTAAGGATTAACATGATGGAATAAGAAAAAAAAAAAAAGGGAAGGAAAAGATAAGATAAATGAGGACTGAAGGCTGGATTCCTATAAAAAAAGAAAACACACACATATATACTAGATCAGTTCAGACTCAGTTTATTCAATGGAGTTTGCACTGCCCTTTGTATCTTAGATTCAAATACAGGATACGACTCTATAGTTCAGTAATATTCTGACCCTTCCCTCCTCTCTTCTTGATCTGCCATGATTCAGTGCTTATATAACTTTATTTCCTGTTACAGCTGAACTAGAAAATGATGGTAACCGACATGAACTGCATAATTCATACCTGGTTTGGTTTACCAGGAGTTGAATTTAAGGCAGAGGTAGGAAGAAAAGCAAGACACCAAAATGAGAAAAGAAAGCAAGCACAGATTGAATCAATACTGACACATGTTTAGCTTTCCTTTATATAACACTATTTAGCACTGACCTTATCAGATTATTTTTCAGAATAAAGTTTTTTTTTAAAAAAATCATGCTGTCTGGACAAAGGGAACAATTCCAGATTGTTTTGTGGTGCTTTCAAGAGTCTAGATTGGAAGGTAGTTTCTTGGATGTTAGTGTGGGATGAAATATCCATCTGGTTCAGTTCCAAGCTGGGAGAAAGGCACTGGAGACAAAATGGAGGCTGGAGGCTGATTGGAAAGATGGTTTAATGATGAAGCGGAAGCACATGGTGGCTCTGGGCAGCTGAATACATGGAGTTGAGAGTGAGTGGCTTTTATACCTTCTCTGGCTTTGCACTTGAACTTCCTGTTCCTGTGCAAGAACATGTATTCTATTGGCTGTTGTCAGACTCTCATGGTGCCATGTAGGGGTTGTGTAGGGATCATAGCTGACTCTGTAGTTTGTCTGAGCTCCCAGGTTTGGTTGAAGTTTGGACTGCTGATGACTGCTGATGACTGCAATGAAGGGGCGTTGGGCAATTCCTAAACCTACCTTTGTGCAAACCTTGTTGCAGGGAATTTTTGCCTATGAATAGAGCTACCTAGATACTTGGCTTCTTTCAATAAGCTCTTTCTCTCTTAAGTGCTGACATCTGCTGAGAGCTATTAAGAAAGGTGGGGGCTGCTTTCTCCCTCTAAAAAAGCATGTTTCTCAATTTCTCATCCAGAGAAATATAATATTCTGCCTTTTATAATATTTTTCAAAATATTTCATTCTTCTAGGAGAGGGGTGGGTGCTAACTTTCTACACTAGGAACCAGAGAACCAGAGTAAATTACTGGTGATTTATTCTTGGTGATGAATTTTGATGAACATTCAGATTTGTAACATTTTATTAGTCATTAATATTTCCCATTACTAAAGAAACTGAGAAGGATTTTGTTGTTTTCTTTGAAGGTTGCTAATTTTTTTAAACAGACTTTTTGTAGCTTCTTGATTTCTAAATCAATAAATAGGATGGCCTCGTGGGCATAGAATCTTAATGTATTGCCAACATTTCAGGTAAGAAATGATTGTGTTTTAAGGATGCTGGGAAGTTAATTAACTCTAGGGAAAAAAAAAACTTATTTTCCCTTCCTTTGAAATTCTGTGGAATTCTTTCTACCCAAGTACAAACATTCAAGGTTACCTTGAATTAATCCCATGAAGAATGCAAGGCTAATTCTAGTTTAGATGATAACTTCTTAAAAAGAGGAATTGTGATTTCCTTTCATTTCCTCTGACTGTATCTCATTCTTCTTGGTTAATAATGAATCCTAACAAGGATAATTAGCTATAACTTAGCTATCGCTACATAATTCCAGAAGAGAAACCAATGTTCCAAGACAAAATTATTATTTCAGATGTGGCAGTAATGACAAAATCAAAAGGAAATCATATCTGAATATTGCTAGAGCGATCGGGGAAAAAATACTGGAAAAGAAACTTTAAAATTGTAAGGGCGGAACTCTCCCCCCACCCCCCAAAAAAGAGGAGAGAAGTAGCCAGGATCTAACTTGGTTAATTGCTTCATTAATTAAACATCATTTCCTGCCATTGACTGGATTAACAAGCATTGACCTGTTTGGGCAATGCAAACTCTGTGTTGGAGAAAAAAAAAGTTGCACAGGTTAACGTGCACTACGTAAAATAAAAATGATAGCAACAACAACAATAGCAACAACACAGTAACAACATGGTAAATAGTGTGAGATGTTGCAGTGCCTTAATATCTGAAGATCATAAGTTACTAATCATTGCTCTGGGACATGAGTTTTTCTCAACTGGCAGGATAAAAGAGTTACTATCTGCATTTGCACAGCATACTGGATTAAGTTTACAGTAGAGACAGATCTTTTATAATTCATGCTTTGGAAGAATGCAGTCATTATTTTAACAGTTTGGGTGAACGAAGTCGTATGGCATACTCAAAATAAAAAAATAGTCAAGAGTCTTTCGTTTCCATCTCAATCGGAAACATGACTTATTATTGTCTTCTTCTGGATTTCTTTTTTTTTAATTTCTTATCCCTTGAGGTTTTGTAGTGTTCTCTCATCAGGTTTGATTCAACTTCAGTCAAAGCCATCAAAATGACCCCTGCTTGGGTTAGTTAAACTTGCTTCTAATAAGTGTTGTGGGTATTACAATTGTAATATTTATTTCCCAAAGGAGTATCTTCATAACAAAACCCACAAAGACATCAAAATATTATGAAGTACTTGTTTTCTATCACTTGTTTTGTATCTGGTTGAGAAGGTATAGGATTGGGGCAGACTTGACAGCAGTGTTCCGATATCTCAGGGGTTGCCCCAAAGAAGAGGGAGTCAAGCTATTCTCCAAAGCACCTGAGGGTCAGATGCAATAGATGGAAACTAATTGAGGAGAGAACCAACCTAGAACTAAGGAGAAATTTCCTGACAGTTAGAACAATTAACCAGTGGAACAACTTGCCTCCAGAAGTTGTGAATTCTCCAAGACTGGAAGATTTTAAGAAGAAATCGGATAAACAATTGTCTGAAGCGGTGTAGGGTTTCCTGCCTGAGCAGGGGGTTGGACTAGAAGACCTCCAAGATCCCTTTCAACCCTGTTATTCTATGCTATGCTATGCTATGCTAGTCCTATTCCTATTCCTATTCCTATTCCTATTCCTATATTCTATTTCTATATTCTGTCCTATTTTATTCATTTTCTATATTCTATTCTGTTCTATTCTATTTCTATATCTATATTCTATTCTGTTCTATTTTATTCATTTTCTATATTCTATTCTATTCTATTCTATTCTATTCTATTCTGCTCTACTCTACTCTACTCTACTCTATTCTATTCTATTCTATTCTATTCTATTCTATTCTATTCTATTCTATTCTATCCTTGTTGGTTCTGAAATAGTAATGTGGTCTAAAAAGTCAAATCCATTTTATAATTCTGAGGTTGTTTCCCGTCAGTATAACTTTATTAGGGCATTGAACAGCCTTTGTGATACATCACAGTATGAGTAATACAAAGAAATAACTCTTTCTAACTCTTGTGACAGAGTTATGGCAGTTGATTTACTCAGAGAAAACAAACCTCAGTGTTGTACACATTATAGAGAGACATTTACAAGGATTTGGGCTTCATTGCTTTCTCAAAGAACCAGACAGCATTCCAAATCCTCACTTAAATATTTTGGAAACATTTTGAGTGATCTTGGAGAATATTATAGTAGATCATAAATGTCTATAATAGCAAAAATTAATCGTGCCATACTTCAATGAGGTTTCACATTCTTAATTACAGTATTTTAACTAATGTTCCAAGAACAAAGAAAGAAAGAGTTCCAGTAGTGAATTATGGAGGATTATCATAATTTATTAAGGCCAAACTATTATTGTTGTATATGTGAAAAATAGCTTGCATTTCCCTTAAGATAATTGCATTCATTCAGCTGGCTTACATGTATTAATATTTAAGCCATTGTAACAGGCTCTTAAGCTGCACATGTGCTACCATTGATAGAAATAACATGAGTAAATGGAGTTGGAATTGGGAGACCCTTGAAACTTTGTGGAGTGAATATGTTCTTTTCTTTTCTTTGAAGTTCCTTGTAGGGGAAGACCACTGTGGAAGCTAACACTCTCAATCCAACAAGTACATCCTCTCCTTCAATATCTAGAAGTTATGAAGTGATTTTTGCCACAGCTTTATTAATAACATGTAATCCTTCAAGTAGAAAGTACACTCGTGCCAAGTTTTGGAATGTTTGGGTTAACATCCATCCTAAAAACTGAAGTGCTTTTGTAATCCAAAATGAATTCATCATTTTGTGGAATTGTTTGGTGACATTCAAAAGTAGGTAAGATGTGGTCCAGAGAAGCTGTTTTTAACCCTGTTTGTCCAGCTGGCTATGCTTCGATGTCTTCTGCCCGATGGTAGAAGCGAAAAGAGACACTGGCCAGGGTGTGAATCATCCCTAAATATCTTCCTTACTCTGCTGAAACAGAGGGACCTGGTGATGTCATCTAGTGGTGTTAGAGGGTAACCAATGGTTTCTTGTGCCGAATTAATCACTCTCTGTAGTGCCTTCCTGTCCACAGCTGTTAAACCAGCATATGTTATACAGCATACTGTATAACAGTATGTTATACAGTATGTGAGAACACTTTCTATAGATAGAAAGAAGTCATCAGCCATTGTTCCACCTGATTTCTCCAAAGTAAATGCTCAGTTCCACCTGCCCCAATTCTACTCCAAATTAAGGGATTACCATGTCGCAAAAAGGGAGTTCTATATCTCTTTTGAAGACACGGTGTGAGTTTCAGGTGAAATGGGAATGAAAAACTCTAGCTTCCCTGGACACGTTTCTAAGATGCTTTAGAATGCCTCTTCCACAGAGTTGATGTGCAAGCAATGGAACTTTACATGGTAGCTGCGAAGGGGCTTTTGAAAACAAATTCCCTTTGAGGCAAGGTGTCAGCGTTCCAGAAAACCCCACAACTCCAAGTAAAAACTCTGAAGCAAGCATTTTTCAAAGTTCTATTTACTAGAATAGGTAAACTGGCACATCTGGGAAAACCCGAATCTGAGAGGTCCCGGTTTTCCCTCAGTAAATCAAAACCCCCAAAACCATCCCCTCAGTCCTCAGTCGATCACATGCTCCAATCACCATCCGTCCCATCTCAAGACCTCACTCTGACCACTCCTTCTCCAGATGCAGGATCGGCCTGACCTTGACCGACAGGAAGAATGCTATTATGTCTACAGACAACCCCTCTACTAAATACCCCACTCCTACTATCCCACACATGAGAAGGTGGCAGCATGGAAGCTTCTGGCCTAATATGGCTTCCAAAGATAGGTACAATCTCCCTCATTACTTTTTCTGCATAAGGGAAAGGAGGGAGTCCTGATAGGGGTGACATGATGGGAGCATTCCAATATTTGAGGGGCTTCCATAAAGAAGAGGAGGTCAGCCTATTTTTCCAAAGCACCAGAAGGCAAGATAAGAAACAACAGATGGAAACCAATCAAGGAGAGAATCAACCTAGAACTAAGGAGAAAATTCCAGACAGCAAGAACAATTAATCAGTGGAACAGCTTGCCTTCAGAAGCTGCGGGTGCTTCATCACTGGAGGTTTTTAAGAAAAGATTGGAAAGAGATGATAAAGGAAGGGAGGAAGAGAAGGAGGGAAAGAAGGAGGGAGGGAGAAAGGGAGGAAGGAAGGAACCAATGCACCCATAATGGCACCTTTCCTCCTAATTTTTCAACCCTATCAAAAGCTACTAGAGAAACAATGTTATTTGGGTTCGCCCAAACCTGTCATTCTACCTGCTAAAATATGTCAAGGATCTATTTTAAAAAGGAGTGTGCATTTTGGATGGATGCCATCAAGAAATGCCTATCTTTGGAGTATTTATAACTCCAAATAACACATAGAAAGTGTGAACTGCAGCTATTTGTAAAAGTCAAATAGATACAGATTTTCTACTCTTAGTTCAAATTTGCTATTTTCCACCCCTTAAAAAAATTCCTTGCTTTAAAAAAAATCAGTGAGATAGATTATGATCTGGAAACCTGCTGCATGATATCGACAGAATTTAAACTGTTGCACCCGTCTTAAGTCTCTATATGATAGGTCAATATAATTAATTATCTCTGTGTGGCAGATGGAAGGGCCTGAGAGATAATGGTTAAAGTCAGTGGTGAAATCCAGCAGGTTCTGGAGAACTGGTAGCAGAAATTTTGAGTAATTCAGAGAACCAGCAAATACCACCTCTGGCTGGCCCCAGAGTGGGGTGGGAATGGAGATTTTGCAGTATCCTTCTCCTGCCATGCCCACCAAACCACACCCACCAAGCCACACCATGCCCACCAAGCCACGCCCACAGAACCGGTAGTAAAATAAAAAATTGGATTTCACCACTGGTTAAAGTTATTGAATGAAGCTCTTGGGTGAGATTTGGCATCGGGAACTCTCTAGTTTTCAAATGACAGATGTATTTAAAGATTGTCCTCTGTAATGCTTTTTGATTTGAATATTTGGAGGGTTAGAAGATCCACCGAGTATCACTTGCAATCTGAAATTAGACAAGGCAAGTTTCTTCTGTCTCATTAATAGACCTGACCCTTTGTCAGAGAATTAGAGGGGCATTTTCTCAATGAGATATTAGCTTCGGCTGGCATCAGATGAGCTTTTGGGGATGAGTAACGTTAATGAGAGCAGTGCTGAAATGTGAACTGCATGAGATAACATTAATCTTGCCAGTTGGTCTATACCAGAAATTTCATGTTATGGAATAGACAGGGTGAAAAATTACAGGTAAAGCCAGTGCTTTTTCATAATGTCAGTAGCCAGGAATAGGGATTCTATTGGGATATGCATGGAGTAAGGAATATCCTAACTTACAAATGAACTTAATTCAAGCAGCATAAACTTCTTTGTCTCTGGAAGTTTGAGCAACAGTTTGGGGCAAGGATTTACAATATGTCATCTAATAAGGTAAAGGTAAAGGTTCCCCTCACACATACGTGCTAGTCGTTCCTGACTCAAAGAGCCAGCACTCCAAAGACGTCTCCATGGTCATGTGGCTGGCATGACTAAATGCCAAAGGCACATGGAACGCTATTACCTTCCCACCAAAGGTGGTCCCTATTTTTCTACTTGCATTTTTTACGTGTTTTCGAACTGCTAGGCTGGCAGAAGCTGGGACAAGTAATGGGAGCTCACCCCATTATGTGGCACTAGGGATTCAAACCACTGAACTGCCGACCTTACAATCAACAAGCTCAGCATCTTAGCCACTGAGCCACAGTGTCCCTATGTCATCTAATACATCAGTTCAACTTCACAGACATGTCCAGACACCACCAGTTCTTCTAGATAATTCTTGGGTCAGACCAAAAGCACTAAATCTGCAGTTGTGGCCCCATTGAATGTATTCATGAAAGCATAATACACTTCTGTCTCTATGCAGGAGCTTCAGCAAGGAGTTGGATTTATTGATCTTGTCTGGGTTCACAAGCTAAGTGTCAGGGTTCCGATGGATGCCCTAATTAAATCATGAATCTCGAGCCAAGCTTCAAAAGAAATCCAGTTATTTATTAGGAGCCTCATGTCCGCACGTTCCCAAGTGAAGCCAGCTCTGACCCTACATAATTTATGCTCCAATTATGACCCTGTTTCCCCCCTCCCCCCAGGTGTGTCATCAATCACATTTGCCAATGGAGCAATTTCGTGGGTTGTAGAAGTCACTCCCCTTGCTGCTGTAAGTAACCCTGGAACACAGCCTTGAGAGAGATAAGCATGGAATGTGCATCCATTTTTGGCTGCTGTGCAGTTTCGCCGGTTTCCCATCCCCCCTGGCCTATGGCAACTTGAGAGCAGGCCAGGGATGCTTTGCGAGTTGACACTAAGAAGGATTTGATAAACTAAGAAAAAACACCTGCTATGGTTTTTTATTATTATTATTGACATTTTTATTATTATTATTTATTAATTTTTGAAGGAGGAGCAAGAATCAATGGATGGAAACTACCCAAAGAGAAAACCAACCTAGAATTTTCCTGACAGAACAATTAAGCAATGCAATGGCTTGCCTTCAGAAATTGTGGGTGCTCCATTACTGGGTTTTTGTTTTGTTTTTTAAGAAGAGATTGGACAACCATTTGTCTGAAATGGTATAGGGTTTCCTGCCTGAGCAGAGGGTTGGACTAGAAGACCTCCAATAACTTTTTCCAATTCTATTATTTTGTTGTGTTTTATACCTTTTGGGTTTTGTTTTGTTTTCTTTTTCTGTTATTTAAAAAAGGCTGTATCTCTATATCAGAATCTCTATATACAATATCTCTATATCACAAGATTCATGTTAGGAAATGATTTTACCTAACTTGTTGGGTTGGCAATATATAAACCATCAATATAGCTTTAAGACTGCTGTATTGCATCATACTGTGCCCTGATTGGTTAGCTCTGTAGCCAATCTCCTTAAAAGGGAGCTAGAAACATGGTTTGTCTCTTTTTGATGCTCTTTGCTGTTTGCTGTGTGCTATTTACTTCTGTTGGCTGTGTTTGCTACTGTTTGCAACTGTTTATGTGTATAAACACATGTATATGCCTACAACGACTGGTAAGAAGACTTTGTTATTGGATTATCCCTGGACTATTGTTTTACTATCTATTACTTTATCTGTGTATGACCTGGACTGTTTATTGGACTGTGCCTTATTACTATTTCCTGAAAGTAAACACAACTCAGTGTATCTGTGTGTTGGCTGTGTTATTTCCTAACTACTCTCAATCACTTTCATGTGCACACCCTTGCTACTCAAGGGTTGCTCTGCAAAATTCCTCAACAATTCAGATTGAGTTCTTGGATGGAGACCAGTGGGAAATATGAATATTTCCTAAAAATATTCCTAAAACATATCAGCGACTAACAAAATCCATTCTGGTGCCAAAAAAAAAAAAAAAAACCCCTTTGCCCTGACAAGTTACAAAGTCATGAGGATTTCAGCCCAACTTAAAAGAAAATGTTTATCTTCGCAATAATTCTGAACAATAGGAGAAAAGTGACTACTTAAACCATGGACTCTGAAATCATATAGTTACCACAGGTCAGGGTGTCTGGAGATTATAGTCAAGAAAGAAAGAAAGAAAGAAAGAAAGAAAGAAAGAAAGAAAGAAAGAAAGAAAGAAAGAAAGAAAGAAAGAAAGAAAGAAAGAAAGAAAGAAAGAAAGAAAGAAAGAAAGAAAGAAAGAAAGAAAGAAAGAAAGAAAGAGATGTAGTGCATTTATTTTCTTTTATTATTTTAGAAATCCACCTTGTGCTGGCATTCTCTAAACTGGAAGAAACAGGGGTGGTCATTTAAGCAGACAGCAGAATGAAAAATGACTCCTTACTGGCTAAGTACGTTCCTTTCAGGGAATTTCTGAAGGCAGAGCAATTCCTCATATCGTGGGGATTGTATGTTGCCTGTGGCTATGACTCACTGGAGGCAGGCATGTTCTTGTATTCCTATACCGGGGTCAGGTAAGTTGATGTTGATGATGTAGATCTTATGTCAAATTTATCTGGCCCGAGCCTCAACTTTAGTATAGTAAAAAGTTCAGCATAGTTTTATACGTGTGGAGAAAGAAAGAGCAAAATTCTGCACAAGACATACCTACAACGCACATCTAAGATTTTCCTTCATTATTTCCCCTGTTTGTCTTTCATTTCCTGCACTGAATACCAGTTCCTTCCATTCTTCGTTCTCATTGTAAGAATCTAATCCTCGACTTATGACTTATGCAATTGAGCCTAACATTTCTGCGGCTCAGTGAGACAGTTGTTAAGTGGGGATTTGCCTCATTTTACGGCCTTTCTTGCCACAATTGTGGAGTGAATTAAGTTTTTTTTTTTTTATTATTATTATTATTATTATTATTATTATTATTATTATTATTATTATTATTATTATTATTATTATTATTATTATTATTATTATTATTATTATTATTATTATTATTATTATTATATGCCGCCCTTCTCCGGAGACTCAGGGCGGCTTACAATGTGTTAAGCAATAGCCTTCATACTTTTGTATATTTCTACAAAGTCAGCTTATTGCCCCCACAAACTGGGTCCTCAATTTACCTACCTTAGAAAGGATGGAAGGCTGAGTCAACCTTGAGCCTGGGGAGATTCGAACTTGCAATAATTGCAGGCAGCTGAATGTTAATAACAGGCTATTAGTCTGCTGCGTCACCAGGCTCCTCCTCCTCCTCCTCCTCCTCCTCCTCCTCCTCCTCCTCCTCCTCCTCCTCCTCTTCTTCTTCTTCTTCTTCTTCTTCTTCTTCTTCTTCTTCTTCTTCTTCTTCTTCTTCTTCTTCTTCTTCTTCTTCTTCTTCTTCTTCTTTTAATTCGATTTATATGCCGCCCTTCTTCGGAGACTCAGGGTGGCTTACAATGTGTTAAGCAATAGCCTTCATACTTTTGTAAATTTATACAAAGTCAGCTTTATTGCCCCCACAATCCGGGGCCTCATTTTACCCACCTTAGAAAGGATGGAAGGTTGAGTCGACCTTGAGCCTGGTGAGAATTGAACTCGCAGTAATTGCAAGCAGCTGGATGTTAAATGCTGCCTTAGTAGGAGGCATTAGCCTCCTACGCCACTCAGGCTCCTAGTTAGTTTAGTTACTTCAATTCAGTTAATAACTGGACTGTTAAGTGAACGGCTTCCCCATTGACTTTGCCTTTCAGAAGGACGCAAAAGTTGATTGCATGACCTGGGGAGACTGCAACGGTCATAAGTGTGAAAACCAGCTATAAGTCACTTTTTTCAGTGCCATTGTAACTTTGTATGGTCATCAAATGAATTGTTGTCACTTGAGGTCTACCTGTGACTTGAAACTGTGTTGCGTGTGTGTCTCTGTTTGCGTCTGTCTGTTTCTGTCCCTGTCTCTCTCTCTCTCTCTTGTGTTAGAGAATATCTCTTTAATCCTTTAAAAGTCTTGGACATCCCACCATCTTCCATCTGAGTTGCTGGGATGACAAGTGCATTTTGGAGCAATATAGACACTAAAGAAGAAGGAAACAAGTCAGCTTAAGTATTACTTAAGAAGCCTGGCCTGGATCCAGACTCACTTAATAACTATCGGCCCGTCTCCAACCTTTGCTTTATTGCGAAGGTTGTTGAGACCGTGGTGGCACAACAGCTCCCACAGTTCCTGGAGGAAACAGAGTACCTAGACCCGTACCAATTGGGTTTCCGGCGCGGGCACAGCATGGAAACGGCATTGGTCGCTCTGGTGAATGATCTCTGGCGGGCCCGGGATGGAGGTTGTTCCTCCATCCTGGTCCTACTTGACCTCTCAGCAGCTTTTGTACCATCAACCATGGTATCCTACTACAGCGGCTTGAGGGGTTGGGGGTGGGAGGCACTGTTTTACAGTGGTTCTCCTCCTATCTCTCAGGTCACTCACAGTTTGATTGGGTGGAGGGACAGAGGTCCACCCCGAGGCCCCTAACTTGTGGAGTGCCTCAGGGGTGAGTTCTCTCCCCCCTTGTTGTGACTCCGACCCCCGAGCCCATCTTATTGGAGGGACTTCGAAGGTGAAGGAGAGGAGTTGGCCAGGCCTCCCTCTCCAGGAGCCTCCTCTCTGGCAATGCCTCAGGTGTCTCCTGAGGGAGAAGAGATTGGCCAGGAGCCAGGTATCTACGAGCAGTCGCAGTCGGACAGTGACGAAGATAAGTCTTGGCTGGATCCACGCAGCGCCGGAGAGACAAGCGCACGCAGCAGAAAAGGAGGCATGCCAGAGATTAAGCTGAGTCACTGGACCACACCCCACAGGGGATAAAAGGGGGTGTGGTGGCCATTCAGGCTCTGTGACGGACAAAACTAAACAACTAGCGAGTCGCATTGTATCTCTGAAACTACGTTATTGGATTTAATACGGACTGGACTTGAAAATTCTTTGACTTTGTGTATTTGTTTTGGTTTATCTGATGGAGGAGGAACACCTCCCTCTGTGAGTAAAGTTCTTGGCAAGCAGGTGAGGTATCATCAGTACACCGATGATACTCAATTATACATCTCCACCCCAGACCACTCCGTGGATGCCCTTTCCGTGGTGTCCCGATGCCTGGAGGTGGTAGGAACAGACTCAGACTCAACCTTTCCAAGACTGAGTGGCTGTGGTTGCCAGCATCACATGCTCTAGAGGTCCCGTCACTTTTGATGGGGGGGAGGTACTTGCCCCCGTTGAAAGGGCCCGCAACTTGGGTGTCCTCCTGGATTCCCAGCTGTCTTTAGAAGAACACTTGATGGCTGTGACCAGGGGGGCTTTTGCACAGGTACGCCTGGTGCGCCAGTTGCGCCCTTTCCTAGACCGTGATGCCCTTCGCACCGTCACTCATGCCCTGGTTACATCCCGCTTGGATTACTACAATTCCCTCTACATGGGGCTGCCCTTGAGGTGCACCTGGGGGCTCCAGCTGGTCCAGAATGCAGCTGCGTGGGTGGTTACGGGAACTCCTCATTACTCCCATGTAACACCTCTCCTGCGCAAGCTGCACTGATTAGCGGTGGTCCACCGGATTCACTTCAAGGTGCTGGTATTGACCTATAAAGCCCCACATGGCTTAGACCCGGGGTACTTGCAGGACCATCTCCTGCCTGCTTCCCACTGTCTTGTCCGCTCTCACAGAGCCGCTCTCCTCAGGGTACCATTGACCAGGCAATGCCGTCTGGCGATGTCCAGGGGTAGGGCATTCTCTGTGGGCACCCCTATCCTTTGGAACCAACTACCCACCGTGCTCCGGACGGCCTCGGATCTCTGCTCCTTCTGTCGAGGCCTGAAGACTTGGCTGTTTCAACGAATGGGCTGATGCTGATTCTTGGGTTTTATTATTTATTGATTTTAATTTGGTTTTAACAGGATTTTATTATTTTATCATTGTATGTTTTTAACCTGTGTTCACCGCCCTGTGTTCGGGAGAAGGGCGGCATATGAATACTGCCAAATAAATAAATAAATAAATAAATAAATAAATAAATAAATAAATAAATAAATAAATAAATAAATAATACTATTACAAGTCTGCATTACTATTAATCTTCTCATTGTTCCTATCACCCATCTCCTCCTACTTATGACTGTATGACTGTAACCTTGTTGCTGGTATCCTTAAGATTTATATTGACTGTTTCCCTATGACTATCATTAAGTGTTGTACCTTATGATTCTTAATGAATGTATCTTTTTTTTTTTATGTACACTGAGAGCATATGCACCAAGACAAATTCCTTGTGTGTCCAATCACACTTGGTCAATAAAGAATTCTATTCTATTCTATTCTATTCTAAGCTTCTTTGACTCTCTTTATAGTTTTTCTTTTTTTTTTTTCTTTAAATCATCTGTTTCCACTGACAAGGGTGCAGAAATCAAACTTAGGATGCTGTTAGATCATGCACTATTCTATTCTATTCTATTCTATTCTATTCTATTCTATTCTACTCTACTCTACTCTACTCTACTCTACTCTACTCTACTCTACTCTACTCTACTCTACTCTACTCTACTCTACTCTACTCTATACTATTCTATTCTATTCTTGAACCAATGCAGCCAAAATATGTATTTCAGCAAATATTTAAATTCGCAAGTCATTTAGAAAGCTTCCAAAGAAAGCTGGGCATTTTCCAGGGAAATTAATCCCTGGACAATTATCCCTAATAAGTATCTTATCATTAAACAGATTGCTCCCAAGAGAAAGGTCCAGCTTTTCAATATTATTAAACCTGCAAATGTAAATAGTAGGAGCACCTAGGGCAATTTGTCCAAACTTGAAAAGTAACTTAGGGTGGACCTGCTTAACAGTGGAACAGGAGACCACTGGCCAACTGAGTCCTGAAGGAGATAACAGACATTCAATACCGGATTTTTTACTATTACAGATTAACAGAGTTGGAAGGGACTTTATAGGTCATCTAATCCAACCCCCCTCTCAAGCAGGAGACCTTACACCATTTCTGACAAATGGCAGTCCAATCTTTTCTTGAAAGTCTCAAGTGATGAAGATCCCACAGCTTCCGAAGGCAACTTCTGTTCCATTGGTTGATTGTTCTCACTGTCAGAAAATTTCTCCTCATTTCTAGATTGAATCTCTCCTTGGTCAGTTTCCATCCATTATTCCTTGTCTGGCCTTCAGGTGCTTTGGATAATAGGTTGACCCCCTCCTCCCTGTGGCAGCCCCTCAAATACTGGAACACTGCTATCATGTCTGCCCTGGTCCTTCTCTTCTCTTCACTAGACTAGCCATGCCCAGTTCCTGTAAACGTTCTTCGTATGTTTTAGTCTCCGGTCCCCTAATCATCTTGGTTGCTCTTCTCTGCACTCTTTCAAGAGTATCAACATCTTTTTTATAGTGTGGTGACCAAACTGGATGCAGGAAAAACATGTAGGGTGACATAACCTTGAGGTGACCAAGAGCAGTTGAGGAAAGAGTTCCTCTGTATGCCTTTGTGAAGTCATTAATTTATGAGTCGCCAGACTTCCCGTTCAATGGATGAGATCCATAGTAGAGCTGGAACAATTATGATCTCTTTTTTTTTTCTTAATTTGTTTAGTATTAATTATTATTGTTGATCCAGAATTGTGAGGAATTGGGGCAGAAATGTAGCAAAGCAGTTAGTTCTGCAAATTAGATAAATGTTCTGGAAAGTGCATCTTCTACCACCCTGTGGCAGTTTGGAATCATTGCACATTAACACACCTCATTAAACTTACTCAGCTTAATAGATACTTCACTAATGAATTTATGCATCAATCAGTATTTTTTTTTTCACTTGTTCCTCAGCAAAATGCTGATTAAATGGAAAACGTCTGGATCCAGAGATGATGTTATTTCCCCTCTTTTTAATAGAGTTGGTGGCACTAATTTGAGAACAAGGTTACAGAGCTGTCCTCGTAATTATCTCTTGCTATTCTATACATAAAAAGATTCCAAGCATTTTTTTTTTGCTCACTGACTATCTACAGCCAACATTCTGATTTCTACAAATTGACACAGCTTTCTTTGTTCGGCCCTGCAGGGAAGTCATAACTTGCAATTCCGAATTATAATTGGAAGAGCCTGGAAGAGAACCAAGAACTACATCGTTACGACAGGGTTGCTTGTAAATAATAAAAATGGTCGAAGTAGTAAAAAAATTATTAAAGTGTTTTTTTAGAAGCTGGCCAGAATTTGGTTAAAAAGATGGATGTGTAAATGTTTCAAATGAATAAATAATAGAATAACAGCAACCTTAGAATAACACTAAAGTCATGTCCAAAAGAAGCCCAAGACTAATAAAGGAGAATATTTGCAGCTCAGGGTTGAAATGAGGGGTCCTTGGTGCTCTCTGAGCTGGTTTGTTTTCTTGTAAACGTCTCATTACCCTTACCAGGTAACATCATCAATGCTAGTTCAAGAATTCTCTGTTTTTCTCCCCAAGTGATAAGTTGAAATGGAGCCTTGATAATCAGGACAATATCATCAGAACATTGGGCTTGTTTTCAGATGTAGGTTTAGTACTTTAGTGATAAACTAAATCTATCTATCTATCTATCTATCTATCTATCTATCTATCTATCGATCGATCGATCGATCGATCGATCGATCGATCGATCTATCGATCTTTTGAATTTATATTGCCGCCTATTCGCCCATGTTGACTCAAGGCGGTTTACAGAATAAAAGACCACATTTAAAACAATAAAAACCAACAAAAAGAATCAAATAAATTAATATAGTACAATATAACAAAATCACCCCTCCACCTCCCACCCACCCACCCACCTCGGCGACAGCAGATCACAAGGAACCATTAGCCTGGCTAGGTGGCTCAGTGGCTAAGACGTTGAGCTTGTTGATCAGAAAGATCAGGAGTTTGGCAGTTCGAATCTCTAGTATAGGTCTCCCGCATGAGCAGGGGATTGGACTAGATGACCTCCAAGGTACTTTCCAACTCTGTTACTGTTATTATTATTATTTAATGGGCTCCATCCTGCTCCGGGTTCCCCAGAGAAAAAAAAATCCTGTCAGAAAGAACCCAACTGTCAGCTGATAATCAGATTCCCTTTTGAAAACCCTACAAACAAAATCCTTTTGTCAAGTAGAAACTTCAACCTGCCTATCTAGCCTTGGGCACCCAACTTGTCTCCTCTACCAGACCTGGCCATAAGGCCGAATTAAAGGAAGGGGTTGATGGAGATTTTCTAGCTGGCTGGTGGCCTCTGTTGGGTGAGGAGGAATACAAAGCCAAATGCTTTATGGACTTTCTGCGGTCCCCAGGACTGAAAAGATAATTGGTGAATTTGTTTATAAAAAGAGATGGGACATGGGATGAAGAGATAAATGTTTGTAACCTGAGAGGGGGTGAAGAGATGCTAAATTTGTTTATAATTGTTGACTTGAAGACCATAAATTAATCTTTATACCCTGTTTCTCCGAAAACAGGACCCAACTGGAAAATAAGTCCTACCATAATTTTTCAGGATGCTCGTAATATAAGCCCTACTCCCATAATAAGACAGATTGATTAAGATTGTCAGCCAAATGGATTCATTTAGTACCGTATTTCCCGAGAAATAAGACCTAACCAGAAAATAAGCCCTTTTGGAGCAAAAATTAATATAAGACCCAGGGGTGGGTTCTAAATTTTTTTACTACCGGTTCTGTGGGCGTGGCTTATTTTGTGGGCGTGGTTTGATGGTCATGTGACAATTCTTTAGGATTTAGCAGAGGTACTGGTCTACCAGGCTTTTAACTGCTTGCAGAGCTGTACAGGTCTACCCATTTGTTCTTGGAGGCATCGGTCTACCACCACACTGCCTTTTAACACTGATCAGCTGTAGGGCAGCCCTTTGAAGCCCCATGGCAAAAGTTTAAACAGTTTTTTTTTTTACTTCTAGCCATCAGCTGGGACTCGGGAGGCAGCGAATAGATTGGGGGCGGGGCCAAATAAAAGGTAAGAATAACGCGGGGGGGGGGAGAGCCCAGCTCCCAAACAAAGAGAATCAGTTCGGTGACGTTATATTGTCACCGCTACCGGCTCGGCCGAACCGAGCCGAACTGGGAGGAACCCACCACTGATAAAACCCGGTCTTATTTTCGGGGAAACACGGTATATTTCTTTTATCTCTCTTTATCACATTCTTACTTTTCTCTTTAAGCACTGACGATGTTACCTCATTTGGGTAATGAAACATCTGTGAGAAAACAAACAAGTTCAGAGAACATTCTCACTTTTCTCTTTCTTTCTTTTTTTTAACTTGGACTTTTTTAAAACCCCTGTCTATTCCTTTCTTCTTTCATTTTACTTATGTTAGCTTTTAATATTGTAATAAACATTCTCAAATACACACAGAGAGACATACATACAAAGAACTAAGAAAGGTCTATTCAGAAATGTTTCCATGGTGAACATAGGAAAAAGCAAAAAAATTTTGGTGTAAGATTCATATTATAATACCGAAAATTCTTAAAACAAAAATAAAAATGAAACCAGAATGTTCTGCCCCAGCTACGGACCCCAAAGAACGCAGCGCACACAAACTCTATACAAAGCTTATTTTACTCAAATAACTTAGTCTTTATCAATCAAAGGCTGTTAATAAACTGTCTTAACAGCCTACCAGAATTCTAAGATAAGGTAATCACAGTTTTACTAGAGTTGGCAGAAAGCCCAGAAACAATTTTGCAGAGATTCCAGACGCAAAGGAGATTGAACTAAAGTTGTTCCCTACAGTTTACTGCAAGTGGCATTCCTCCTTAAATAGGCTAAGGGAGTGGCCAATTAGCCCCAAGCCTTACTCTCAAGGAGACCTCCTCCTGAGGAGCCACTCCTGCCTTTTGGCAGCTCTGCGCGCCCGTGCATTGAGAAGAGGCTCCTCTTCTTCGTCCTCTTCACTTAAAGGAGCTTCTGGAGGTTCTGAAGGCCCTGGCTGAATCCCCACCTCTGGCACCACATCTTCTCCAGCCTCCTCATTGTCTGACTCGAGCACCAGCTGCACAGGCTGCTGGCGCAGCACCACACCAGCCTCCTCGTTGTCGGAATCAGCTACCATCTGCACAGGCCGCTGACGGGCCACAACACAGAAACTTTTTCTTTTGGGTTTGAATGGAAAAAGACTTGGAGAAAAAAACCGGAACTTTGATCTTATATTTGCTGAGAGCAGCAAGACTATTGTATGCACAAAAATGGAAGGACATTTTGATTCCCACTATGGACAAAGGGTTGCAGAAGCTGATGGAGTTGGCAGAAATGGCAAAATTGACCATTTTGGTGAAAGAAAAACATATAAGTACCTTCGTTTCCACATGGAGACCGCTTCTGAACTTTGTGCTTGAAGTGGGAAAGAAATGAAACTTTGATTTTGGGTTTTACTGATTAGATTGATATGTTTTTATAGAAATGGCTAGTTTATATTATTATTGTGGTTTGATGTTAATGCTTTATTTTACTGCAACAGGGAGAGTTGGAAGTCAATGCTTCTTTTTCCTAATCCTTCCTCACTTCTCTTCCCCCTCTTCTTCCCCACTGCTTTCCTATTTACTTTTGTATTTTGTATTTTATTTTATCTTATAACTAAATAAAATGTTTAAATCGTGGAAAAAAAACTGTTTCCATGCTGTCCTTCTTTTTATGGGCTGTCTTCCAAGTTCATTCCCATGTACCATTACATCTATTCTTTACAGCTATAGCACTGATGATGTTACCTAATAGGGTAATGAAACATCTGCAAGAAAACAACCAAGTTTAGAGAGCACCAAGGACCCCACAGTTTTACTGTGAGCTACAAATATTCTCCTTTATCAGTAGAGCTAAAATGGTATCAGTCCTTCTCCCTTCACACCAAGGTACTCTTCTCTGCCTTTATTTGTCAGCTCTTCTATTTTTGGACCCTATTTCAGAAGAGGGTTAGGAATATGTTCAGAAGTTGCCTGAAGGTCATTGGAGCAGAGGTGGGATGCTCTGCTACAAATATTGGGGTGTGCTCACCCCACTTCTTTGCTCCTCCAAACTCTTTGCCTTCTACCTGTGTAGTTGGCACTTTGACTGATTTTGATTGCTTCTTTGGCCTGGCTAGAACAGGAGGACAAGGATTTTTCATTTTTCATTAGCACTGTTACAGTTGTACATTAGAAATTAGATGTGAATATATACGTCACAGTGCTGGCATCTTTTCTACTGATACAAGCACCGGTAAATAGCACATTAACTTGTGCTATATGGGCCTGGTGGCTCAGCAGACTGATAGCATTGTGATTAACACCAGCTGTCTGCAATTACTATAAGTTCGAATCTCACCAGGCTCAAGGTTGACTCAGCCTTCCATCTTTTCTAAGGTAGGTAAATTGAGGACCCAGTTTGTGGGGGCAATAAGCTGACTTTGTATAAATATACAAAAGTATGAAAGCTATTGCTTAACGCATTGTAAGCCACCCTGAGTCTCCGGAGAAGGGCGGCATATAAATCAAATAATAATAAAAAAAAACTTGGCCATCTGGAAACTCCCATGCCTCTATTTCATTCCTGTTATGCAGTCTTCCTTCTTCTTTCTAATATATACACACAAACACACCTAAATAGGGGAAAGAGAAGGGAAAAGAGAGAATCTGAAAATGAGATAGATAGATAGATAGATAGATAGATAGATAGATAGATAGATAGATAGATAGATAGATGGATGGATGGATGGATGGATGGATGGATGGATGGATGGATGGATGGATGGATGGATGGATAGATAGATAGATAGATAGATAGATAGATAGATAGATAGATAGATAGATAGATAGATAGATAGATAGATAGATAGATAGATAGATAGATAGATAGATAGATGATAGATAGATGATAGATGATGATGGATGGATGGATGGATGGATGGATGGATGGATAGATAGATATACATTAGGTAGATGATAGATGATGGATGATGACAGATAGATAGATAGATAGATAGATAGATAGATAGATAGATAGATAGATGATAGATGATAGATGATAGATGATAGATGATAGATGATAGATAGATGATAGATAGATAGATAGATAGATAGATAGATAGATAGATAGATAGATAGATAAGAAAGAGACAGGAGAGAGAGGGGAGGAAAGGAGAGGGGGGAGGAGAGAGAGAGGAGGGAGGGAGGGAGAGAGAGAGAGAGATATGCTGCCAACCGTTTCTCCAAGATTCAGCCCCTGCAGTGAATTGCCCATTTCAGGAGTTACGCACAGCTATTAAGAAACAAATGTACTTTTGACAAACTCCTGACCTCTAATTCACAGTAATGAAGCCAGCCAAGTTCCACAGGAATAGATTTCGTTCAGCTGAGCATCTCTGATATGCAATGTAGAGAAGTCACATGCAAATATTAGGGTTGTCTTTAAAATGAAAACTAACTGAAGCAATGCTTGAGTCATGAATTCAATAAGATAAAAATAATACTTTTTCCCCCCAATTTTGATTACCATTCTGGTTGGCTTGCAGACATTTCATCATCTAACTACTTAATATCATCAAATAACAGTTTAACCCTCTGGAGTTTTCTTCTATTGGAAGTGACACCCACAATCACACACAGACACCTTCACACACAGAGAGAGATAGACATTCTATTGGAAATCTATGGAGATTCTCAGTCATCACCTGTCCCAAAGGTGCTTTTTCAAGAGTCAACTAGACTTTCTGGTTTTTCTTTGAAGTTAAGGAGTATAAATCCTTCCATTCAGCCAGAGCTGAAGAAGCTTCTTGAATGAGAAGTGAAATGTCTTCAAAGAAAAGATTGAAGCAACCTGGAATTAAGGAGAAACTTGCTAACAGTTAGGACAATTAACAAGTAGAATAGCTTGCCTACAGAAATTGTAGACACTCTACCACTGGAGGTTTTTAAGAAGAGACTAGACAGCCACTTAGATGAAATAGTATAGGTTCTCCTGATTGAGAAGAGGGCTGGTCTAGAAGACCTCCAAGGTCCCTTTCTATTCTATTCTATTCTATTCTATTCTATTCTATTCTATTCTATTCTACTCTACTCTACTCTACTCTACTCTACTCTACCCTACCCTACTCTACCCTACCCTACCCCATTCCATTCCATTCTAAAAACCAGAAAGTCCTGTTGACTTTGAAAAAAACACCGTTGGGACATTCTATTGGAAGCAGAAATCTGGTGAAAAATTGCTGCTCCGTAACCTGTATATATCACCATCAGAGAACAGCAATGGCAGCACAGAGTTGTCAATTCCTTTGCAGAAATGACATCAGAAGGTTGCAATGTCACTCTTTTCCATGCAACTGAACTGCCTGCCATTGTAATTGGAGTCCCTTAACAGCTTCTTCTTCCTTCCTTCCTTCCACAGATAGATTTAATTCTGACGTAGATTCATTGATGTGCACAATCTTCCATTCATTGAGGTTAATAATGCTACAATAGTTTAATCTCCCCGTGTAATTAATACCATTTCCATTGCTCATTTGTTTTGATCAGGATACTTTGGCCGTTTCAGAGCTGTGCTTGCGAGCGCTGTGGTTGGAAGAAGTATTCTCCTTTCTTCCTCGCTAATATTTCTCTGTCAAAAAATTACCACAATATACAGACAGCAAATCAATCAAAACATGGCTCAGGAGGAAAATACTCCCCAGTTTCCCCTCCCTCACCGAGATGAAATATAGACTAAACAAAAGCCATTCTAAAGAGAAATTAACTCAGCATCGATGAGCTTGAAACAATATTACTTGCATTTATCCCAGGAAATATATAGGTAATAGTTCAAACCCACGACCAATGGCACCTACTAAGCAAGCCCAAGATTTTGAGATATTGCCTTCATTAAGCAAAACAAATCATGGCATTGGCTGTTCTAAATATAGATTTTGTAGTTATTCAAGCTGCTGGTAGGAATGTAATCCTTGGTGTACCTTATCCCAGAGAAGTGTCACTGAATAATCTGGCCATGGAAAACACTGTCAACTACGTGGCTGCAGCACAGTGGTGGGTTCCTCCCGGTTCGGTCCGGTTCAGCCGAGCCGGTAGCGGTGATGATATGACGTCACCAAACCAGTTTCCCCCCCGCCCTCCCACCCCCCACCCACCCACATTATTCTTACCTTTTATTTAGTCCCACCCCCAATCTATTGCTGCCTCCTGAGTCCCAGCTGATGACTAGAGGGAAAAAAACTGTTTAAACTCTTGCAGGGGGGGCTTCAAAGGGCCGTCCTACAGCTGATCAGTGTTAAAAGCAAACAAATGAGTCGGGTTGTAAGTGTGAGGACTGGTCATAAGTGCGAGGACCTTCCAGAAATGACTCTGACCAGCTAGCCACACCTACCTAGTCACATGACCTCCAAGCCACACCCACAAAATAAGCCACGCCCACAGAACCGGTAGTAAAAAAAATTTAGAACCCACCCCTGCTGCAGCATTAACAGATGTTAGAGTAAGAGTTGGAACGGTCATTGGAGGTCTTCTAGTCCAACCTCCTGCTCAAGCAGAAGACCCGATACCATTCCAGACAAATGGGTGTCTACTCTCTTCTTAAAAACTTCCAGTTCTGGAGCACCCACAAACTTCTGGAGGAAATCCATTCCATTGCTTAATTGTTCTCACGGTCAGGAAATTTTGCCTCTTGCTTAAGTTAGTTCTCTCTTTAATTAGTTTCAATCCATTGCTTCTTGTCCTGCCTTCAAGTGGTTTGGAGAATGGTTTGACCTGCTCTTCTTTATGGCAGCCCTTCAAATATTGGAACACTGCTATCATGCCCCCCTAGCCTTTCTTTTCACT
Organism: Pantherophis guttatus; assembly: GCF_059756535.1. Taxonomy (NCBI): domain Eukaryota; kingdom Metazoa; phylum Chordata; class Lepidosauria; order Squamata; family Colubridae; genus Pantherophis; species Pantherophis guttatus. Next base: position 122,938,791 of record NC_142067.1, read on the forward strand.
AGACTAGGTAAAGGTAGAGGTTCCGCTCGCACATGTGTGCTAGCCGTTTCCAGCTCTAGGGGGCAGTGTTCTTCTAAATTTCTAAGCCGAAGAGCCAGCACTGTCCAAAGATGTCTCCATGGTCATGTGGCCGGCATGACTAAACACCAAAGGTGCACAGAGTGCTGTTACCTTCCCACCAAAGGTGGTCCCTATTTTTCTACTTGCATTTTTTACATGCTTTCGAACTGTTAGGTTGGCAGAAGCTGGGACAAGTAACGGGAGCTCACTCCATTATGTGGCACTAGGGATTCGAACCGCTGAACTGCTGACCTTTCGATCGACAAGCTCAGCCTGTTAGCCACTGAGCCACCACATCCCCTTTTCACTAGACTAGACATACCCAATTCCTGCATTGAACATTTCATTTTGGATACATTTCCTGTCGCTTCTCAAATCTACAGTATCTCCCTCTCCCCTCACCCTGTTGGTTTGCCTTTTTTGCATCCAACTCCTGGATTCAAGCTTTCTCCTAGCGATGGAAACATGTCCAACTTTCTCCTCATCCACCTCATGCATGAGAACGTATTGCCAACAAAAACAATACCTATGCCAATTTATTGAGAGACTGTGTCTGTTAAAGCAGGTAGAAGCTCTGTACTGTTCCCTGTCTTGGCTGCTTGCTGAAGGGCTGAGTTTTTTTGGTTTAATTTTTGTTGAGAACGCCATTTATAATTCTTGTAAGGAGTGTATCAGGAGTCTCACTTTGTCTTCAAAATTCGAGAATCTAGTCCTAAGGAAACTTATCTTGAGGAATGGCTTCTTGTATAATTTGTGTTGGGGGAGAAAACCAGAAAATGTTACCCTCTGGGAAGGAAGTGTAAAAAATTTTTGGAGAAATTATGTTCTCAATTAGAAACTTGTAACCAGCATAAGAAATCATGACTAAGAGGAAAGGAAAAATGGCATGATTAAAGTGTTGTAAGCTGTTCTGAAAGTCCTATCTCAAGTCCTATCATATCCCAAGATTTAAAATGGACACCTAACATCAAAAACATCATTAAAAAAAGCTCAACGAAGAATGTTCTTTCTGCACCAACTCAGAAAGTTCAAACTGCCCAAGGAGCTGCTGATCCAGTTCTACAGAGGAATTATTGAGTCTGTCACCTGCATCTCTATAACTGTCTGGTTTGGCTCTGCAACCCAACAAGACAGACAGAGACTTCAGAGGAGAATTAGAACTGCAGAAAAAAACAATGGCTACCACCCGGCCTTCCATTGAGGACCTGTATACTGCACGAGTCAAAAAGAGGGCTGTGAAAATATTTACAGACCCCTCGCATCCTGGACATAAATTGTTTCAACTTCTACTCTCAAAAAGACGCTATAGAGCACTGCACACCAGAACAACTAGACACAAGGACAGTTTTTTCCTGAATGCCATCACTCTGCTTTACAATTAATTCCCACAACACTGTCAAATAATTTACTAAAACTGTATTACTATTATTCTTCTCTTTCTTATCAATCTCTTCCCACTTATGACTATAACTATGTTGCTTGTATCTTTCAGTTATATTGTTTTTATTGTTTCCTAGTACAATTTGATAGCTTATTAGTAAACTTAACTATCACTAAGTTTTGTATCTTTTTATTCTTGATGAATGTATTTTATTCTCCTTATGTACACTGAGAGCATATACACCTAAGATGAATTCCTTACGTGTCCAATCTTTATTGGCCAATAAAGAATTCTATTCTATTCTATTCTATTCTATTCTATTCTATTCTATTCTAGTCTAGTCTAGTCTAGTCTAGTCTAGTCTAGTCTAGTCTAGTCTAGTCTAGTCTAGTCTAGTCTAGTCTAGTCTAGACTGTTCTGTTTTGTTTTGTTTTGTTCTGTTCTGTTCTATTCTCTTAGTGTGTTGGGGAGGTGAGTAGGAATATGAGTAAGAATATGAAGGTGAGTGTAACTGAAACTATTATTACTAAGACCCCAAAGGTACTTTTTTCAAAAGCCAACTGGATTTTTTTTTCTTGGATTTTTTTTTTTTTACTTCTCATCCAAGAAGCTATTTCAGTTCTGTACTATTCTCCAAAGCACCTGAAGGCAAGACAAGAAATAATGGGTGGAAAGTAATCAAGGAGAGAAGCAACTTAGAATTAAGGAGCAATTTCCTAACAGTGAGAAGAATTAACCAGTGCAATGGCTTGCCTTCAGAAGTTGTGGGTGCTCCACAGTGGTGAAATCCAAATCTTTTTACTACCGGTTCTGTGGGCATGGCTTGGTGGGCGTGGTGTGGTTTGGTGGGCATGGCAGGGGAAGGATACTGCAAAATCCCCTTTACCTCTCCACTCCTGGAGGAAGGATATTGCAAAATCTCCATTCCTACCCCACTCTGGGGCCAGCCAGAGGTGGCATTTGCCAGTTCTCCGAACTACTCAAAATTTCCACTACAGGTTCTCTAGAACCTGTCAGAACCTGCTGGATTTCACAGCTGGTGCTCCATCACTGGAGGCTTTCAAAAAGAGATTGGATAGCCATTTGTCTGAAATGGTATAGGATCTCCTTCTTGAGCAAGGGGTTGCACTGGAAGACCTTTAAAGTCTCTTCCAACTCTGTTATTCTGTCCTGTTCTACATTAGAAATGTCCTAGAGAAACTAGTCTAGATATTTAACCATTCTTAACTTCTTTCTGATCAAAACCACACCCATTAGATCTTGATAGAAATGTTTTCAATATAAATATTCAGTGATGGTGTATTGTGGCTGATTGATAAGAAGTCATTTGCAAAGCTGAAAGCAATCATTTAATGGAAAATGCCTTATTTTCCTCTTTAAATGTGACAAAAAGATTTCTTGCCCAAATACAGATGGATCCACATGGAAAACATAAGCAACTCTGCCCTAGACTAATGACATGAATTGGCTTTGCGTTCTTGTTATCCAAGCATTAATGTCATTGATGTGCAGTTACCTCTGCTACACTTTTGCATTTGCAAGATTGTGTATGCCAGGGATCCATTTTTTCTGCATGCTTCTGTGATATTTTTCCGTGATATTTTTCAAGATGTTTCCAGCCGGCTGCCGTTTCATATCTCAGTGGTGTACTGCAAGGGTGATATCCTTGCTGCTGGCAAAGGCATTTTCACTTGATCAACTTGCTGCCTCTGCTATCTGTAGCCCAACACAGATTCTGATTTGCACCAAAAAAAATAAAATAAATTACATCGTGTAGTTCAGCTTTGCACTTCCTTCCCCCCCCCCCGCACAGTCTCTCAGAAGTGCTTTGATTATTGTGATGCTATCTCCATCAAATCCAATTTAGTAAAAGTCTTTGTCATTAATCTACCTGCTTTCTATCTAATACGCAATCTTTTTGTTTTTTTACATCAGTTTGCAGGTTTATCTATTAAAGTTGTATTCTGTATTGGTCAATTTGCAGGAATGTTAATCTCAGCTGCATGAAAAGATTGACTTTAATTATGACATAATTAAAGGATAGATAGATAGATAGATAGATAGATAGATAGATAGATAGATAGATAGATAGATAGAGGATAGATAGAGGATAGAGGGTAGGTAGGTAGGTAGGTAGGTAGGTAGGTAGGTAGGTAGGTAGGTAGGTAGGTAGGTAGGTAGGTAGGTAGGTAGGTAGGTAGATAGATAGATAGATAGATAGATAGATAGATAGATAGATGATAGATAGAAAGATAGAAAGAAAGAAAGAAAGATAGATAGATAGATAGATAGATGATAGATAGATAGATGATAGAGATAGATAGATTGATAGAGATAGATAGATAGATAGATAGATAGATAGATAGATGATAGATAGATAGAAAGATAGAAAGAAAGAAAGAAAGAAAGATAGATAGATAGATAGATAGATAGATAGATAGATAGATAGATAGATAGAGGATAGAGGATAGATAGGCAGGAAGATAGATAGATAGATAGATAGATAGATAGATAGATAGATAGATAGATAGAGGATGATAGATATAGATAGATTGATAGAGATAGATAGATAGAGAGAGAGAGAGAGAGAGACAGAGACAGAGACAGAGACAGAGACAGAGAGGGAGAAATTGATACAGAGAGGCAAAGAGACAGAGAGAGAGACAGACAGAAAAACAGACAGACAGGGAAAGAGAGGAAGAGAGAAAGAGAGAAAGAAAAAGACAGAGACAGAGAGAACTGGAAGAAGTAAGCAGTAAGTATTTCTAATTTGAGAGACTACAAATTAAACTTCTGACTTCTTGACATATCAAGAAGGAATTTTACCAGGTAGGCTAGATATTTGGACCAACTTTTAAGACAGAAGCGATGCCTTGGTCTTCCATTCCCATTCTTCAATGCCTCAAACAGCAAAATCAGTTCTAAAGCAAGCCTCTTAAAAACAGCCATCTAAAGAATGATGAAGAACTCCATACAAATCTCCACATTAGGGGAGTGAGCATCAAAAGCCAAGATATTATACAACATGATTTGAACTACTCATGCAAACTAAAGGGATTACAACCAATAGTGAATGGATAGCAGTTCAATGAAGGTATCAACAAAGCAAGCATTCAATGTCAGAAAGGCCAACAGCATGTTAAGGATGCGAAGAAGCGATATTGAAAATAGAGATGTCTGTATAACAATGGCTTTATATAAATTAGTGGTGCAACTGTATCTGGAATATTGGACAAAGCTCTGGTTGCTGCACTTCAAAAAACATAATGGAACTAGAAGTCTAGAAGATGGCAATGAAGATGATCAAGAGGCTGGAATAGGGTCCTTAGGATGAAACATTGCAACCTTAGGGGCTTTTTAGCCTAGAAGGGAGGGTCCCAATTGATTATGCATGGAGAGGTTAAAGTGGACAAGGAGAAGCTCTTTTCCTCTTCCCAAAATATTAGAACCAGAAGCCACCCAATAAAATTGAATGCTGGAAGAACCAAGATAGACACAAAGATGTCTATGAAGATTCTCAGTCATCCAGGTTATGGCTGTTCCAAAGGTGTTTTTTTCAAGAGGCAACTGGACTTTCTTGTTTTTTTTTTTCTTTGAAGACGGTTCGCTTCTCATCCAAGAAGTTTTTTTTTCGTCTCTGACTGGATGGTGGGGAATAAAAGGATAAGACATAATGATTTTTTAAAATCTTTCAAAATTTATTTCTAATGCAATGCGTGTATCCACTTTGGAATTCATTACCACGATACGTGGGACTACTATCTTAACTGACTTCAAAAAAGTCAGTTAATTGGTCATTGTTGGACCAATTCATGGAAATCATGGAGATAAATGACTACTAGCTTCGATGACAGTGAGATTGTCTTTGAAGTTCATTTGTTGGGTTGATGGCCTTCAAAGTTCATCAACCCATCAGATGTCATTGATTGTCCCTGGGTGGTCTGGGGTACAATATAGCAGGACACTGCTTATGTTCTTATTTTGATTTTGACATGCTTGTACATGTGACATCACTTGCCCTCCCATGCTGATGAAATTAGCACACATAGACACTATTTCCATTTAAATAGTGCAGGCAAAGACTCAGGAACATGGTTCTCCTCTGAGTGTTGTTAGTTGCAAAGTTGTGTCCAACTCATCATGACCCCATGGACAACATTCCTCCAGGCCTTCCTGTCCTCTACCATCCTCTGGAGTACATTTAAGCTCATGCCTACTGCTTCAGTGACTCCAGCCAGCCACCTCATTCTCTGCCGCCCCCTTCTTCTTTTGCACTCAATCATTCCCAGCATTAGGCTCTTCTCCAGTGAGTCGTTCCTTCTCATTAGATGGCCAAAGTATTTGAGTTTCATCTTCAGGATCTGGCCTTCTAAAGAGCAGTCAGGGTTGATCTCCTCTAGTTTGATCGCCTTGCCGTCCAAGGGACTTGCAGGAGTTTTCTCCAGCACCATAGTTCAAAGGCCTCAATTCTTTGGCGCTCAGACTTTCTTATGGTCCAACTTTCATAGCCATACATGGGAAAACCATAGCCTTGATTATATGCTCTCTTGTTGGCAGGGTGATGTCTTGCTTTTTAGTATGCTGTCTAGATTTGCCATAGCTTTCCTCCCCAGGAGCAAGCGTCTTTTAATTTCTTGGCTGCAGTCTCCATCTGTGGTGATCTTGGAGCCCAGGAAAATAATATCCGTGTATGGACTCTTAAATTTATATTCTTCCCCCTTTTTTCCCCCCTCTGATTTTCCCCTTGAGCAAGAGTCCCAAATTCCTTTTTTGGTGCTCTCCGGTTTCCATACTCCTGCAAGGATTTTGAGTTTAAAAAAGGAGAATTAGATACCTGAGTCTCACCTTGAATGACCTAAAAAAAATTGCCTTCTTCCATTAATCCTATCTGTCAATCACAGCGCAGTCCCAAAGTAATCTTGAAAACTGAGATATACCGGTACTTTGCAGGCTTAATTTATTTTCCTCACTTGTAGCTCATTCAACATCCTCAGTGCTGAAAATACTTTAAAAAAAATAAGTTTGTCATATCACACAATTGTGTCTTTCAACAGATTTCAGGGATGATTTGTTGGCTGGACAGCAACATTTTTTTTATTTTGTTTTGTTTTGCTTTATGACACAAACAAATGCAATTGCATTTCTATTTGTATTAAATTTTAATCATTTGCTTCACTGCCCATAATACACTTGCTCATTTTGTCTTTTATTTAATCTTCCTAAGGTGCAAATCACCTTACATTTAGCATAGCCGTGCTGAAAGGCTTAAAATTAGGAAAACTGATAATGTAGCAGGCTATTAATTTTGTCTTTAAAAAAAATAAGAACTGAGATTGCACACTTCGTTCGGTCTGATTTTCATGGCAGGCTGCTATGCTGGTTGTGTGTTGTTGGAAACGTTGAATGTGTTGTCAACATGCAGTGGAAAATGAATGCAGTCTGGTGATGGAATAAAATGAAATTCAAAGGATGGAAATGGTAGAGAGGAGGGAGAGGAAGGGAAATCTGAGAATACTTTGGGATTTTTGTTTCTGGTTTTTTGTTTTTTGTTTTTAAAGATTTCATAATGAAAATTTTCCTCATGTACTTATTGGCATGAGTAAATGACTGATGAATTTTGTTTTCTTCAAAACCTATTAAAATTATAGTATACTAAGATAGATAGATAAGATAGATAAGATGATAGATAGATAGATAGATAGATAGATAGATAGATAGATAGATAGACGGACAGATAGAGAGAGGAAGGATAGAGAGATAGAGAGATGATAATACTGACATAGAGATAGATAGAGAGAAAGATGATAGAGATACAGATTCATAGAGTGTTAACCTTCGAAATTAGGTTTCGAATTAAGAGCCTTGATGGTACAGTGGTCTAAGCACCCTGTTATTAACACAGCTGCCTGCAATTACTGCTGGTTCGAATCTCTCCAAGGCTCAAGGTTGACTCAGCCTTCCATCCTTTCTAAGGTAGGTGAAATGAGGACCCAGTTTGTGGGGGCAATAAGCTGACTTTGTATAAATATACAATAGTATGAAGGCTATTGCTTAATGCATTGTAAGCCACCCTGAGTCTCCGGAGAAGGGCAGCATATAAATCAAATTAAAAAAAAAATGTGCTTTTGCTGTTGCAACCATTTTCACTTCTCAGCTTGCCAACAAACCAGGGTGGAGGGAAGGGGGAAAGAGAATGTAGGCTCCAGACAGCAAGAGGACAGCCGTGAGAACCAAGGACACTTCAGCAAGTGTTTTCCAGAGCCAAAAGATTTTCTCATAACAATATCATGAGACTCAATTGGACAATGTGACCCAGTCTAATGGGAGGGGAGGGAGATTCTATACTTTAACTATGTGGGTTTGTGCGGGAAATAGCTAGATCTGTTTTTGCTTTTATCTGTGCCGAAATGATATACTCAATAAAGCTTTGCAATAATAGATTAGATCGTCTCGGCCGTGCTTGCTTTGGTTGGGTTTGTCCATCGGAACCTTGACATAGAGAGAAAGATAGAGATGATAGAGATATAGAGATAAAGATAGATAGTTGTGCATTCTTACTTACTAACTTCTGTACTAACATAATATTTCAGTCCTAGTGTTGCCTACTTTTTCATACTCTAGATCCGTGATGGCAAAACCTATGGCATGCATGCCGGAGGTGGCACACAGAGCCATCTTTCCAGGCATGTGAGCCATTGCCTGTTGCTCTTCCAGGTTTCGGCATGCCAGCCAGATGGTCTTCACGCATGCGGGAGCACTGAAAATGGAAGAGCAGCCACCTGGTGCGCATGTGCTTGCTGGGAAGATGATCTTCCAGGTTCTGGCGTGCGCATGTGTACTGGCCAGCTGGTCTTTACATGTGAATACATGCCAGAAATTGGAAGACCAGGTGGCCGGTGCACATGTGTGTGCCGGAAACCGAAAGAGCAGCCGCCTGGCGCGCACATGCCGAAAATGTTTGGTGCTGAAAAGATTCGCCAACACTGCTCTAGATACATGATACATCCATTGCAATATTGATTAACTATTTAAGTCATTATTAACTCTCAACTTCAGACAATTTGATAGAAATATCCTGAGGTTGTTATTTTGGTTGCTGTTTTAAAAAAGTTACCAGCTTCCTGGTTACTACATCTTACTTACTTTACAATACAAATGTCCTTAAAAAAGAAGACACGTTGCTTTCTAGTTATTTTAGGGAACTGTAATCTGGATGATACGAAATAGCTTCATCCCTTTTGAGAATTTACATTCCCCAATCACTTCTTCAAGCTGTTGTAGTTCTTTAATAGCCATCCACAAGTTCATCTTCCCTATTCCCCAATTCCCATTTTCCATACACAAGAGTTAATGAGGTTATAATTTTATAATTAAAGTAGATCATTTTAATTTCTCCGATGACTCTTTATTAGGATTATATTGTGAAGAAGAGGGCTTTCATTTGTTGCTATATGCGATCACTCGGCTTTCGCGGAATTTGCATCTGCTACTGAAGGCCTAAATAGTTAAAAACAATAAATGTTCCGGTTTGCAATGATCTAAACCTAAAGAAAGATTTAAGTGTCTTCAGTGATTTTGGGATGTGGAAAGATAGTTTGCATAATAGGCATAATAAAATGCCTAACTGCATAGGACCTGGGTACTTACGAGACAGCCTTCTGCCTCCGATAGCCTCCCATTGACCAATACGCTCCCACAGAGAGGGTCTCCTCAGGGTGCCGTCGGTTAGACAGTGTCGACTGGTGACCCCCAAGGGGAGAGCCTTCTCTGTGGGGGCACCTGCCCTCTGGAACGAGCTGCCCCCGGAAATTCGTCGGATTCCTGACTTTCGTACCTTTCGCCACGCCCTTAAAACACTATTACTCCATCAAGCAGGGCTGGCCTAAAATATTATTTTAACGGGTTATTTTATTTTAGATGATTGGCCAAACTATTTAATAATTTTAAATTGGTTTTAACTTTTATATTGTTGGTTTTTTATCTTGGCTGTACACCGCCCTGAGTCCTTCGGGAGAAGGGCGGTATAAAAATGTAATAAATAAATAAATAAATAAATAAATAAATAAATAAATAAATAAATAAATAAATAAATAAGACATAAATGACATTTTTGGTTATGAATACGGACAACAAAGGCATCCGCTATAAACACCTGATGATCTAAAAGCCACAACTTTGGGTTGTCATTTGGACTTGAAAATTGCAGGGTTTGGAACACCACACCTATCTGTCAATTGTAACCTCCTAAAACAGCTGTATATTTCCTCCAAAATCTTGCAAAATCTTCAACCTGCATTTACTTGAAACTTGACAATCTCCTTCGGATGCATTACTTACTACTTCATGGTACTTGAAGTATACTGGTACTTGAAGTATTACAATCCTAATGATACCATTAAACTCAAACTACGTTTTCATGAGTTTTGACTTTTCTCAGAGTATAATCTCCTTCAGATGCATTACTTACTACTTCATGGTATTTGAAGTATACTGTAAAGTCCTTAAAATACACTTAAAGTACAGCAAGTTGAAAGGACGTGTATTTTGACTTATTCACAAATCGTCAACATATTGACAACTAATGTGAAGGGTGTATTGTCATCGTCATCATCATCATGATCAAAACGTCTTTATTTTGGGTCATTGTTAAGGAACAATTTATATTCACCAGTTACTAATGCAAGAAATAGTTATGTTATAACCTTAATACTAAAGCAGTAGAAAGGAAAAGATTGAAGGACCTTCCATTCTACAGCTACCATGTTTCCCTGAAAATAAGACCCTGTCTTATATGTTTTTGAACCCCAAAATAAGCACTTGGCCTTATTTTCGGGGAGGTCTTATTATTTTGGAGTGTGTGGAGCAGGGGTGAAATGCTCCTGGTTCGGACCGGATCGCCCGATTTGGTAGCAATGGTGGGTAGAGAACTGGTAGTAAAAATTCATGCCCCCCCCCCATGCCCAGCTGAGCCACGCGATCATCAGAGACTTTTTTTTTTTACTTTTTTTAAAAAAAATTGATTTATATGCCACCCTTCTCTGGAGACTCAGGGCGGCTTACAGTGTGTTAAGCAATAGCCTTCATTCTTTTGTATATTTTATACAAAGTCAGCTTATTGCCCCCACAAACTGGGTCCTCAGTTTACCTACCTTAGAAAGGATGGAAGGCTGAGTCAACCTTGAGCCTGGCGAGATTCGATCTTACTTTAATTGCAGACAGCTGGTGTTAAATTACAGTGCTTCTGTCTATCTGTCTGTCTTCTGAGCTATCCAGGCTCTTTGGCTAAAAAAGAAAAATGCTTTTAAAAGAAAACAAAAGCCTCTGATGATCAGGCAACTCAGAGCCTTTTAAAAGCATTTTTTTCTACAACCTCTTCGGCCAAAGAGGTTGTAGAAAAAATGCTTTTAAATGTAAAACAAAAATGTTGGCCATGCCCACCCAGTCACATTACTCCCCCACCAAGCCATGCCCACAGAACCGGTAGTAACAAATTTTACATTTGTAATAACAAATTTTACATTTCACCACTGGTGTGGAACAAGACGGGACTCCTCTTGCTGTCTTACCTGATTTCCAGCTCTTTCTCCCTAATCCTAACCAGAGGAAATGGCGGGGACTGACTGCACATGCATTTAAATATTTTTGGCAAGGGCTTATTTTCAGGGGAGGGCTTATTTTGGGGGGGAGGGCTTATTTTGGGGGGATTTGGGGGGAAACACAGTACTAAATTCTAATAGTGTATGTGTGTGTGTATATATGTGTGTGTGTGTAGAAACATAGCAAACTCATGACAAAATCCCCAGTATATGCATTCTTTTTTAATTCTTTTTATATTTTTTAAATTTTTGTTGGATGACGGACATTTATTTATCCCGAACATGTTTCAAATCATGCCCTGATATATATATTTTTCTTTTTCAAGCCCACCATGTTTTGTATTTGGCACACTCTATTTCAAGCCAAAAAAAGTAGTGACTCTGAATAACTTCTATAGATAGATTTTTTTTTCTCTTTAATTAGTAAATGACACAAGTTTCAAGGATAACAATCAGCATTGCATAGTGGCAATAAGGAGAATAGCTGAATAACTTTGCTTAACTTCATTGGATTTGTCTTCAAATATTCAAAATAAGCTAAATTGACAACATCAGGACAGTTAAGAAAAGCACATACAAAGTTTAGCTAGAAGACAACATAATAATCAGAAGATGCTAAAAGTCTTGCTTAAATGACACACATACCCAAAGCGAGCACCTGAAACAGAGGTGGGTTTCAGTAGGTTCCGACCAGTTCTGGAGAACCGGTAGCAGAAATTTTGAGTAGTTCGGAGAACCGGTAGTAAAAATTCTGACTGGCCCTGCCCCCATCTATTCTCTGCCTCCCAAGTCACAGCTGATCGGGAGGAAATGGGGATTTTGCAGTTGCCTTCTCCTGGATTGGGGAGGGAATGGAGATTTTACAGTATCCTTCCCCTGCCATGCCCACCAAGCCATGCCCACCAAACCATGCCACGCCCACCAAGCCACACCCACAGAACCGGTAGTAAAAAAATTTGAAATCCACCACTGACCTGAACCCCCAAAATGCAAAGCACGTGCTTGCCCCCTCACATGTGCCCCACCCCTCGCACATGCGCAGCAGAAACCAGGAAAGCAGCTGGCCAGTGGGAGGCGCGCATTTATTATTTATTTGTTAGTTCAATTTATATGCCGCCTTTCTCCGGAGACTCAGGGTGGCTTACAATGCATTAAAAAAAAAATTACAAACCATTATAAACATTTAAAAATTAAAATATTAAAACCCATTCACACCATTTATGGCCGGATCTCACAAGATCGCAATAGCGAGATCAATGGCCCCAGGCCTGCTGGAAAAGCCAGGTCTTCACCACTTTTTGAAAGGCCAACAGGATGGGGGTGGTCTGGACCTCAAGAGGTAACTGGTTCCAGAGAGCTGGGGCAGCCACAGAGAAGGCCCTCCCCTGCAGGCCCGCCAGCCAGCATTGTTTAGCTGACGGGACCCGGAGGAGACCAACTCTGTGGGATCTTACTGGTCGCTGGGAGCTATGTGGTAGAAGACGGTCTCAAAGATAACCTGGCCCTGAGCCATGTAGGGCTTTAAAGGTAATAACCAACACCTTGAATTGTGCCCGGAGACCAATAGGGAGCCAGTGCAGCTCGCGGAGAATCAGTGTAATGTGGGTGTATCTAGGTGCACCCACGATAGCTCGCGCGGCTGTATTCTGGACCAACTGTAGTCTCCAAACACTTTTCAAGGGTAGCCCCATGTAGAGCATGGATGTGCAGCAGAGCTAAACTGGAACAATGGCTCGTGTGCCCACAGAGGTTGCCAGAGGTTCCCCATCACACTCATGCCAGAGGTTCCCCATCACAGAACTATATGTCTTGATTTCAAAGTAGTATCATTGGAATTTATCCATCCATACAAGCTCCCAAAACTGGACATGCTTTATATCAATTTTTCCCCCTAAATATTACCTTTAAAAATGCAAAACCACAATACCCTTATACTGCATTCCATGCTTCCTCCTTCCGCTAAAGCAATTTACAGAACTGATGTCAATGCTAGAGTGTGACACAAACCAGTTTTTTTTTATCCTGTGGCTTTTAAATAAGCTAATGCTCTTGATAGTGTTGTAGAGAATGAAGGCCAATAAGTTCTGCTTCTTTAGAATAAATGTGGCATTTGATAATATAATATATTTGTAATGTGGGAATCAGGAGAAGAATCCCTAGTGTAATTTCATTCTGTTGAGAACAATAAAGCGTCTTGGTGAAGAGCTTACCCCTGTGGTCACAGAATAAATTGAATATGACTCTCATATAAAGACTATTGAGCACAATTCCATGGGAGTTCATTGTTAACACTGTGAGGAATGCAAAGACTTTAGCGCTTTATACAAAGTAGCTTTCCGAATTTTGTTTGGGTGCGCCCTATTTTTAAAAGGGTGAATGGAAAACACTTGGCAATTTAGCAGATACAATAATTACAACAATTACCACTGGGGGAAAAAAAAAAGAAGTCATTAGCTTTTTCAAATATGAAATGGAGCATTTTTCTAGAAGTCAAAATGTTTCGCTATTTCATGCCACTATGTTGGATTTTCATGGGATCCTGGGGTACTGAAGATTTCTTTTCAATAAGACTTGAATAACTTCAGGCCAGAGCAGGGGTAGCATACCAAAAAGCAGAGACATCACCCTGCCAACAAAAGTGCATATAGTCAAGGCGATGGTTTTCCCAGTTGCAATGTATGGCTATGAAAGTTGGACCATAAGGAAGACTGAGCACCAAAGAATTGAGGTCTTTGAACTCTGGTGCTGGAGAAGACTCCTGTGAGTCCCTTGAACTGCAAGGCGATCAAACCTGTCAGTCCTAGAGTAGATCAATCCTGACTGCTCTTTAGAAGGTCAGATCCTGAAGATGAAACTCAAATACTTTGGCCACCCAATGAGAAGGAAGGACTCACTGGAGAAGAGCCTAATGCAAAAGAAGAGGGCAAAAGAAGAAGGGGACGACAGAGAGAATGAGGTGGCTGGATGGAGTCACTGAAACTGTTGGTGTGAGCTTAAATGGACTCCGGGGGATGGTAGAGGACAGGAAGGCCTGGAGGAACATTGTCCATGGGGTCACGATGGGTTGGACATGACTTTGCAACAACAAGAGTAGGGGTGTCAAATGTAAGGCCAGATATGGGTTCCTTAGATCTGGCCTGCAGGGCTGCCCTAGAAACAACAAAGGACTGACCTGCAGTGCCTCTGCCAAAGAAAACACAGGGAGTGTGGCCCTCTTGAGCTCCATTTTTACTGGCAGAGAGTTGCAGGAGTCCATCACAGCTGAACATGGAGCTCATGTGGGCCACAGGCAGCATTCCCAAGCTCCATTTTTGCTGGCAGAGGGTTGCAGGAGACTGTCACAGCCAAAACAGAGCTTGGGAGCCTGTTTTCGCTGGCAGAGTGCTCGGGCCACCAAAGGCACCAACACAAGTGACGTTGAGCTGGCTATGCCCACTCTGGCCATGCCCCCAGCCCCCGCCAAGGTCAAACACAACCCTGATGCGGCACTCAATGAAATTGAGTTTGACACCCCTGGGCTAGAGAATAACCGCTAATTCCCCAGTTATTCTGGAGGTACCGAGACAGATTTACAGATCCTGCTGCTGACCATTGGTGGGTCCAGAGACACCCACCAGGAGAGATGCACCAGATTGCAGCCAACTCTGCCCATGTTTTTGAAGATTTCCTACTTGCAAGATGAAAAGTCATCTTGTTTCTCCTCTGGGTTTGCTTGGCCTTGAATAAAATATGCTTTAAAGGGAAGTTCAGAGATCTTATTCAGGTCAAACCCTTTTATATTGTACAAGATCTCTACTCCATAATCCCTCATTAATTTACACATCCTTTTTAAAAGACTTTTTCTTACATATTGCAAGCTGCCCCCATTTCTTTATCTCATTCACTACTCTGAAAACATAGATTCATATAACAACGGCATTGGAAGAGGCTACCGAAGACATGGGAGCCAACTCCCTGGTCTATGCAGAAGACCAAATTTAAGCATCCCTGACAGATGGCTGTCCAGCTTTTGTGTGCACACATCCAGGAAAGGGAGCCCATCAGCTCTTTCAGTAATTGGTTCCACTGCTGAACTGCTTTTCCTGTCAGGCTATTCCCCCCGCAACAGAACTTGGTTATTACTAAGCCAAGTTTCTTCTAAGGGGACAAAGGCATTTTCCCAAGACTTTGAATTGGCATGCACTGGTACAATTTCCCCACCGTTATTGGAAAAAAGCACATGCAAAGAGTGGCAGAATGAGAAAGTCCTGTTTTTGCAGGGAAGAAACCTAGGCACAAAACGACATTCTGTAGGCAGACGCTTCGTGCTAAGCCTCTCCATTGGATGGCTTAATTCACTCTTATGTTCCTATGGAATGTTGAAAGAAAGAAATCCTCCATGGTGTTGGAAGAAAATATCCATCTGGTTCAGTTCCAAGCCGGGAGAAAGACACTGGAAACATGGAGGCTGATTGGAAAGAAGGTTTAATGGTGAACAGGACCACCAAGCACATGGTCCTGGTTCGGAATGGGACTTTTCGGCTCGAACCCTTCTCCTTGCCTGTTTCGCCTCGAGGTTTTCGCCTCTGGATTATTAGCCACAAACTTTTCTCCTCGGCTGGCCCTCTGTCAGTCTTTCGCCCCGGCACAGTGGCCACGGCCACTCCCTCCCAGGTGCTTCACCGCAGCCCATACACAGAAGGAGTTTTCGTCCTAGGTTTTTCGACACCTGGAACAGTTAGGGCCCAACAAATCAGCTAGAGGGGGAAGGAAGGAAGGAACAGTGAAATGGGAGGGAGAAGGAGTGGGAGGGGGGGACTTCCACCTCTGAATTTTTTTTTTGAGAGAGAAGGAAGAACCCTTTTCAGGCCAGATATCCAAATCGATAACTAATGGCAATGAATAATTTACGGCATTGATTCCCACCCCCAAAAAACGGAGCAGATGTTGGCAAACATCCCATTCAAGATTTAGAAAGGAAGAAAATGAAATGGTAAAAACGCTCTCTTGGAATTTGAATGTGAGCTTCCTGTTCCTGTGCAAGCTATTGGCTGCTGTAGGGGGGTCATAGCTAACCTTGTAGGTTTTCTGAGTCAAGCTTGGTTGAAGCTTGATGGGTGACGCAATGTCCCCAGGTGATTTTGCAATCTGGTGAGCTCTGCTGCTAGATAATCCTATTATGTCCTGGTGGGTCACATCTTGATTCCATCACCCTGGAGCTGAAGATCTTTTGTTTTATAGGCAGGCTGGCCCAGTCCTTCTTAATGGGCACCAAATATCTGCTGGAGGCTGGGACCTGCTTTCCGTCTTTAGAAACATGTTTCTCCTTTTTAATATTTCTCAAAATATTTCATTCTTCTAGGAGAGGTGGCTTCCCTCAATGGGATCAAGGCTTGTTTTTTTTTTTTGCCCTTAGCTATTGTTTTGCTATTGGGATACGGGAAACCAATTTCTGTTCAGCATGAGTAAACATTACACATCCTAGGGTGCAACTGCGAGACAACCCACTTACTCTGAGATCATCTTGGTGCTACAGGGTTGCTACAGTTAGATAATTCAGCCAATTGAGTTCTGACTCAGCAGCAAAAGCAGCAGAGGTGCAATATCTGTCGATTCCGGGCTGCAAGCAAAGCACGAGAGCCTAAAGACAGACTAGTTCTCCCTGGCACAGTTTCTATCCACAGTTGGCTTTCCCCATTGAATAAAGATGATGTAGAGTTATTAAACCTTTGTCCAATTATTTCAAAGTGAGTCAGGGGTGGCCTGGTCCTCACAGCAGCCAAAAGTTGGTTGGCTGCTTGGTTGGTGCTGTTGATTTAATTGTTGAAAAAAAATAAATGCTATGTAAATTTAGGATAAAGTTGGGGACAGAATGCTAGGTGGAAACAAGTAACTATGCACTCCATTACAAAATAGAACTTCCTTCCTTCCTTCCTTCCTTCCTTCCTTCCTTCCTTCCTTCCTTCCTTCCTTCCTTCCTCCCTCCCACCCTCCCTCCCTCCCTCCCTCCCTCCCTCCCTTCTTTCCCTCTTTGTTTTCAGAAGAAAAGATTGAATCCAACTTAATATAGCACCAAATACATTCCCAGGTGTATGCACGTGGCATTTTTTTTCCTCTTTTCATATGGGCTGGAACATAACTCTCCTGTTCCTGAGAAAACCTCAATGCGTTTGGAAAAGATGTCCCATCACCCTCAGCCAGAGGGATATAGCGGTAGGTTTCCAATATACTTACCACCAGTTTGCTGTGTGTGAGTGCACACTCACTTTGCGTGCGTGTCTTCCGTGCATGCACCCGGCCTTCCACACCTGCACTTTGCTTGCTCGCACACCTTCCGCATGTCAGCGCTCCAAACTATGATTTCCCCAGCACTGACATGAATGA
This sequence comes from Pantherophis guttatus, assembly GCF_059756535.1. Taxonomy (NCBI): domain Eukaryota; kingdom Metazoa; phylum Chordata; class Lepidosauria; order Squamata; family Colubridae; genus Pantherophis; species Pantherophis guttatus. Next base: position 122,956,191 of record NC_142067.1, read on the forward strand.
GTGGAAAAAAAAATGAAAGAGAAAGAACCTGTTAGAAGTAGTAGCTTGGCTTTTCACCCAGTTCTTTTCCCCAGCAGATAACGTCACCTAGGTGATGGGGGGAGGGGGGAATTCCTGTGACTTGAAGTAGCTCAGATGAAAGATGGACTTGGAAGATGGCCAATGAGACACTGAGATTTGAGGAATGGAAAGGGAGGGGTTTGGGATCAGAGGATCAGTTTCGGCTGCAAATGAGTTCAGAACTAGATCATTATTCTTCAATAAATAAGAGATTTCATCAAAGACTTTGTGTTTGAGAATGAAATTTATTTGAGATAACATCGGAACCTGACACCGCGCATGCGCCCAACCTCGAAAACGTCCCTAAATAGGACAGCATAGAACCGGGGCAGGTGGGCAAGCCCACCTGTGATCTCCACTACTGGTTCACCCAAACTGGTTCAAACTGGCTGAATATCACCTCTGGAGGGATAGTGTTTCTAGTCCCCTATATTGCTTATCAGTTGGTTTAAGAAAAGTTGGGCATAGGATTGAAGTTTGGTCATTTATGGAGATGGTTTTCCTTGCTATTGTCTGCAGTGATTCAGAGGAAGCTGAGGTCACTTGGTTTTAAATGTCCTTGACTGTTTTTTTTCCCACCTCCAATTCATTCTCAGATTTCTGAATACTATTATTATAATTTGAAAACTTTTAATTAATTTTCCAAAGCACTATTTTATTTTATTTTATTTTATTTTATTTTATTTTATTTTATTTTATTTTATTTTATTTTATTTTATTTTATTTTATTTTATTTTATTTTATTTTATTTTATTTTATTTTATTTTATTTTATTTTATTTTATTTTATTATTTTATTTTATTTTATTTTATTTTATTTTATTTTATTTTATGATATTTTTATACCGCCCTTCTCCCATTGGACTCAGGGCGGTGAACAACCACCTAAAAACGTCACATACAAAATTTATTTTTTTTTTAAAAAAAAGAATTAAACAAATTTTGGCCCAATAAATTTAAAACACCCCAACTAAAATCAATTAACAATTAAAAATATCTAATTGCACTAGAAGGCAAGACAAGAAACAATGGATAGAAATTAAGCAAGGAGAGAAGCAACTTGGAATTAAGGAGAACCTTCCTAACAGTGAGGAAAATTAACCAGTAGAACAGAAGTTGCCTTCAGAAGTTGTGGGTGCTTCTTCACTGTAGGTTTTTAGGAAGAGACTAGACAGCCATCTATTTGAAATGGCATAGAGTATCCTGCTTGAGCAGGGGGTTGGACTAGAAGACCTCCAAGGTCCCTTCTAGCTCTATTCTGATTATTAAGAAGGCAACAATATGGAAGGCATTGCAATTAAAGCAGGGGTGAAATTCTACCAGTTCGGCTCGGTTCACCCGAACTGGTAGTAAAAAATGCTACTGGTTTGCCGAACCGGTAGTAAAAAAATGTAAAAAAAAAGTTCTGACAATTGTGCGTTGCTCAGCTAATCTTCGGAACTTTTTTGTTTTACTTTTTAATCATTTTTTTACTACTGGTTCTCCGGAACCAGTAGTTCAAAATGTTTTAAAAAGTAAAAAAAAAAAGAAAAAGGTTCTAATGATCACAGCTGTGGCGCACAATTGTCAGAACCTTTTTTTTTACTTTTTAAAAGCATTTTTAATTACCGGTTCCAGAGAACCAGTAGTAAAAAATGCTTTAAAAAGTTTTTAAAAAGGTTCCCAAGATCATGCGCCACAGTTGATTACCCCCCCCGCCGCGCTGTTCTACTTACCTTCTCAAGCTCCTTTTGGCACATACTGTGCATGTGTGCACTCAGTACATGTGTTTGGTGGCACTGTGCATGCATGTGCACTTGGCGCCCAAGGCACATGCGCGGCCCCCAAACCAGTAGCAAACCAGTTCAGATTTCACCACTGAATTAAAGGCATATAGTTCAAGTTGCACTTCGTGAAGTTTTCATAAATCCACTGCAAGAAATGTACACCGAATGATCCTGAAATTAGGCTGTTTATAGCTAAGGCTCCAGATAAGCCTTATAGATAAAGTTGGTTGTAGATAAGGAAATAGGTTAAGGACAGTCGTTGGTGAAAATGCTTTCCTAGAAAAGAGCAGTACCTACCTAATCAATATTCTCATCCACATCTGGAAAATGCCTGTGGATCTGCTTCTGAAAGAAATGCCTCTACAAGCTGTAATTAGAAACAGATGTGATGGTCCCACCTGAGATGTAACAGTGAAGGAATGCTGAGCCAAGCCTAAACAGATAAGTAAGATGTATACATATATTAGAGAGGGTTGCAGCTCTATTGAGGGTTGGGGATCAGGAAGATAAATCTATCTCAGCCTCTACTTCTGTCCTACTATTGCAGCACCATTGAGAGTGTCCTGACATACGGCATTCTTGCATGGCATGGGAGCAGCTCTGCAGTGGACAAAAAAGCTCTACAGAGAATCATTAAAACTGCCCAGAATATCATCGGACTCCAGCTACCAGTCCCGGACGACATCTTCGAATCTCACTGTTTGAGGAAGTTGCATAACATTCTCAGAAACTCTTCCCATCCTCCTTACAATCTTTTTGGACTGTTGCCTTCTGGCAGAAGATACAGAACAATTAAAACTCAGACCGCACGTTTTCTGAATAGTTTTTATCCCAGAGCTATAATTGCACTCAACAATGAACTAAAGGGCCACCATCAGTCAGCTGTTGGGAGAGCACTACTTGGTCTGTTGTGTGGATGTTTGGGTGGTTTAGGGGTGGGGAATTGTGGTGGGTGGGAGTGTGTTTGGGGATTGTTATGTGTGTTGGACCTGGTCTTTGGGTGTTAAGTGAATTTCTTTGCATGGGTATATGTGTATACACGTACAATAACAATAAAGTTATTATTATTATTGGAAGATGAAACAATAAAGGCTATATGAAGCATAGTTGCGGTGCAAATCAGGTGTTTGAACCTCTCACAAGCAAGGCCATAGAAGTGATTAAAATGCTTCAAGTCAAAAGGTTTTAACCCTTAACCACAGTACTATTTCGGCTACACTATTACAGACATGAGGTCATAATGACCGCTCTAGGTGCTGGCCGTAGTCCTGGTAATTGCACTACAATATTGTGAGTAGCAGTTCTGGATCTATTGCTTCCAAAAGGTGCAGAAGACCATTTGAATTTGTTCTTGCCATATAAATTATTGCACAACGTAGATTGTTACCTGGTCATCAATTTAATCGGGAGCTTCATCATCACTGATGTCAGAATTGGCGGCGGCTGTGGGTTCCTCATCGTCCATAAAAGTTTTCATTGCAATCTGATTCCACTTCACTCAGATCACTCTCTGCTTCTTCATACCATGTTAGAACCACAGGTGGGTTCCTCCCAGTTCGATCCGGTTCGGCCGAGCCGGTAGCAGTGACGATATGATGTCACCGAACCGGTTCTCACCCCCGCCCTCCCACCCCCCCAACCACGTTATTCTTACCTTTTATTTGGTCCCACCCCCAATCTATTGCTGCCTCCTGAGTCCCAGCTGATGACTAGAGGGAAAAAAAACTGTTTAAACTCTTGCCGCGGGGCTTCAAAGGGCCGTCCTACAGCTGATCAGTGTTAAAAGCAAACAAATGAGTCGGGTTGTAAGTGCGAGGACTGGTCGTAAGTGTGAGGACCTTCCAGAAATGACTCTGACCAGCTAGCCACACCCACCTAGTCACATGACCTCCAAGCCACACCCACAAAATAAGCCACGCCCACAGAACCAGTAATTAGAAAATTTAGAACCCACCCCTGGTTAGAACAGTTTCTTTGAAGTTTGGGTCACCAAATCGCACTCTTTTTGGCAGAAAACATGGCCCCGACATTATATATATGGGGAGGAACAGGCTCAAGCTCAACCCTTCCAAGACTGAGTGGCTGTGGCTCCCGGCATCCCGATATAGTCAGTTGACTTCATCACTGACTATTGGGGGCGAGTCATTGGCCCCCACAGAGAGGGCTCGCAATCTGGGAGTCCTCCTGGATATGCAGCTGTCCTTGGAGGAACATCTGACGGCTGTAACCAGGGGGACCTTTTGTCAGGTTCGCCTGATTCGCCAGTTGCGGCCCTTTCTTGATCGGGATTCCCTGTGCACAGTCACTCACGCCCTCGTCACCTCTCGCCTTGACTATTGCAACGCTCTCTACATGGGGCTCCCCTTGAGGAGCACCCGGAGGCTCCAGCTGGTCCAGAACGCAGCAGCGCGGGTAGTGACGGGAGCAGCATGGCGCTCCCATGTAACACCGCTCCTGCGCGAGCTGCACTGGCTCCCAGTTGTCTTCCGGGTGCGCTTCAAGGTGTTGGTTATCACCTTTAAAGCGCTCCATGGCATAGGGCCTAGCTATCTTCGAGACCGCCTGCTGCTACCAACGACCTCCCATCGACCCGTGCGCTCCCACAGAGAGGGCCTCCTCGGGGTGCCATCAGCCAGACAATGTAGGCTGGTGACCCCCAGGGGGAGAGCCTTCTCTGTGGGGGCACCTACCCTCTGGAATCAGCTCCCCCCAGAGATAAGGAGAATCCAAGACCTCAGTGCCTTCCGTCGCGCCCTTAAAACCCATTTATTTAAACAAGCCGGGCTGGCTTAAGATGAAATTTTTAACTGTTTTTAAATGTTTTAAACGTTTTTAATTGGTAAATGAGTTTTAATTGGGCCAAATTTATATATCTTTTAATTGTTTTTAATATTTGTTCTGCATGTTTTTTTAATCTGGCTGTACACCGCCCTGAGTCCTCAGGGAGAAGGGCGGTATAGAAATCCAATATAAAATAAATAAAATAAAATAAATAAAAAAAATACATGAACAAAGATCTGCAGTCAAAATGACCACAATTCAAATTCAAATGCCTCTACAGAAAACACCAAATAACTTATGTAAGCGCGATGCTCCAAACTCTCTTATTGGTGGGAGAACAAAAGCTATTTGCAACCAGAATGGTCCATTTCTAAAAATAGGGGTGTTCCAAACATTTTGGAAAACTATTGCAGTCACTTTGACCGCAGGTCTGTGGTTATGGGTTGAGCCCATTATGTTCCTCCTGGCATTGCTAGGGCTACAGTGACCTCACCCAAAATGAACCAAAATGCTCCCTTCAATGATTAATGGGAATAATTAGCATATTCTGATGACAAAATGGACATCCAAATTGAGCTGCTTCTAGTAAAATCAAACCCATCGGTGCTGATTGCTGGAACCCTCCCAGTGAAGTCCAAAATCCATACCAAGGATGTCGGAGTTGAAACGTTTCATCTTCAAAATATTTTGCACGTATCTACAAAGACAAATTACACATTTACCTTAAACAACCTTTAAAAAATTACTCTGATCTTTATTTATTTTAGTTTTTTAAAGAAAAACCTAAGAAATATAAGGGAGTTTGTAGTCGGATGATAATGTGGTCTGTCTTTCTTTCTTTCTTTCTTTCTTTCTTTCTTTCTTTCTTTCTTTCTTTCTTTCTTTCTTTCTTCCTTCCTTCCTTCCTTCCTTCCTTCCTTCCTTCCTTCTTTTTTCTTCCTTCCTTCCTTCTTTTCCTTCCTTCTTTTCTTTCTTTCTTCTTTCTTTCCTTCCTTCCTTCCTTCCTCCCTCCCTCCCTCCCTCCCTCCTTTTCATTCTCTCTCTTTCCCTCCCTCCCTCTTGAATTTCTTTGTATAACATTTGCAATTTATATTTTGCTAACTTTTTTTTATTTCCTAAACTCTGGGCTTAACGTATTTCACCAATAATCTACCTTTTTCATCGATTTATGTTCATATTTATTTATATTTATGCACACATCATAGGTAGAGGCATGGTGTCCTAGTGGTTAATATGCAGAGCTTGTTGACCAGAAGGCTGGCAGTTTGAGACTGAAGTATCACATGACAGGGGGAGCTCCCGTTCCTTGCTCCAGCTCCTCCCCACCTAGCAGTTTGAAAGCATGCAAATGCAAGTAGATAAATAGGTACCACTTCAGTGGGGAGGCAACAGCATTCCATGCATCTTAGCGTATAGTCATGCCAGCCATGGAAGCATCTTTAGACAATGCTGGCTCCCTTGTCTGGGAAACAGATATGAGTGCTGCCCCCTAGAGTCAGACACAACAGTACAGGGGGAAACCTTTTTTTAAAAAAAAAAACAACTCGTATTATGTATTTAAAAGTAACTTTAGCTACTCAATTAGTTCAACCCAGTCGACAAAAATAACTGTACCACTAAAACCATTTTATGGAAATATTGATACCACTCTCTGCTATTGTTTGACTGATGTATTTATCGTAAAATGCAGCTGGAACTCGGAGGTTTAGTCAGTTCCTACAAATACAATACTGTCACTGAAGATTTGAGAAAATACTTTGTCTCTTCTTCCTAATGAACCGTAGCAGGCTGAGCTCAGGGGCCAGTGGCACTGTCAGTGGTTTGCCGTCATTAAGTTTACTGAGCTGAAGGTTACATTTATTTTTATGCAAATGCAATAAAAAGGCACAATTCTGTGATTATAAAGCTATTCCCTGAATAGAAGGTAACATTGAGTCTTTAAATATTAATAAGCAAATCCACAAGTGATGCTTAAATAAAATAGGCCAATTTGCAGATATATGTTTTACAGTATATCCCCTGCCACCACTTAAGAGGCTGCTTGATAACGCAAAGCTCCTAGTGACTTAATTACACATGTCAATGAAGGATACAATCCTATATTCCAGATACTCCAACTGGGAAGCATTCAGATATTGGGGAAGGCTTCTCCATCAGATATACGCTGTGGCCAGGAAAATGCAAGAACATGTCATCGGAAATATATCTCATGCTTGAAATGTGTTTGTGTGATGACCTGGGGCAAGGCATGGAGGCAATAGAGTCAGCTGATAATTCAAAACTCCCCTTCATTGCTGCAACTTTCCTCCAAATGTTTATGGCAAGTCCCAGAACAAAGCACTCACACACACACCTCCAGCAGCCTCTGGCTGCAAGTAGTCCAGCAAAACACTGTTAGTGCAACAGCTTCAAGGCAAGAAATCCAGCGGGGCAAGGGAACAAGTCAAGGAGTCCAGGAAGCAAAGGAACAAGGCAAGAAGTCCAGCAAACTCCAGACATCAGCAATGGCACACAAAACTCCACAAATTCAGTGTTTGTTCCCAACAAGCACCCCTCCACACTGTGTTTCCTTAAGTCTCAGTCCCCAGGTGTGCCTTGTGAAGAGGGATGCTCTCCTTCCGAGTCATTGGGTCATCCTGTGCTGTTCTCACCTCCTCTCCACTCTCCATGCTCAGGGATCAGGGATCAGGAGGGAGAAGTCCTTTCTCGTCGCCTGAGTTCTGTCGCTCCTCATCTCCACTGCCAGCCCTCTCTTCCCCCTCTCTCAGTCATCTTGCCCCTCTTCTTCCCTGCTGGCAAGCTATCCCAAGCCCGAGGGACCCAGGGGTGCATCATCCTGCTCCTCCCTGCATTCCTCCAAAGCCAACAAGGCATCCTCCTTGACCACCGTCAGCCCCAGCTCCAGCTCATCCTCCACTGTGGACTCAGGTTCCGATGGGGCCATGACTCAGCCCAAACTTCCCATTCTGTATTTGCAGTGGGGATAGCAATAAAGGTAGTAGTGTTAAGAAGCCACCTCATCCAGAAAAATGGCAAGAGGTGAATTTATGAAGAAGCAGAAAAATAGATGTGTGTTAAAATATTCTAACTGAATGTAGTGAAGACCAATACTTCTTCCGCTTTCAATTTTTCCCAGTTTGGTATGATAAGATCACAAGATTTAGTAGAAGTGCTAGTAGCAAATAAATCAACAATCTGTGATATCAGGGAACTTGGTATGATGCAGTTTGCGCAGCTTTGCAATTATAATTTTTTAGTTCTATCGAGGAGCCATTGATCCATAATCCTTTGATTGAAGTCCAGTTGAGTAGGCTGAGCAATTATTTTGCATTTCAAAGGACTGTTCCTTATATGATGCATCTTTTGAACTTTCCTCTCTGACATTGTCATGGCATAAGTCCTAGTTACTTGAAACACCAGCTATGTCCCATAATATCTGCCTGGCCAAATTGATCTGGCATGGTTGACATGCTCCTACTCCCTTTGATGTAATTGTGCCATCTATAGGGAGCTTAGAAGCACACTTTCTCTGTAGTAGCACCTGCCCTTTGGAACAAAGTTCTCCCTGAGATCGGAATGACACCCATTCTGCTGATGTTTCAAAGAGCTGGAAGACTGGCTCTTCTCCCAAGCATTTGATGAGGATGAGTCAAACCTTCATGGATTGTGTCCATTGGTTTCCCTTTTTCTTCTTATCTGGGTCTTATCCCCTTTATCATCTTATATGGTTTGTCATGCAGTCAGCCAGAAGTTCAGACTGGATTTGGCATTTTTATCCACCTATCTGGAACTTCTCAAGGACCTAGGACAGGCAGACACCTTTCATTTAGATACAGATACAGATTAACAGAGTTGGAAGGGACCTTGTAGGTCATCTAGTCCAACACCCTACCCAAGCAGACCGTACACCATTTTTGACAGATGGTAGTCCAGTCTCTTCTTGAAAGCTTCCATGGTTGAACTTTTGTTCTCACTGTCAGAAAATTTATCCTTATTTCTAGGTTGAATCTTTCCTTGTTCAGTTTCCATCCATTATTCCTTGTCTGGCCTTCAGGTGCCTTGGAAAATAGCTTGACCCTCTCCTCTCTGTGGCAGCTCCTCAAATATTGGAAGACTGTTATCATGTCTCCCCTAGTCCTTCTCTTCACTGGACTAGCCATGCCCAGTTCCTGCAACTGTTCATTGTATATTTTAGCCTCCAGTCCCCTAATCATCCTGGTTGCTCTTCTCTGCACTTTTTCTAGAGTCTCAACATCTTTTTTTTATAGTGTGGTGACCAAAACTGGATGCAGTATTCTAGGTGTGGTCTTACTAAGGATTTATAGAGTGGTATTAGTACCTCACTTGATCTATATCCTTCACTAGACTAGCCATGCCCACTTCCTGCAATGATGTTTGATGATGTTAAAGTTATTGTTGCAGGAGGTAAGCTGTTATTATTATTTTCTCTCTCTCTCTCTCTCCCTCTCCCTCCCTCCCTCCTTCCCTCTCTCTCTCTTAAATATTTTATTTGTGAGCCATCCAGAACTATTGGGAGTCATATGGCATACAAATGTAATAAATTCAATGTGATGCAATTAGCACAAATCACAGTAGAGATACATATGTTCAGAAGAGGCTATAATATTATCCAGAGAAGCTATTCAGATATGGTTTATTAGCACTTTTCATGTATCTTTGTCTCTCACGGCATAATACTGTAAGCTCAAGGGAAAACATCAGTTTTGCCTGTCAGAACAAACTTTTTCATTCCTGGTTCTAAGAAGCTACCTAACTTACAGTAGGGTCAAAAAAAATTGGTTTGGATCAGTCAAAATTATGGCATTATCCTTTAATTGGGATAGCGGCATTGATTGGACTTGCTGACCTTCATGGCTCCTTCCAACTTCACAATTCTATTATTTGATATTGGTATTTCCACTCCTTAGGTTTTTTCCAGAGAGAAAGGACATAAGAAAATGGATAATAGGAAACTACACCCCCGCAACAAATCTGATTAAAGTTGGTACCAAAAATATTCATTTTAAGAACAAAGTGCACCACAGAAGTGATTTGTATTAATGTGAATAATTGATTGAACAATCTGATTGGAAAAATGAAAAGCTGACAAAAAAAAAAAGACAAATTAACAATTCCCAAGCATGAGAAAATCTGTGAAACAAACAAAAATAGTTTTAATAGAATAATAAGAGTTGGAAGGGAACTTCGAGGTCTTCTAGATTCACCCCCTGACCAAGCAGGAGATCCTATACCATTTCAGACAAATGGTTTCTTCTCAAAAACCTCCAGCAATGGAGCACCCATAATTTCTGGAGGCAAGTTGTTCCACTGATTAATTGTTCTAACTGTCAGGAAATTCTCCTTAGTTCTAAGTTGCTTCTCTCCTTGATTAGTTTCCACCCATTGCTTCTTCTCCTGCCTTCAGGTGCTTTGGAGAATAGCTTGACTCCCTCTTCTTTGTGGCAGCTCCTGAGATATTGGAACACTGCTATCATGTCACTCCTAGTCCTTCTTTTCATTAAACTAGACATACCCAGTTCCTGTAACTGTTCTTCATATGATTTAGCCTCCAGTCCCCTAATCATCTTTGTTGCTCTTCTCTGCACTCTTCCTAGAATCTAAAACATCTGTTTTATACCTGTATAATGGCGACCAAAACTGGATGCAATATTCCAACTGTGGACTTACCAAATAATTATCACATTTCACATGATGTTGATTCTGTCCCTCTGTTAATGGAGCCTAGGATTGTGTTGGCTTTTTTTTTTTTTTTTTTTTTGGCAGCTGCAGCACATTTTATATCCAATGATAATCCAAAGGACAATTGTGAGTTAAGTGGAGTCCTTGGTGCTCTCTGAGCTTGCTGGCTTGCTTGCAAATATTTCATTACCTGACTAAGTAACATCATTGCTGAAGTTGTTACTTAGTTGGGAAATGAAATGTCTGCAAGAAAACCACCAAACGCAGAGAGCACTGTAGGAAGTTAGCACCCACCCCTTTCCTAGAGGGATGAAATATTTTGGGAAATATTGAAAAGGCAGAATATTATGTTTCCCTGGATGAGAAATGGAGAAGCATGCTTTAAAGATGAAGCAGCTCCCATCTTCCTGCCCCCACCCATTGTCAATGGGCCAGAGGCAGAAACTCAATCTTTGTCAATGGACCATCATCTGCAACACAATAGGACCCATTTAGCAACAGAAACTAACGCCATAGGACCCATTTAACAACAGAAACTCACCACATGGCACCTGGGAAGATTACATCAGCCAGCAAGTCTAGCTAAGACCCCCACCCCCTGGGAGCCTGACAACCAATCAGGATACTCTTTCTGGGCCCCAGGAAGTTCAAAGCCAGAGAGGACATAAAACCCAGGGACTCACTGCGTTTCACCCCTTTTCTGTTCAGGAACTCAAACCATGTGATCCTGTCCACCATTAAACCATCTTTCCAAGCAGTCTCCATCTTTCCAGTGTCTTTTTCCCCACATGGAGCTGAACCCTAGAAGGATATTTCTTCCAATAGCACCAAGGACCTTACAGTTCAACCCTGAGCTAGAAATATTTTCTTTTATTGGAATAGTGACTTAACCATGTAATAGGAAGAAACAGATGGCAATTATAAAAATTCATATTATTTGAGCAGATTGCCACAACTTTATTCAGCAATCTTTTCAGTTTGTGTTGATATTAAATGAAGGTATTTCAGAGTTAATACAGAAGTCTTGGGAAAAAGAAAAAGGAATGAAAGCAAAAGTCAGACAGCATTGTCACTAAAAAAAATTTTTTTCCCCAATTGGGCTTAAATAAAGGTAAAAGTTCTGTTTAAAAGATAATTAAAACAGTTGTATGGCTCCTGAAATCAGAAGCCCAGGATTAGAGATTTTCTCAGGAAAAGAACTTCTCTTTGAAATCAAAGAAGAAAACTCCCAATAATAAGCAAAGCTCAGTCATGAAGAAGCAAAAAAGGGGACATAACTTTCAAAACAAATGTAGTGATGAAGAAAGAAAGGAACATAAGAAAAAAAATGAGACAGTAAAACTGAACTTTCTATTGTCGGCTGCAAAGCAGTTTTCACATTAATGGCTCCTTAAAGGACATTTTCTGACACTCAGAACTTTTACAATAAAATGATATTAAAATCTTGAAAAGGGTAGAAAATCCTGTGGTTACTCAGCAAAAAAATAAAAACTCTTGCTTTGGGGAAAAAAAAAAAGACACAGGAGTCTGTTTTGCAGGCATACAGTGCCATCTTCTGGATGCTCAACAGTGGGATGAGCCAGCCAACCCTATTATGATAGCATTGGCTTTGACTTCCATCAAACCCCATGAAATGGATGTTATCCCAGGGAAAGCAAAGATGCATTCCAGGTATAGAGCAAATCTGGGCTTTATCATGCAAACACAATTTCTTTTTTTTTTTCCTATCTGAATTGGCTCTGAACGTAAGTCTGGATGCCATCCAGAATCCTTTTGAATGTCAGATCTCTTTGCTTGGAAGAACAGAATGGCTTTAAAGAGCTAAGAAGGCCCATGGAGTGCTCTCAAGCACCTTCAAGTGTCTAGCAGGAAGACCTCAAAGAGGACTATCGGTCTGCTTGGAAGGAAAAACCCATAGCCACATTTCTAATCATAGTTAGGGCGGTCCAGCCAGCCAGCCAGCCCTGGTGATGCAGTGTTTAAAGTGAAGTATTGCAAGCAAACTCAACACAACCATCCACCCTGTTGTACTGTTTGGCACTGAATGCTGGGCAGCAACAACAGGGACCAAAAGCTCTCTCCGTGCCATGGAAATGTGAATGCTCTGTTGGATAGCGGGCATCTCCTGTCTTGAATACATCGTAAATGACACCAATCAACAACTTTTTGGTGTGGCACCAATTATAAAGAAGATGAGAGAGGGCCAACTCCACTGGTATGGACATGTCCAGAGAGCAGGACCTTCCACCATGGCCAAGATTGCCTACCAGGGCATCCAAAACACCATCAACAAAGATGCCCTGGAGATGCAGCTGGCCATGCAAAGTGGCATTCAATGATCCGAAAAGCAGACCCTGCACCTGTGGGAATATACTAGGAGGAGGAGGAGGAGGAGGAGGAGGAGGAGGAGGAGGAGGAGGAGGAGGAGGAGGAGGAGGAAGAAGAAGAAGAAGAAGAAGGAGGAGGAGGAGGAGGAGGAGGAGGAGGAGGAGGAGGAGGAGGAGGAGGAGGAGGAGGAGGAGGAGGAGGAGGAGGAGGAGGAGGAGGAGGAGAAGAAGAAGATTGGAGGCAAACTCTGCACTGGAGTTCAATCCTGATGGGGCTCAAAATTGACTCAGCCTTCCATCCTTCTGAGGTCGATAAAATGAGGACCCAGATTGTTGGGGGCAATATGCAAATAATGCTTGCATTGTAAACTGTCCAAAGAGTGTGGTAAAGCACTATGGCGTGGTATATCAGCCTAGATGCTATTGCTATTGCTCTCTTTTACTTTAACTATGCAATCAGTTATCAGAAACTATAGATCTTTGCCCAAAACATGTAAACATCTCCAGAATTATCCTTGAACATCTAGAATTGTGTAAAATGTCCTTTCCTCCAAACCTTCTGAATCTTTATTGGCATCAGACTTGGGTATCCCACTCAGTTGTCCTTCCTACCAATGGGATCCATGAAAAGAAAACGGAGTGGATGAGACCTATTCACACACATGTCCCCAAACGATAAGAAAATGAATGATCTGGCCACTTTTGAAGTTCATCCGTTTCCCCAGCCACCACTAAGCCATAATCCTTTAGTAATTCCTCAGATTTCCTCCACAGCACTCTGAAGATTTGCTCAGGAACGGCTGCCAAATATTGCCTGAGCTTCAGGATTGCTTTGCTTTACCAAGTGCCACTTTTTAAAATCATCAGGAGGAACTAAGAGAGTCCCTGACACGTATTAGACCTGAGTGTCCTTTCTTCCAGCCCACGGTGCATTCTGTAGTTGCTGAGTTGTTACGGCCCCGATGCCAAGTATCGGCAGTTCAATTTCCTGCCAATTGTAGTAGGAAAGCCAGGCCATGCTGTAAAAGCTGAAAGTTGGTTTAGCAGAATGAAAAAAGCAAGCAAACAAGCAAGCAAACAACAAACCTCCTTGAAGTCCCAGAAGAATTTGCCTTTCTGGGTATCCCAGGCCAACTTTTATCACTGCAGTTTTCAGCTCCCTTAAGAGCATTAAAGTCCACGCCAAAATGCAAGAAGTTGCCCACCCTGAGTGAGCCCAGCAGCCATCTATCAAGGCCATCTGTTGTGGCCCACCAGCGGCCAGTGGAGCAGATTAGGACAGTGAAGAGGTTGGGGGGGGGAAACATGGGCCAGTCCTGGAGTCTGGGGAAGGCTCGGACAAGGGCTCTGCGTCAGAGGCAGAGAGAGGGCCAGGGCCGTATGACAGGTGTCAGCTGCCTTTGGAGTCAAACATCAGTGAGGCAGTTGAACAGCCTGTTCCCAGTGTGTGCATGCACAGAGTTGCCAGACGAAGGAACAAGGGCCAACTTGGGAGTAAGGCCACAGGTGGACGATGAAGAGCCCTTTTCATAGAGAATAAAAGAGGAGTGAAAGAGGAAGGGTGTTTGCAGGTGTCAATTAGTTCATTTCTGCATTCTTGCAAAGTATTGTGGTGTCTGAAAGATATCGGCCTGGCCACTCTCCAAGTCTGATAAAGGTCAGTAATTGTGAACTGTCTTGAAAGACTGTGGGAGAGGAAAGACTTTGCTGGAGAGAAATTCACTGTAAAGTAAATAAAAGGGGTTTATCGGGACGAGAACTCGGCTTCATGCTGCTAGGGAAGCCTAAGTCAGAACACTATCCAAGTAGATTATCTGAATAGAATCGACTCTGGACAACCACTAGATGGCAGCAAAGAGCGGTTTGCTATAACTCTTTGCTGCCATCTAGTGAACGGATGGACGTCCTACAGTTCGTGGGCACTATTTGGAGTTAATACTTGCAGAAAAGGAGCTTTGACGCTGTGCTAGTTTTCTCCTTTTCGGATGCAGTTCATTTAAGGTTCTTTCGCAAGTAGGTTTGCATATGAATGATGTTTATATCTTGCTTTTCTTTTGGGAAGTTAGCACAGAGAATAAAATGCTATATATAGTTCTAAGTTGTCACAATCCTTTCTCTCTCTCCCTCTCCAAAACAAGAGATGATCGTTCGGATGTTTGCTTTTCATTTGGGCTGTGATGAATTAATAAAGCCAGGATTCCAACATTAATGAGCACTGATTTCACTATTTTTAAAATATATATATATATATTGTTTTACCACCCATAAAAATGAAAATAGCTTCCTAGGCAGTTTCCCACTTTCTCAATCATCTTGTGAGTGAAACATAATGTCCCCTGGCTTTAAAGTACATTAAGCATCATGATGCATTAGGGATGATTGCAGCAACTACTAGTATTTCATACCATACTTATCTTTCACCTTTGCCCTCTAGCAGCTCTGGGTTGCGTTCATGGGGATTATCACATTTTAATCTTTGCAGCAGCATGTGAGATAACCAAGACTAAATGTGACTGCCTTGAGATAATCTGGGGATTAGGATGACTAGTTTACATTGAAACCTGGGTCATTAAAAGACTAGTCCCTGCCTTGTGCAATCTCATCTGCTTGGTCACAGGTAATCTATTTCCATTAAAATTAAATTAAGTTGCCCATATGATGGTAGCCTTTAACATTCCAGTAATATTTTACTTTGCTGATAGACCATAATTGGCTCTATATTAATCTGCAATTGCTAGGGGGAAAAAATAATAAAAATGCCTTTTTATTAGCTTCTGTAATGTTTATAAGTTTGCAGTCTTTGTACCATGAAGGACACAGCAGAGCCCTGAACTAAAGGAGATATAATTTCAGTGTTCAATTCTTAGATAGATGACCCTGGTTTAAAAGGATTAGATTTGGGGATCTTTCCCTGAAGACAAAATTAGAGTTGTGTATTCATTTGTCAGCTGAAAAATTCTCCGTAAACTTCGTTTTTGCCTCTATAGGTGGTAAGAAATGCAATTAATTAAGAACTAACATTAATAAAAGACAGCTAGCTGGCTTTCTATTAAACACATTCTGATGCACGGCTGACTATGCTATGCTATGCTTTTTTTAAAAAAAAAACAACCTATATTAACTGGTGTGTGTGTGCTTATGTGTTTGTGTGTTTGTGTGCCTGTGTGCGAACCAACCATTAGTGAATAAGCAAACAAAGAAAGAAACAAGTGTTATTCTGTACTGAAAACAATTATCCTGCCAAATTGGTTACGCTTTAGGCAAAGATGGGGATTTTTTTTTTCATAACCCAGTAATAATGGCAACCCTGCTGATTTCATTTTCATTTAAATATATTTCTGCTTGTCACTGTCCTAACAGTAATATGAAAGAAAATATGTTGTTCTAATAATTGCTTATATGAATTATGAAATATTTATTGCAGAACTACATTGTTTTATCTTCTTTCTCTCTCCCCCCCCCCCTTCTCTCTGGTTTACACTTCCAGGTTTTGTCAGTGCCTAGGCACTGAATAACGTTTCTCTACACTGAAGACATTATCAGGGTATATAGATTTATTATTTATTTATTTATTTATTTATTATTTAAATTTTTATACCATCCTTCTCCCAAGGGCGGTAGTACAGTGGTCTAAAGCACCCTGTTATTAAGACCAGCTGCCTGCAATTACTGCAGGTACGAATCTCGCCAGGCTCAAGGTTGACTCAGCCTTCCATCCTTTCTAAGGTAGATAAATTGAGGACCCAGTTGTGGGGGCAATAAGCTGACTTTGTATAAATATACAAAAGGATGAAGGCTATTGCTTAACGCATTGTAAGCCGTCCTGAGTCTCCGGAGAAGGGCAGCATATAAATCATTTTTTTTTTTAAAAGGGGGGGGACTCAGGGCGGTGCACAGCCACAATAAAATACGTATATCCATAAAAATTAAAAACAATTTAAAACATATTAAATAATATGGCCCAGATTAAAAACTAAAACACCCATTAAAATTCGTTATTAAGCCAGCCCAGCCTGTTGAAACAGTAAAGTCTTAAGGGCACGGCAAAAGGTACGTAGGTCAGGGATCATACGAATCTCCGGGGCAATTCATTCCAGAGGGCAGGTGCCCCCACAGAGAGGGCTCTCCCCCTGGAGGTTGCAAGTCGGCATTGTTTGATCGACAGCACCCTGAGGAGTCCCTTTCTGTGGGAACGAATTGGCTGGTGGGGGGCTATCGGTGGCAGAAGGCGATCTCGTAATATATATCAGGTTTGCTCTTTAATACAAAAGAAGTTTTATAAAAAAGAAAAACATTGCAAAGGAGTGTTTAAATCCTAATGCTCCCATTGTCTTCTTAGATTAACAGAGTTGGAAGGAACCTTGTAGGTCATCTAGTCCAACCCCCTGCCTAAGCAGGAGACCCTACTCCATTTCTGACAGATGGCAGTCCAGTCTCTTCTTGAAAGCCTCCAGTGATGAAGCTCCCACAACGTCCGAAGGCAACTTCTGTTCCACTGGTGGATTGCTCTCACTGTCAGAAAATTTCTCCTTACTTCCAGGTTAAATCTCTCCTTGTTCAGTTTCCATCCATTATTCCTTGTCTGGTCTACATGTGCTTTAGAAAATAGTTTGACCCCCTTCCCCCTCTCTGTGGCGGCCCCTCAAATATTGGAAGACAGCTATCATGTCTCCCCTGGTCCTTCTCTTCACTAGACTAGCCATGCCCAGTTCCTGTAACCGTTCTTCATATGTTTTAGTCTTCAGTCCCCTCATCATCCTGGTTGCTCTTCTCTGCACTTTTTCTAGAGTCCCAACATCTTTTTTATAGTGTGGTGACCAGTAGTTCAGAGAACCGGCAAATACCACCTTTGGCTGGCCCAAGAGTGGGGTGGGAATGGGGATTTTGCAATATTCTTCCCCCAGGAGTGGGGAGAGAATGGGGATTTTGCAGTATCCTTCCCCTGCCGCGCCCACCAAGCCACACCACGCCCACCAAGCCACACTCACAGAAACGGTAATAAAAAAATTTGGATTTCACCACTGCTCTTTTGTTACCTGTAGATACAAACTATTGTCATAAACATTATTAGGATCACAGGTGTATGGTAAGCTTGTAGATATATCACAGAAGAAACCTAGTAACTTCTATCTGCAGCAAATCAGCAATATGATTCCTTCCTTCTTTTGAATTAACTTCTTAGAACAGCAAACGGTCTCCTTATTTTCTAAAGTATCCAATGATTTTTTTCCCCTCCCATCAACCAATTAGTTGCTGGGTTATTTTTCAGCAGTTAGCTATGAACAAAGAAAAAAAAAAAAACACAATCTGAAATTTTTGTATTCATCAATTCTTAATGCCCCTATAACAAAAAAAAAGAAAGAAAGAAAGAAAGAAAAAGAAAGAAAAGAAAAGAAAAGAAAGAAAAAAAAAGAAAGAAAAAAAAAACATCCAAGCTTGGTTGTTTTAAAGTGCAACTTATTTAATATTGCATGGGAACCTAGCAATTGTCTTTGGTGCTGCAGCAGTGATGAATGAGCATAAGCATTTCTTGTGCAAAAACATAAAATTAAGAAGAAGGCCATGGAGACAAAAGACTGCTTTCCCAGTTCATCTTAGAGTCCATAATAGTCATAGGAGCTAATTGATGAAACATCAGTGAAGCATGGCAAATTAAATGCAAAAAAAAAAAAAAGGAACTCTAAAGCCAGGAGAAATCATTAGCCACTATATTAACAGAATAGAATAGATTAACAGAGTTGGAAGGGATCTTAGAGGTCTTCTAGTCCAACCCTCTGCTTAGGCAGGAAACCCTACACTACTTCAGACAAATGGTTATCCAACATCTTCTTAAAAACTTCCAGTGTTGGAGCATTCACAATTTCTGGAGGCAAGTTGTTCCACTGATTAATTGTTCTCACTGTCAGGAAGTTTCTCCTTAGTTCTAGGTTGCTTCTCTCCTTGATTAGTTTCCACCCATTGCTTCTTGTCCTGCCCTCAGGTGCTTTGGAGAATAGTTTGACTCCCTCTTCTTTGTGGCAACCCCTGAGATATCGGAAGACTGCTGTCATGTCTCCCCTAGTCCTTCTTTTCATTAAACTAGACATACCCAGTTCCTGCAACCGTTCTTCATATGTTTTAGCCTCCAGTCCCCTAATCATCTTTGTTGGTTTTCTCTGCACTCTTTCTAGAGTGCTGATTTTCGGACCCTTTGGGCCCACCAGAAATAGGGAAACAGGCTGTTTCCTGCCTCCAGAGGGCCTCAGGGGGTGATGGGGAAGGCCCGTTTTTCTCTCTCCCCAAGCTCCAGAGCCTTTCTACGTGGGACCGGAAGTTGGCAAATGGGCCATTTTCAACCTCCAGAGGGCCTCCGGGTGGGTGGGGAAGGTCACTTTTGCCTGCCCCAGACTCCTAGAAAGGCTCTGGAGCCTGGGGAGAGAGAAAAACGGGCCTTTCTCACCACCCCCTGAGGCCCTCTGGAGGCAGGAAACAGCCTGTTTCCCTATTTCTGGTGGGTCCAGAGGCCACCAGAAATAGTGGTGGGCCCAGAGGCCATCGCATGCCAGGAGCGGGGGAAGTGGGGGGTGTCACATGCACGGGGGTGGGGGTGGGGCATTATAGAATTATAGGTGTGGGCATGTGCATACATGACGATGGCAAAAAGGTTAGCCATCACTGCCCTAGACATTGGTATTTGAACATAGATCTTGTTAAGATTTATATTTTATTGTGTTTTATTAATCCAGATGAAATTTTAATATATATTGCTAGAGTATGTATGATGTCATATGCTAACTAAATATTAAAACAACAGAGGGAAATGAAACTCTTAGTGACTATGTCAGGTTCCAAGCAATGCATCCATCACAAATTGAACTCCGAGGCATTCCGTTTTCTCAAAGAACAAATTTATTTAGATACACCACCTTGGCACTAACTGGTGAAAAGCCAGTACTGAAGTTTCCGGTCTTTTCACCAAAATATAAGTTTCAGTTTCTCAAGTTTCCAAAACAAACTGTCACATTGTCCAACCAAAATGGGAGCTGGTTGCTGGCGACTTCTCCCCTCCTCCTCCAGTCAGCCAGCCGTTGGAATGTCAACTCATCAGCTAGCTATGTTGTCTTGATTGAAGGCTCCATCCTCCTACAGCTAAGAGGTGAGATTCAAAAATACTACTGGTTCTGTGGGTGTGGATTGGTGGCCATGGCATGACTGGGTGGGCGTGGCTGGGTGGGCGTGGCTTGGTGGGTGTGGTATGGGAAGGATACTGTAAAATCTCCATTCCCACCCCACTCCAGGAAAAGGTTACTACAAAATCCCCATTTCCTCCCGATCAGCTGGGACTCGGGAGGCAGAGAATAGATGGGGGTGGGACCAGTCAGAGGTGGTATTTACTGGTTCTCCGAACTTCTCATAATTTCCACTACCAGTTCTCCAGAACTGGTTAGAACCTGCTGAATACCACCTCTGCTCCAGCTCCAAACTGTGTCAAACCGAATTCATATCAAAATACCCAAGGATACAAACAATCCCACACCCCAATCAAATTCAGACTACATCAATATAAGCATTTTGTTTCCATGGGAACTTGATCCCATAAAATAAGAGCCTTGGTGGCGCAGCAGACTAAAGCGCTCTTAAGTAGCACCAGCTGCCTGCAATTACTGCAAGTTCAAATCTCACCAGGCTCAAGGTTGACTCAGCCTTCCATCCTTTCGAGGTAGGTAAAATGAGGACCCGGTTTGTAGGGGCAATAAACTGACTTTGTATAAAAAAGAATACCACTTTTGGGGGGGGGGCAAAAGCCCTACTAAGCAGGTATATACAAAAGTATGAAGGCTATTGCTTAAAAGCATTGTAAGTTGCCCTGAGTCCCTGGAAAAGGGCGGCATATAAATCGAACCAATAAATAAATAAATAAATAAATAAATAAATAAATAAATAAATAAATAAATAAATAAATAAATAAATAAATAAATAAATAAATAAATAAATAAATAAATAAATAAATAAATCCCCTTTTATCATTTCCAGCTAGGACTCAAACCTTCTTCCCAATATAAATAAAGAGACAACTTCTTCCAAAAAATATTTTTTGGGATGTGTGTGTGTGTATTCTTTGCAGGTAAGAAAAGGATCAAGTTTCTAATCTCATGATAGCCATTTCATGAATTATTCCTTGGTCTTCCACTTTTAAGCAAATGGAAGAAAAATGTCCCAGACAAAGCTAATCCGGGAAGATTAGCACAGAAGAAAAAAATCATCTTCATTGTCGCCAATGCAGAGTTTTGTTCTGCAGATATATTCTCAGTATACTCAGAGAAAGAAATATCAGCCTCTACCTAAGATGGAACTCACAGCCTCCTGATTGTACAGTAAGTTGAGAGCTCCACCTCTAGGCCATCACACCACTCAGAAGAAAAAATGGGTATATGTTCTACAAATTACAGATTGGGAGATACTTTCCATTGGGACTTCTCATATTTTTTCTTCTTCTTTGACTTTTAGTCAAAGAAGTCAAAGAACAGAACTTTATCTGTTCGGCTTTTTACCCTCTGTAAGCTGCTCTGTGGATTGTTGCAGTTACCTATGCGATGAATTCCTTTTCTAGAAAAGAGCCACTGATTCTTCAGCTAGGAATCCAAACTGCACTCTCAAATACAGTAAGAGGAAACGGTTATCCCAAATATCAGTCAGATGGATAAAAATGTGTGATGTGTTTTTTGTGGCTTTTTTGCCTAGAAGATTTTGTAGACTTTGTATGACAAGTGCTAAATGCCCATAACAGTTGTGTAGGCTTTGCATGATAATTGCTAAATATCCCTAATAACCCTTAAGAAACCAACCCCTTTGCAATTTCTTCCTACTCCTGAGAAATATGTTTTTTTTTCTCTCTTTCCTAGGGAATACATACAATAACTTTTTCTAATTATCTTTCTAATAACAAGACTCTGGGTGTTCTGTCATGTCTGATATACACACACAAAGCTCTCACTTTTTCTCATCGCACACAGGGAGATATCATGAAATTAGCATCTTAAATGGAGATTTGAAATAGCAGCATGAAAATTAGCAAGTCTATATAATGCCAATTGTATGTATATATGCAGGGATGGGATTCAGCCGGTTTAGATTTAGCCGGTTCAGGCATACACACAATCACCAAACTGGTTGTAAAACTGGCATGATTCCACCACTGTGTGTGTGTGTGTGTGTGTGTGTGTGTGTGTGTGTTTGTGTGTTTGTGTGTATGTGTGTGTGTGTTTCAGTGGTGGGTTCCTCCCAGTTCGGTCCGGTTCGGCTGAGCCGGTAAAAGTAACGATATGATGTCACCGAACCGGTTCTCCGATCCGCCCTCCCACCCCCCCACCTCCCCCACGTTATTCTTACCTTTTATTTGGTCCCACCCCCAATCTATTGCTGCCTCCTGAGTCCCAGCTGATGACTAGAGGGAAAAAAACTGTTTAAACTCTTGCCGCGGGGCTTCAAAGGGCCGCCCTACAGCTGATCAGTGTTAAAAGCAAACAAATGAGTCGGGTCGTAAGTGCGAGGACTGGTCGTAAGTGCGAGGATCTTCCAGAAATGACTCTAACCAGCTAGCCACGCCTACCTAGTCACATGACCTCCAAGCCACACCCACAAAATAAGCCACGCCCACATAATCGATAGTAAAAATATTTAGAACCTACCCCTGGTTTGTATTTTGTTTGTATTTTGAAGAGTCCTTATTAGTAAGAATGTTAATCAGGTCATATTCTATAATGATTTTCTAAGTCACTAGGCAAGAAATTTCTATTGCATTACCCAGTATTAGCTAATAGAAAGGGGAAGTTATTTATCAATACATGTTCAATCAAATCTGGCATGGTTATCCTGTCTTATCTCATCCTATTTTGTTTATTTATTTTTGTTTTGAAGGTAAGGCAAACTTTTTATTAGTTTATAGAATAAAATAAAATACATATAGACTAAATTTCAGTGACTGGGAGGAGGCTTGGAATAGAAATTATAATCTCACTAAATCAGCAATTTACACGGAGAACCACTATAAAATATTTCATAGATGGTATCTAGCCCCAGCTAGACTAGCAAAAATATTTCCCAGTGCCTCAGCAATATGTTGGAAGTGTGGAAAGGAGGTCGGCACCTTCTTTCATATGTGGTGGTCCTGCTTGGAGACAAAAAAGTTTTGGACAAAAATACGAATCTGGCTACGAGAAATAGTGGAAGAAGATATAAAACTTTCCCCCGAAATCTTTTTATTAGGAATGATGGGAGATGGACTCTCTAAGGACAAGATACAATTAATTATACATGTTATAACAGCGGCCAGATTAACCCTTGCAAAATACTGGAAGGACAAACAAACCCCTCCAGAGATGATAATAATAAATAAAATCCTAGAATGCGCAGAAATGGCAAAATTAACAAGTGTTCTTAAAGACGATGAGAACTCAAAATTTAAGGCAGTATGGGAAAGGTGGTACAAATGGTGGAATAATAGAACGAGACTATAAGGATATGTCTATTTCTAATAATGGAAGATTTGAAGATACTTGATATGTACATAATGTAAATATGTAACCGCACGACACCTCAGATGATAATGGAGATTTGATGTTTTCTTTTTAAAAACTTTTTTTTAAAATCAATAAAGTATTATTAAAAAACATAAAATAAAATACAAAAATACAAAAACAAATCATGGGAAAAATAGGAAGGATGGAAGTCTGAGTCAACCTTGAGCCTAATGAGATTTGAACTGCCAAATTGCAGGCAGGCAGCGGGCAGCAGAAGTAGCCTGCGGTACTGCACTCTAACCACTGTGCCACCACTACAAAACTGATGTTGCATAGGTAGGTAATGAAATGTCATCAAGAAAACAACCAAGCCCAGAAGGCACCAAAGATGCCACAATAGACAAAGTCCATTGTTCTGAAATTGTCCAAGCTATTCATATCACTGAAGTCAGTATATATCATTTGCATAAATATATGCATTGACGGAAATAATATCAGTTCTATTAAGTATGTGGATTCAGTTATAATGGACTTCAGCTTTTATGAGCAAACCTTTCTACTGTTTCAGTCATACATTCCAAGGTTTATTGCATTTTTATAGGACCTGGTCTCTATGAGTTGTTGTTACAAAGTCCAATCCTTTTTAAAGTATATATACATTATGAATGAAAATAAAGAAAGGCAAAATGTCAAAGGTACTTCTAAGAGCATTAATGCATTGATTTCCTGAATGTCCCAACAACTGAAATATTTCTAAAAGTTGAAAACAAGTTTATCAGGTTCATAATTAAGTGTGAAAATATATTTTAAGCAGCTGTCCTTCAGAGATTTATATGGTTATTTATAGTTCCATTCAGATCAAGGTAAAGTTACAAACCACTCAAAGAGACGCCTATGGAATTGACAGGAAGGACTCTAGCATGTTGGAAACATCCCAAAACAATCCGATCCCTTTTTTTGGGAAATCCAAGAACAGAAATCTTAAGAAAAATCTACATTTATCTGATGAAATCCTTTCTCGCCCGTTCTTTCACAGCTATGCCATGCTATGATTGACAACATGGATAGGCACTGCAGTGCTCCAAAGGAATTCAAGGATAAAACTTTTAGTAGATGAATTTCTATAGATTGTTAAAATAGCGAGTGTCAACACTTCAAGCTGCATCTACTCTAGTGCTGACATAAGAAGGAGAAGTGGAGGCGTCTGGAAAGGGACGTTTGACTTTTCACCTACTTATTTTCCCTGGAGATAATATTCCCTAGGAGATGGGATGGGAGGGGGGAAATTCCTTTGAGCTGGAGCGGTAGATTAGGGGTAGAATGACTTGGAAGATGGCCAATGAGTGTAGGGGAGTGGGGAACGGAAAGGGAGGGTTTTTGGTCTGGAAGTCAGTGTTGGCTTTGATGGAGTCGGAAGAATGTTGTGCTTAATAAATAGGAGTTTTTCTTCAAAGACTTTGTTTGAAATGCAATTTATTTGAGACTACCTCGAAACTTGACAGCGAGCCTGTTATAGTCCTACCCATAAAGATATTGCTTTTATTGAAATATATATTTATTGCTTAGCTGTAAAGGAATTGATCCATTTAATTTCAGGAGAAGTTGTTGATTTCTTCTGTCCCCTTCCTCCACCCACCTGCCCTTGAGTGCAGATAATTTGACCGTATGTCTCCATGTGGAATGAGCAGGCTGATAAAATCAGACTGGATGCACATAAAAAATTACAGGTCTCCAGCAGAAGTTTATTCGAAAGAGACAAAACTACAGTAGCAAATCATGCAGAAATGCAGCAAGTGGACTTCTCAGTGAGGAATTCAGGATCTTTTATAACTTAATTGATTTCATGCCACATATGAGAAGTAGGCTAAGTTTTCAAAGTAACGTTGCCATGTATATAAATACTTAATCACCCTGCAGTTCTCAGGCCATCATCACTGTCACCTCTCAAGGTGTCCATTAATTGATGGGGAGAGTAGAGACAAAAAGCCCCAAGTTTCAACCATCATGAGTTTAAAAAAAGGTGCATTATTATGGCTAGTTGCACATATGCACCATATTTGGTATTTTATCCACCTATGAGTTCTTTCCAATGACTTAGAATAGGTCCGTGATGGTGAACCTATGGCACGCATGCCACAGGTGGCACGGAGGGCCCTCTCTGTGGGCACATGAGCGGTCACCCCAGTTCAGCTTCCCACTGGCCAGCTGGTCGTCAGGTCCCTGCCGCACATATGCAGGGATGAGGCATGTGTGGGGAGCCGCGTGTGCATGCGTGGGGGGGTGGGGGTAAGCGTGCTCGTGCATGGGTGAGGGGTGTGCTGGGAATTAAACTTTTTAGCAGCATTAGTCCCACACCAATGCTAGATATATTGAAGTTTCTGCATAAAGAAATATTGAGTTCACAAGTGCCTATAGAAATTATAGTGAAGGGAAAATAAGTGTTCCCCTAAAGAATCTCCAATGAATGCAGAAGTGATTGAATCAAAAGATACTTCAGATCTAAATGAATGTTCATGCATACAACTTTTTATAGTCATGCAGTTATAGTTTTAGTTATAATGAAATCAATGCAAATGCTTAATCCACATTTAGTTAATGAAGGAGGAGCTTGGAAGGACATTTTTATAGATCCAATAGTCCTAAAATGATATACACTGAGGAAAAGCAAAGTAACTAAAAATCAGTAGTGAATATGGTTGAAATATTCTACTAGTATAAGTAATATCCTTATTTGATGCAGTCTGTCAGAGAGAATGATAATTTGATAGTAATCCTGCTCCAAATAAACAAACTACTGTGTTTCCTCCAACATATGACCAGGTCTTATATTAATTTTTGCTCCAAAAGATGCATTATGGCTTATTTTCCCATTTAGGTCTTATTTTGGGGGTGAAATACAGTACTAAATGCCTCCGTCTGGTTGATGATCTTAACTGGGGCTTATTTTTGGGGTAAGACTTATATTACGAGGATCCTGAAAAATCATTCTAGGGCTTATTTTCCAGTTGGCTCTTATTTTGGGGAAAATAGGGTACCTCCAAATGCTTTCCCAAGTGTTTACGGATATAAAATTATATGTGATGGTTTTTCTAAATTGTCAAATTAGATTAGAATGTTCAACATACTAGCTTGTGTTCAGTGCTGATCACTCATGTTAGAAAGTTACTAACCTTTCTATGAATATATCATTTCTATCCAAAAATACTATATAATCCATTGTCTATATTTTACCTTCATAATATAGTTTTATTTACTGGCTGGTTGATTCCCCCCCACCCCACCTTTCACACAAGAGCTTCCTCATTCTGTTTTCTTTTTCCTCCAGTGAAGTAGATTGGGCTGAGAGAGATTGAACGGTCCAAAATCAATAGGGACTTCCTTTTGCTGAGAATGTCAGACCTGGAAGCCATATTTTACATTTGGGCCTTCAGGCCTGCCACATTTTCTACTGTGGGAAAATGGGATGGGGGAGTGTATGGAGTGAAAATGATATGTAGTCAAAATAACATTCTTTTCTCAGAGAGTCAAGGCCACCTTGCCCTGCAGCTGCAATGAGGTGACTGGGAGGTATCTCCAGTTTTGGGTGGTGCCTGATTGGATCATGTGATGGACATGTGGGTACAGGGGAAGGGACTTGAACTTTCTTTTGGGTGGGGAAAACCTGGAAACTTTCAGATTCGGGTTTTCCCAGATGTGCCAATATGACATTTCTAATAAAATGGAACTTTCAGGAAACTCAAACCTCGGAGTCCTCTTTCATTGGGAGTGTTACTTGGAGAAGATATTGCAATTTGCTTTCTGGATTCTGAACTTATAATGACTTTTAAATGCCATATTAATGAGATGACTCTGCTTGTTACAATATAATTCTCAGAATCCTCAGGTGCAACAAGGACAAACCACCAAGAACAACGTTGGAATGTAATGCTGGTTTAATCTTGTCCGTCCCGAAAACGCTGCAGTCGTAACAATGTAAAATTGGTGCTCCATGCATACGGCATGTAGAGCTTAAATCCATCCTGCGCCCGCCAGCTGTGAGGCGGAGCCCGGAACAACGCCCCGCCAGTGGCGAATCAGCAGGCTGGAAACGGGCGGGGCGGTGATAGGAGCCAGCTGCTGCATGTCAGAAACTTCCAGAGCAAAAGCTACCCGACCCTGTGAAACCCTAGCCCCGACGCTTCCACCCCCCCACCGAAGCGCCTTTGTACATCCCCCCCCACGTGTAAATGTGCGCGTGTCCCGTCCGAAACTAGGAAGAGTGGTGGACTCTATATCAATCAAAAGAACTGATTGATATAGGCCACATGTCAAAACAACTTCTGCAGAAGGGAAAGCATGTCTTCACTACCTATTTCCCAGCTAAGGACCATAAACTCATTTCAGAGAATAATATTTCTTTTCCAATCTTCTCATATCAAAGAGGTACCAAAAGCAAACAAAGGAGACCAGCTCCAGCAGATCAAATCCAAATTCTATCCTCATACCTAATTGCTGGCCCTTGCAGTGACATTCATAAGAAAGATTCATGGACAGCTCTTCATCCAATATGCTATCAGCCATCAATTGCCGTCAATTCCTTTTGCTCAAAAAAAAAAAAACCTGCCTAGACTATTCTTGATTGTACCTCATCCAATATGACAGTTTTCAAGAATGAGCAGAGGGAATATTTCAGCTTCCTAGATCAACTTGATATCAGTCTTAAGGGACCTCTGCTTGAACAAGAAAAGCTCAAAGATACACGGCAATGAAAAACTGATGAACTATAATTCATTATGAGTTCAAATCTATCTCAGGTGTCAGGTTCCGATAGAGTTCTTCATCATGCTAATGTGTTCTCCAGCTCTCCAGAATGTCTGTCTTGCTGTCAAACAATTATTAAAACAGCCATTATTAAGAAGGTGATTGTTTGCGTTATCTGTTGTTGTTGTTGTTGTTGTTGTTGTTGTTGTTGTTGTTGTTATTATTATTATTATTATTATTATTATTATTATTATTATTATTATTATTATTTTAATTTGTATACCGCCCTTCTCCCAGAAGGGACTCAGGGCGGTGAACAGCCAAAATTAAAAATACATACAATACAAAAGTTAAGATAATTAAAAAGAATTAAATCATTGGCTTCCCAATTTAAAACCCCCCAAGTCTATAAAATTTAAAATCCCAATTAAAAACCATTTAGGCTAGGCCAGCTTGATGGAATAAATAAGTCTTCAGGGCCTTATGGAAGGTACGGAGGTCATTTGTTGATCTCATTCTTCAACCATTAGCTAAATCAGCATTTACAAACTTCATGTATGTTTTGCAAAATGTACTCCATATTTTATGCAGAAAACTATGTGTCTTGATGTGTTTCTTCATATTGAAGGTGCTGCAAAGCTCATTATTGTTGTAGTAAATGTATATTCCATCTTATTTCTCTTGGCCAACTATAGGGTATAAAATCTTTTACTCACTATAACGATAGGTGGTAATGTATGTAGGTGGTCTACTTTCAAAGAAACTATATTAAATTACATTTTAAGACACACATTATGAGATAACTTATGTTTTGTATTTTGAGAAAGAGACAGACAGAGTGACAGTGAGAGACAGAGACAGAGAGACAGAGAGAGACAGAGAGTGACAGAGAGAGAGACACACACACAGAGAGAGAAAGACACAGAGAGAGAACAAACAGACATCTCATTGTTCTATGATTTAGGTTTTTAAAAGCATAATTGACCAGGCATCTTTAGATCTGATGAAAGTAGTCAAAATAACTGAAGTTACATTCCTTAGAAAGTATAGTTGTTTCAATATTCATCTATCTACAAAGTGTTAATAATATTGCATTTTCATTGTTTGCTTCCCTTGAAATTTACTTTTTCTTGCTAAAAAAAATCCTCCATTTTTTTTTTACTGTTGCCAACATAACCTCCAACAACTCTAGCAGAAGTCCATAAACCAAAGAAGAAATAATGTCATCCTCATCCATTTCCATCCAACTTTAAGAGCATATGTTGACACAAGAGTTTGATAAATCGCAGTGGCTGTCTTTCTTGTCATTTTGTACTGGTTTTATTAGTCTCCATATGTCACAAAAAATTTTCAGGCATTATCATTTGTCTTAAAAAGAAGAACTAACCAAACAATAAGCGTGACTGTAGCTTTAGCTGTCACACCATGACATTATTTGTGCTCTCCTCTCTGCCATGCAAATCATTTTTCACAATATAGTTAGTCCTACTCAAATAATATCTTCATGTGCTAATTTACTGCTGTTCAAAAGTTATTTGAAGCTTGATATTGCTCAAGTTGTCTTTATATGCCTTTATATCTAGACCTGTGTCCTAGGTTATTGTGACAAAATGAAAACTGAGTCAAGCTGGACTCCTGGTGAGCACAAGAAACAATGGATGGAAACTACTCAAGGAGAGAAGCAACCTGGAATTAAGGAGAAACTTCCTAACAATGAGAATAATTAACCAGTGGAACAGCTTTGCTCCAGAAGCTGTGGATGCTCCATCACTGGAGATTTTTAAGAAGAGACTGGATAGTCACTTGCCTGAAATGGTATAAGATCTCCTGCTTGAGCAGGGAGTTGGACTAGAAGATCCCTTCCAGTTCTATTCTGATTGATTGATTGATTTTCTTTGGTGGCAATATTTACTGATTCTTTGATTTATCACAAACAAGCCTGAGAAGTAGATTGAGCTGAATGATTGAACTGAGGTCACATACCCACACTGACAGTTCATTAGAATCTCATTCTTTGAGGTGCTCACTCACTAACCAAGGAGAGAAGCAACCTAGAACAAAGAATAGAATAGAATAGAATAGAATAGAATAGAATAGAATAGAATAGAATAGAATAGAATAGAATAGAATAGAATAGAATAGAATAGAATAGAATTCTTTATTGGCCAAGTGTGATTGGACACACAAGGAATTTGTCTTTGGTGTATATGCTCTCAATGTACATAAAAAGACAAGATATGTTTGTCAAGATACAACACTTAATGGTAGTCATAAGGAACAAATAAGCAATCAAATCATATTAGGAAACCACCGGTCCGCATCATGCACGTGCTTCTCACATGCTCCGCATAAGTGCAGTGTATTATGGAACAACTGAGACATGGCAATCTGCTCTGCCATGCCTTTTAGCTGGGCTAAAAATGACCAAATAAAAGGTATCTATAATGCAGGGGCGGGCAGGAGAGCCAACCTAACCGTCACAGAGAACCGGTTAGCTCTCAGCTCACCATCATTGCTACCGGCTTGTCCGAACAGGGCCGAACCAGTAGAAACCCACCACTGATTCTAGTTCTGTTTGGCTATAGGTTCTATTGCCCAAAATGATCTTCACCCATTTTAGCTAGGTAGTTACAGTAAGTGCACTAGATCTGGAGGTTATCAAATTAGAGACATGAAATATACAGAGACTTGACTTGCTCCAACACAACTGTTCTAATTAGAAACATGGTCTATCAAATATGCCGATTCTCATTTAAGTATGTCTAGGATTTGAATAATTAGCCAGGCAATACTTTTGGATGCCTCTCTTTACAAACAACTGTATGAGTCTCAGACTTCTCAATGCTCATCTCAGAGAGCAGATGAATTCACCCTTCAGAATGGCATATAAAAAGACTGATGTGTCAGATTGGGCAAACCAAATGTATTTGAACTGTGGGCAGCATTTTGGCTTGATGGATCTCAATCCCTTCATGCTTTCTTGCACAATATTTCTTCTTTGTTGCTGCGCTTTTCATTTCAATTGCATCTGAAATTTTTCCCGTTATTTTTAATCATTTCTTGTACTGATTTTTTTTCTCTCTCTCTCTGTCCCATTTCCAGGAAATGGGACTTAAAGCACACACAGCTTCCCTTCCAGTTCATCATTACATAAGGCAGAATTGTGCATTTTGTACGTGGCTATGTGTAATAAAAGTCAATCTCTCCTCTAGATACTCTGAGGCCTCAGCTGCTAATCCTCAAGGCAGTGGTTTTAAAAAATAGCCTTGGAAGATGACGGCAATGGGGACGGGGAAAATAAATCTGAAACAAATAGTTGAGAAGTTTTTTTGCCAGGTTTTGTCTCTCTGCCAAACCATATTCTCTGAAATCTATTCCTGAGACTATGGACTTTTAGCCAAGTATTTCTTATTCTTTGGATAATCCTCTTTGCAACCAAGAAGATATGCATCATAATCTCCATGAAATTTTCTAGGTTAGATAACATAATAAGGCAAGCAAATAATGTCACATTTTAAGAGGAATTAAGAATAAGAAGAAATGATGAAAATAATCAACATCAATTTTGGTTATGAGAGAGAGAGAGATGGAGGGAGGGAGGGAGGGAGATTTGGTCAAGGAAGGTCATGCCAAAATGCATTTGCATTTCTTCAATTATTTTCCAAGGTTCTGTAAAGCTATGTCACCTTAGCATCTTTACAGGTCAAGCATTACACTTGTAGGCAGGGCAGATTATTATTATTATTATTATTATTATTATTATTATTATTATTATTATTATTATTATTATTATTATTTTCAGGTTTTTTTTATTAATTACATTTATTAGTGCTTAGTGAACATGGTGTTGTCTGGGCATTTAGTTTGCTTAACAATACATATTACATTCTTAATCTCCACCCCTTTTTCCCAATCATTGATAAAATAGATTCCATGTCTGATAATATTCCGTATCTTTTTTCTGTTTAATTCTTGATGCCCATCTGTCCTTTTCTGCACACTCTAGTATTTATTTATTTTTTGGGATTATTTCTTCATCTCGTGGTGTTTCTTCATTTTTCCAGGATTGCGCAAATACAATCTTCGCTGCTGTCAAAATGTGCAATATTAAATACATGCTTTTGTTATCTAGTTTACCTGGCATCATACCTAGTAAAAATAATTCCGGTTGAAAATCTACATGCTTTCCAGAGGTGGTATTCAGTCGGTTCGTCCCAGTTCAGGCGAACCGGTAGTGGAAATCGCAGGTGGGACCGCCCACCTACCCTGGCTCTATGCCATCCTATTTAGGCACATATTTGAGACTGGGCACATGGGCGGAAGGCACACAAGAGAGCAAAGCCCATGCGTGGAAGGCCGGGCGCATGCGCAGAAGGCATGCACGAAGCGAGCGTGCGCGCACGCACGGCAAACCAGGGGTAAGAATATTGGAAACCCATCACTGATGTTTTCCTATCATCTTTTCCAGCCATTTGTGTATCAGTTGTAGTTTTAATAGCATCACAAGATCATTAATAACATTTGAGATAGTCCCAGCTCACAAACCATGATTCTGAAGAATTCACATTCACCCATTTGCACCCAGACAAAAGAGTTGAGATAAAGAGATAAATTAATTCAATCTTCCCAGAACATAGGAGGGGCAAATAAATAAATAAATAAATAAATCACATTCTCAGTATGTTCGTTACTTTATATCCAATACATAAAAAGTTTCCCCTGAAAAAAATATTAGGGTTCTTCTGCACTGATCCATTTTTATTTTAGAAGTACCAGGGATCTCTGGTTTTGACATCCAGATTCCTATATTATTCCAAAGCCCTGGAAAATTAATCAACCCTTGAACATTGTCTCAGTAAGCAATAAAAGCAATTCCTAAAACACACATTATGTGATTCTGCCAGATAGATTACCACAATGTGAATTTTAATAGAACTTTTTGAAATAATAAAGACCAGGGATACATAAACCAAAAGTATGCTTCACCAATCAAGCCGTTCTACAGAGGCCAATGCAGCGTAAGGTAAAGGTTCCCCTCACACATACGTGCTAGTCGTTCCAGACCCTAGAGGGCGGTGCTCATCTCTGTTTCAAAGCCGAAGAGCCAGTGCTGTCCGAAGATGTCTCCGTGGTCATGTAGCTGGCATGACTAAACACCAAAGGAGCACAGAACACTGTTACCTTCCCGCCAAAGGTGGTCCCTCTTTTTCTACTTGCATTTATACGTGCTTTCGAACTGCTAGGTTGACAGAATCTGGGGCAAGTAACAGGAGCTCACTCCGTTACGCAGCGTTAGGGATTTGAACCGTTGAACTGCCGACCTTTCTGATCGACAAGCTCAGCGTCTTAGCCACTGAGCCACTGCGCCCTAGTTTAAATTCATAATAGTGAAACATGAACTTTGTAAAATGTTAAAGGATACTGACTTTAACAGACGAGACAGACTTAATATGTATTAGGTAAAATAGGGCCTTGTTGCATCAGAACAATATATTGAGGGGTCCTTGGTGCTCTCTTAGCTTGCTTGTTTTCTTGCCGACGTTTAGAGCCTTGGTGGCGCAGCAGACTAAAGTGCTGTTAAGTAGCACCAGCTGCCTGCAATTACTGCAAGTTCAAATCTCACCAGGCTCAAGGTTGATTCAGCCTTCCATCCTTTCGAGGTAGGTAAAATGAGGACCCGGATTGTGGGGGCAATAAGCTGACTTTGTATAAAAAAGAACACCGCTTGGGGTGGGGCCGAAAGCCCTACTAAGCAGGTATATACAAAAG
Source organism: Pantherophis guttatus (assembly GCF_059756535.1). Taxonomy (NCBI): domain Eukaryota; kingdom Metazoa; phylum Chordata; class Lepidosauria; order Squamata; family Colubridae; genus Pantherophis; species Pantherophis guttatus. The sequence goes on from NC_142067.1 coordinate 122,989,832, forward strand.
TATGAAGGCTATTGCTTAACGCATTGTAAGTCGCCCTGAGTCTCTGGAGAAGGGTGGCATATAAATCGAACAAATAAATAAATAAATAAATAAATAAATAAATAAATAAATAAATAAATAAATAAATAATAAACAAACAAACAAACAAATAAATAAGCAAGCAAGCTCAGAGAGCACCAAGGACCCCTCATTTCAACCCTGAGCAACAAATATTCTCCTTTATTAGTAACAATATATTCTTGTTAAGAAGAGTTCATATTCTAGGTCCCAACCCTACACTAGTATTCAAAAGTTTAATGTTTAAAAGTATTTAGGCAGGGGTGCTAGATTGTAAGTCGTTCAGTTATACTAAAAAGGAGGGGTGAAATGCTACCGGTTTGGACCGGTTCGTCCACACCGGTAGCGATGGCAGCAGATGGTTCAGCGAACTGGTAGCTCCGCCCACCTGTCAGGTCGTCATTACTTCCTGGTTTTAACCAGGAAATAACCTGTTTTTTAACCCTCTGCACATGCACAGAGGGTCCACACGCACATGTGACACGATGCGTGCATTTCCGAATCGGTAGGGAAGATAAGTAGATTTCACCCCTGCTAAAAAAAACTACACATACCATCTTTTTAGCTAAAATAAATATATCCTGGGAGCATCACACCTACTTCAAAGCATCTTAAGCATGAGTCATAATTGCACAGATGATTAAAGGGATCAGGGTCCTTTGAGATGCTTAAATAGAAAAAAAACATTTCTAGTATAAGAGCTGAAGGTATTATTTTGAGCCCTGCATAATGCTGTCCTCCAAAACTCAAGAGATCTGCCAGCATCTCCTTCAACTTGGAGGTGACCTCTGAGTTCAGCGAAGAGCGGTGTTTGATCTGGAAGCCAGGAAGGACATCAATCATTTCATTTTTCTAAACCTGGCATCTGCTGGCACATAAATGCTATGACTCAGGTACTCCCAACACATTCCTAAATACCTTCATAATACTGGCAGATCTTGGGAAAGATAACTAATAATTCATCTGAAACGTCTTATGTGCTGGAAGGGCTCACCCAATCCAAATATTGAGTCTCTAGCACAATTCATTCAGATCTCTATTCATCATCTCACCCACATTCTTTTCCTGGCCTGGCAGAGACACAGCACTTTTCAAGTAAATTCCAAAAATAAAACTCCACTGCCATATCAGGATGAATCCATAGCTTAACTTCCAAAATCAATTCAGTTCTCCCAAAGGAATCAACACAGTGGCAGCAAAAAACAAACAAACAAAACATTGTGTGCCAGAAGTGTTCTTTAGCTAGTAATTTGGTCCCAAGATCTTTGGTGAACAGCCAACAGTCATTTCTACACTTGTGATTTATTGCATCTTATAGTGTCATCCAGCGATCGCTGTGCCACTGTGTCAGTGATGAAGAAAGCCTTTATAGAACCACAACAATGGCTAGGTGAAGCTAAAAGACACTATAAATCACTAAGGTGGCAATGCCCGAAAACCGATGCAGTTCAACAAAATTCTCTTACAGAATGCACAATCATACTCATTCCTCCCAAAAAAAAAACCCCTCATTAATATTGATATCGAGTGGCTAGAAATATGGGATGCAAAGAACACAAAGGAAGTACATTCATTTGCATCCTTGCCACAATGCAAGGTGAAGGATCACACCTTGCGTCAGAGCAAAGTTGTGGGCCAAATTTGGGAATTTTGTTTCAAATGCAATAGAATGGATGATCCTAAGACTAAAACTTGATTTAGACTTGCCTGCAACTGTATCAGAGGTGGGTTTCAGCAGGTTCGGACCAGTTCTGGAGAACCGGTAGTGGAAATTTTGAGTAATTCGGAGAACCGGTAGTAAAAATTCTGACTGGCCCCACCCCCATCTATTCTCTGCCTCCCAAGATGATCGGGAGGAAGTGGGGATTTTGTAGTAACCTTGCCCTGGATTGTGGAGGGAATGGAGTTTTTACAGTATTCTTCCCCTGCCATGCTCACCAAGCCACACCCACCAAGCCATGCCACACCCACCAAGCCACACCCACAGAACTGGTAGTAAAAAATTTTGAAACCTATCATTGAACTGTACATGGGCATCACTGCATACCTCTGCTGCATAGGTAAGCATAGGTTGCAGATGCTACATTTGGAGTATAAGATGCACCCAGATTTTCACCCTCTTTTTTGGGGGAAAAAGGTGTGTCTTATACTCCGAAAAATACAGTAACTGAGAAAAATCAGCATGGACAAACTGAGAGATTTGTCCATCTTCTAGTGTTAATTGTGAACATCTAATTTTATATCAACTTCTTAGCAGCCTTTAAGTATAAGCGATATAAATACAAAAAGCAGGCTAGTTAGGGCAATAGCCTTCCCTATAATGATGTATGGGTGTGAGAGTTGGACACAAAGAATGGCTGATCGAAGAAGAATTGACACCTTTAAACTGTGGTGCTGATACAAATGATTGCATATACTATGGACAGCCAGAGTTAGTAACAGAGAGTTGTTAAATCGTATCAAACCAGACACATCGCCAGAAGCTAAAATCATAAGACTACGTCTGATTTATTTTGACCATGTCATGTGTGCAAATTCATTAGAGAAGTCAATGATCCTAGGAATGGTTAGTGGAACAAGAAGAAGGGGCAAGCAAAGAACATGCTGGCTTGATAAGATCAAATCTGATACAAAGTTGAACATCCAATGAATGAAAGAAGCTGTGTTTGATAGAGTAGCATGAGAGCACTTGCCTATAAAGTTACCAAGTGTCAGACAAAGGGGTGGGATTCAGCCTATTTGGTCCGGTTCGGGCAAGTCGGTTTCTCAGCCGTGAGCAAACTGATTCGCTCCAACTGTCATCTGGGCCTGCCCACCTGCCTCTGCACTATACCTACCTATATTTCATTCTTTTGAAGCCCAACTGATTGCCACAACAGAGTGGATTGCCCCGCCTTAGCTGTTCCACTCATTGGGATTAGTGGAAGGTAACTTTTTTTTTTAAATTTGATTTATAGGCCGCCCTTCTCCGGAGACTCAGGGCGGTTTACAATGTGCTAAGCAATAGCACATCCTATTGCCATCTTCATCCTTTTGTATATTTATACAAAGTCAGCTTATTGCCCCCACAAACTGGGTCCTCAATTTACCTACCTTAGAAAGGATGGAAGGCTGAGTCAACCTTGAGCCTGGCGAGATTTGAACCTGCAGTAATTGCAGGCAGCTGGTCTTAATAACAGGGTGCTTTAGACCACTGTACTACCAAGGCTCTTTTAATGGTGTTTTGAAATAGAGTATGTGTGCTTGGCGTGCATCAGAGCAAAGTGAGCTTGTGTGTGCAAAGCATGCGCCGTGCTGAGCAAACTGGTTGTTACAATGGTTGAATCCTACCACTGGTGAGACACAACCAAATGGTTAAAAGTATAAGTGAACATTCTCTATGAATGTAGTCTATTATGTTCTATTTGGAAATACCTTTAAGCATGGATATCCTTAGAGCAAACAATCAAAGAATTCTTCCGCGCTTCCTTGAATATACTAATCAAAGAAACAAAACAAAATCTAAATTTACTATCAGACACTTGTAGATTAAAAGGGTTATGATACATTTTTATATGTGTTTGACTTTTCATATGTTCGGTTCAAATTTGCAAAATCAGAACAAAAAACCTGTTTTGGCCTTAATGAATACCCAATTAACAGCCTTTGAAAAAAGACTGGATTCATTTACTATTTTCAGTAATTTGCCACACTCATTTATTTCTGTTTGGAAATTATATTTAGATTCCTATTTAAAGCATTTTCCCTAAATGACTATTCTTGACCGAAGACCTTTCAGAGATATTTCTGGAGATGAACAATTTTTGTAAAATTGCGGGGGAAGAAGGAAAACAAAAAACAACAACAACAACAAAAACTGTTTCCTGATTTTGATGTACTCAAAAACAGTTTGACTTTCAATTCATTATTAGAATTTATCTGAACTTTAAGAATTATGCACGGATCATAATTTGGGAGGGAGAGAGGGGGAGAGACAAAGTGAAGAAAATGTGATAATGTATTCTACTAGCTATGGAAGACACAGATAATTTATTTAGTTAGATGTGTTTCTTATATTGCAATAAGGATAGTAAACATAGTTTGACTTCATACCATTAACAAAGTACTCCCTGCACCTAGAGTGTTAGCACATGCAGAATAACAGAGTTGGAAGGAATCTTCAAGGTCTTCTAGTCCAACCTCTGCTCAAATAGGAGACCTTATGCTATTTGGGACAATCTCTTCTTAAAAGCTTCCAGTGATGGAGCACCCAGCACTTCTGAAGGCAAGCCATTCCACTGGTTGTGTTGTGACCTAGGCTTATTGAGTCATTACAAGATACAATTAGTCCCAAACAAACCTATTTTATTGTAACAGCTGAGAATTACGTTCATTCCAAGCTGAGTCCCAATTAGTTGCAAAGCAAGTCCTTCGGAAGAAGTCCTTTGGGATAATCACCAACCTTTATCTTCTTTGACACCCTGCCAAAGGCCTTACTTGGCAAAGCCCCACGGAGTTCAGAAACAAACAGGAGATGCCGACTGGAAACAGAGTTAGCAATGTTGCTTTCCAGCAAAAGGCCCCAAGTGTCTTTGTTTCTCTTTTAAGCCTTATGGGAGGGGCCAATCATCTCCTGGCCTTACTTCTGAGTTGCCCCTTTTGCTTTAAATGCTCTTGCCTTCTGGCAGCTCTGCACATGTGTGCACTAGGAATAGACTCCTCCTGTTCCTCTACCTCTCTGCTATCCAACTCTGGGGGCTCCAGAGTCTGTGCATCACTCCCAGATGGCCTGGCCCCATCTCTGCCTCCAACGCAGAGCCCTTGTCCAGGCCTTTCCTAGACTCCAGGACTGGCCCATGTTCCTCCCCACCCTCCTCACTGTCTGACTCTGCTGCCAGTTCCGCAGGCTGCTGGCGGACCACAACAGGTTGGTTGTTCTTATCATCAGGAAATTTCTCCTTAGTTCTAGGTTGCTTCTCTCCTTGATTAGTTTCCATTCTTTGCTTCTTGCCCTGCCCTCTGGTGCTTTGGGAAATAGAGTTCCCCCTTTCTCTTCTACATGAGAAATAAAATTAATCTATTACAGCCAAAGCGCTACTTTTCCATGTATTTGATGTGTATTCAAAGATACACAGACACAAATAGTCTGCATGACGAATGCTTCATTGGACTGGGTCCTTGAAACTCTCTTCATCTAGCTGTGAACTTTGAAGATGGGAATGGACTTGTATTGTAGAAAATTTACTGTAAACCAGTTTGTTGAAGCAACCTGTTCTCTTTCCAACAGTGAAGTAGCTTCTGAGATGTCTTCTAAGGTGGGATTGGGCTGCAGGGTGAATTGGCTTTTGGACACGCGCTGTCTGTATGCAAAAACATATTCTGAAAATTGCAGCCTGCTTTTGAAAACTTCAGAGAAGTAATCTGTGCACGAGTAGAAATATTTCTTTGAAGACCCAGCTGAGACAACACAGAGCTTCTCAGCTAAGGCCAATGGAAGCCTATTGGAACCGTCATGAAATGTGCACTCATTTATTGTGATAAACTTATACAAGAGGTACACTTACAGCAATGAGGTCTGTTCCTTCTAATGGTGCCACTGGATACTGTCCACCTGCCAGGCCCAGGAAAAAAAACAGTTGGTCAGATTTTTTTTGGTGCAACCATTGGGTCTATAGTTATTTATTTATTTATTTATTTATTTATTTATCTATTTATTTATTTATTTATTTATTTATTTTTGAATTTGTATACCGCCCTTCTCCCTGAGGACTCAGAGCGGTGAACAGCCAAGTAAAAACATCAAATACAAATATTAAAATACAGTTAAAATATACATATATAAATTTGGCCCCATTAATTAAAAACAATAAACAAAACACTTAAAAACACTTAAAAAAAATAATTAGGCCAGCCCGGCTTGCTGGAAAAGGAAGGTTTTAAGGGCACGGCGGAAGGCACCGAGGTCTTGGATTCTCCTTATCTCTGGAGGCAATTGATTCTAGAGAGTAGGTGCCCCCACAGAGAAGGCCCTCCCCTTGGGGGTCACCAGCCTGCACTGTTTGGCTGATGGCACCCTGAGGAGGCCCTCTCTGTGGGAGCGCACGGGTCGATGGGAGATCGTCGGTGGCAGCAAGCGGTCTCGAAGATAGCTAGGCCCTATGCCATGGAGTGCTTTAAAGGTGATAACCAACAGTTAGTTGTCTCCATCAAAAATACAAACATGAACAGGGTCAGAACTGGGCTGTAAATTACGTGGGGTCATAGTTGGCTTGCTGTCGGGGTTCCAACCGATGCCCTAATTAAATCATGAGCCTCAAGTCAAGCTTCAAAAGAAATCCAGTTATTTATTAGAAGCTCCATGTCGGCACATTCCAAGTGGAGCCAACTCTGACCCCACGTAATTTGCATCCTGGCTCTGACACTGTTTCCCCCCTCTCCCCAAGGTGTGTCATCAGTCACATTCTCCAATGAAGCAATTTTGCAGGTTGTAGAGCTCACTCCCCTCCGGCCACTGTGGGTAACCCCGGGAGACAGCCTTGACAGAGATATGGCTGGAATGTGATTTTATTTTTTGACTGACATGCTGCCTCACAAGTTTGTTTTCCCATCCCCTTTGCCTATGGCAACTCGAGAGCAGGCCAGGGATGCTTTGTGAGTTGACATTTGCATTTAAGAATTGTACACCCCTGCACAATTGTACACCAGTAAAGAGTAAGGAGAAGTTCCCTGTGGGCTCCCTGGTTGGGCTCCAGCACAAATCTGAAAGCTTGAAAGTCTAAACCTCTGGTTCTGGTGACTGACCCAGATTGGATCCTGCAACATTATCCTGAGACATGTACATTTGCCTTCATTTGTAAAATGGTGTTCATCGATCCAAACCGTGGTCCCTGCACTGGCAGGAATAATGTTAGAAAGATGAGGCGGAGGAGATATACTTACACTTATACTTTAGACATCATTGAAATTAAATTGAATTATCGTATTTTTTGGAGTATAAGACTCACCTACCTTTTCTGGTGAGGAAAAGAAGAAAAAGAAATCTGCCTCTGCCTCTCCTCTGCCTCCGCCTCTGCCTCTGCCTCTGAGCAATTTTGCCTCATTGCAGCAAACAGCAAACAGCCTGCTTTACTTTCATTTTCATTTTCAGCATAGCTTGATTAGCTCAAGGGGAAAAAAAATCTGCTCCAGCAATTTACCTCTTTGCAGCAAGCAGCAGAGCCTGTGCAAAACAACTGAGAGCAAATCCGCTGAGAGTCGGGAGGCCGATCCAATCAACTTGTGCTAATTAGGCTATGCTGAAGCTGAAAGGAGCTGTTTTTTCTTGCTGTTTGCTTGCAAGGAGGTAACTGCTGGGAGGCAGAGGCCAAAGGGTGGGGGCCAGTGGGTGGGCAGGGCTACATTCGGTGTATAAGACACACCTAAATTTTCACCCCCTTTTAGAGGGGGGCGGGAAAGGTGCGTCTTATTACTCTGAAATATATTAAATAACATCAGTCCTAAAGACTCTGTGCACTTGTTAGTAAGGTAGATGTACCTATGAAAAAGTACAATAATAATCCAGTCGGGGTCAGGGATAACTGTGTCTCCCTTTGGCTCTTTGGCATAGCTTCTCCACTTGTGGTAATGTTAGGAAAGGTTGTGATGTCCTTATTTTAGTCTCCTGCATCAGAGGCTCAATCATAATTATGAGAAGGGCTGAACTCATTCAAGGAACCTTGATGTCAGCAGTCAGTACACCCAACAAGATCCGATTGCAAAATGTTGTTTGCTGGAGATATGAGGGAAGGGGGAAGGGTCTCTGGTTTTCGGGATATAAGATTTTGCATCACCAAATCTCCACCAAACACTGTCAATCAATTTGGGAAAAGCATTTTCTAACTCACAGGAAGAAACAAAAAATTGTTCAATGCTCTCCAAGCAAATCACTTCCTCTTCTTCTTCTTCTTTTTTTTTAATACCCTAGCACTAATGATTTCCATTATCTCCTTAGTTGATAGAATCCATTTCAAAAACCAATAATCTCTTCAAATCCACCGAGCCACAAATTACTCATTAGAAAATATTTTCAAAGATCATTACCTTGCCCATGGATTTTAGCTGCTCATTTCCCGGATTCTCACTTTTAACACTGTTCATAAGGAAAGGAGAGATAATTCACTGGCAAGAAAATGATTCTAATGTAATACAAGCCATTTACTTGTTTCTTGTTGGAAACGCTGCTTTTTTAAAAATAAAAATAAAGGTCAACAGTGTATCAATTTGAATGTTGATTTTTATGGTTATGAGGATAAAATGAAATGATGAATATTATGTTTACTGTGTTAAATTCAGCAAGAGTATTCAGAACCATTTGTATACAGAGTTTTGTAGTTGTATTTCTTTCTTTTCTTTTAAGGAACACATAGTGAGATATTGAATTTATTTATTTATTTGTGTGCAAATAGTCATTTATCATTTAGGGCATATCTGCCATGTCTGAAGAATGATGAGCATGCTTACTTTTCTTATCTTGAGCAAAGAAGTTAAAAACATGATGTTCCCATTGTATTTAACTAAACTGCTATCTGCATACAGGAAAGATATTCCCTTTGGACTACATGAGAGAAATAGTATCAGTAAATATCAAAGTTAATATAAGAACATAACAGCAATGACCAAATTTACATTTTGATTAAAGACTTCCTGTTATCATGTTGATGTCCCTTATGAAAAAAACAATGACATCTCTTCACAGAATGGGGAAGGGGGGAGGAAGGAAAGAAGGATGGAAGGAAGATAAACTGCCAAGATACCAGTTATTTCACTGATTCTATAGGTATAGGATTAGAATACGAACATATATGGATGCTATCACTCAAAATGTTTCCACTCACATGAGGTGAGACGCATCTCCTCGGGACTTCATGGGATTGTGCCTGTCAGGTGATTCTGAGGGACCCAAATCACTCTGGAGGGCTGCAGATAATACAATTTAAACTAACAAAAGTGAAAGAGAGAGAAATAGAGCAACAGCAACATCTCCTGGAGAAAACCATAGAGAAGCGAAAGTAATGAAAGTATGACCTTGATTATATATTGAAGATAAGCTTTATATTGTTTATATGAGACAGCAGAGACACTGTAACTTTTTAAACAGTGTGGCTCTTTGAACGTAGATGAAAACTAAACAGAAAAAGTAAATAGAAGCTGGGAAATAGCAAAGAACTTTCTTTTTTCCTTCCTGTTTGAACTTTTTTTTTTCTTTTGGGTGATTTATGAACCTGAGTAGTTGAATTTTGGGGCTTGGTGAGCCTAAGTGGATTACAAATTTATCAAATTTAGTAAATCAGTCAAGAGAAGAAAGGATTAAGGTTTGAAGAACCTGAAGATTAACAAGGGACTTTATTTTTTTATTTTCTTTTTTCTATTTTCCTCTCTTTTGGACTACATAAAAGCAAGTTTGTAACTATTTGGAGATTTTGGTGGTGGCTTGATTTGTGAAAATAGTCTTTAAGTGAAAATTAGTGGGGGATTGATGAAGTATTAGAATATTATTTGTGTTATTCTTGATTATTCTTTTTAAACTTTTTGAGGATCTCAGGATTACTCGAAATAGTCATTTCCAGCATCTAGTCCAGCAAGTCAAAGATCTTTGAATAGCATATTGCAGCAGGAAATAATGAATGGGATGGACAAAATATTTTGAGTATACACAAGATATGAGTCAAGAAATAAACTACCTAGAGAGGTACATGTGAGATTTATTAAGAAGGCACTAAGAACAGAGATACGTCAAAAAGCAAGAGATAATCCACTGAAATATAAAGGAAGAGAAATAATAGTTTTGAAACAAATAAGTAAGAGAAGAGTAAGAGACACAAGAAAACAATGAATACGATGCAAGCAGAATTGAAATTAATGCTCCAAACAACAAAACATTTTGAAGACATGAAGGAAGGCATGGAAAAGATGGATGATAAAATGGAGAACATTCAACAAACAATAACTAAAAATGAACAACAGATGCAGAAAATAGAAGAGAAATCAGAACAAACAGAGAAGAAAGTGGAAGAGATGGATGATAGACTTACACAGGCAGACAAAAATCTTGAGAGAACAGTAATCATGTTGGAGATGGATAAAGCTGAATACTTCTTGAGATTCCAGAATATTGAAGAAGAAAAAGGGGAAAGCCTTGCAGAGATAATGGCAGAATTATTGGCAGATGTCTTGGAGGGGAACAAGCAACAGAAGCTTGCTGGGATGGATAAAATATTTTGAGTATACACAAGATATGAGTCAAGAAATAAACTACCTAGAGAGGTACATGTGAGATTTACTAAGAAGGCACTAAGAACAGAGATATGTCAAAAAGCAAGAGATAACCCATTGAAATATAAAGGAAGAGAAATAATAGTTTTGAAACAAGTAAGTAAGAGAAGAGTAAGAGTCACGAGAAAACAATACCAATTTCTGACAATTAATTAAGCATGAAGTAAATTTCAGATGGCTGATACCTGAGGGAATCCTGGTGACCTGGATGGATCAAAGGTATAGACTGGATACTATAGAGAAAGCAGAGCAATTTTATGATGAGCAATTTGGATCATATGAGGAAAAAAGAGAGAGGAGATAGATGACAAGAAACAAGAAGCATCAGGAGGAGGAAACGTACAACAAAAAGAAGATGAAACAGAATTAAAGGAGAGAGCAGAACGAGAAGGTGCAAAGACAAAAGAACAGAGAGTATATATATATACAGTATATATAAGAGTAACCAGAACAATAAGACCTATCTACAAGTAAAACTATGGAAGATGAAATAAAACTACTGTCGATTAATATAAATGGACTGAATTCTCCTATGAAAAGGAAAAGGACTTTTAACAAATTAGGAAAGTTAAAATTAGATTTTATTTCTCTTCAAGTTCACATCAAAAAATAACACAATAAATTATTGGAATATCCTAAAATTGGGAAATTATACTCCTCATTAGCACAACAAAAGAAAAGAGGTGTGGTTCTATATATTAAAGAAACAATAAAAGCAAGACAATTTTTTGCAGATGAAGATACTTACTTGGGTGAAAGAATGGATTGGCTTGAGGAACAAAAAACTACTGACCTTGGAGGGACATGATCTTGAATTAGGTTGGCATGCTTTTTTATGGTATGGATGAAACAAAATACATAGCTATTTCCAAAGAGACTATGTTAGGAATGCATTATTATTAGTATGGGAGAAAATTAAAGAACAACATTATTTGAAAATACTGGTTTGGCTCTCCACAACGGAGACACTGATTTAACCAAATGTTATTGATATAGAGAATGTTACCAGATACAAGATATTTTAAATGAAAAGGGGAAACTTAAAACTAAACATTAACTGAACGAGCAAGGGATTGAGATAACATGGTGGTCATATGTGCAGATACAATCTAGCTATGAGAAGGATGTTAAAATGTATAGTTTATATAAAGAATTAACAGAATTAGATCAGATATTAACAGGGACAGATGAAAAATTAATAAGGAAAACACATAGCTATTTGTTAAGTATTAAGGTGGAAGATGAACAAGTAAAAGAAACAATGATAGTATGGGCTAAAATTTTTGGCTATTCGACTGAGTTAGATAAATGGCAGAAATTATGGGATAGAAATTATAAATTAACAATGTCTACTGCATACAAAGAAAATCTTTATAAAATGTTTTATAGCTGGCATTTTCCGCTCTCAAGGTTAGCAAAGATGTTTAAGAATAAATCTGCAAAAAATTGGAAATGTCATCAGACACCTGGTTCATACTATTGTATGTGGTGGACATGTCAAAAAGCGAAAAAATATTGGACAAAAATACATAAATGGCTGGAAAAAAAATGATAAAACAACATATAGATTTGAAACCAGAGACATTTTTGTTGGGCATTTTATCACATAAATATAACGAAGGGAATGCATATCTGATTTTATATGTATTGACTACAGTGAGAATAGTATTTGCCCAACAATGGAAAAGTGAAGAGATCCCAACAGATGAGGATGTGATTAGAAAAGTATTAGAATGTGCAGAAATGGTGATTAGACTGAAGAATTTGTGTTATGAAGAGTTTGTTCTTCATTTATAATAAGAGCCTTCCAGAGGCTGACAGTAGAGAGGCAGAGGAACAGGAGGAGCCTGTTCCTAGTGCATGCATGAGAAGAGCTGCCAGAAGGCAAGAGCAGCTAAAGCAAAAAGTACGACTTGGGAGTAGGGCCAAGAGATGATTGGCCCCTCCCATAAGGCTTAAAAGACCAGCAACGGCTCTTGGGCTCTTTGTCGGAAAACAACGTTGATAGACTTATTCTTATCTTGCTGCACTTATCTCTGGTCACCGTCTTTTGCTTCTGAACTTTTGCCAAGAGAAGCTTTTGGTAGTTTGCCTAATTATACCAAGGTTGGTGATTAGACTGAAGAATTTGAAGAATTTGTCTTATGAAGAGTTTGTTTTGATTGATTGAATGATTGATTGATTGATTGATTGATTGATTGATTGGTTTGATTTATATGCCGCCCTTCTCCGGACACTCAGGGTGGCTTACAATGTGTTAAGCAATAGCCTTCATACTTTTGCATATAGCTGTGTTGTTTTTTATACAAAGTCAGCTTATTGCCCCCACAATCCGGGTCCTCATTTTACCTACCTCGGAAGGATGGAAGGCTGAGTCAACCTTGAGCCTGGCGAAATTTGAACTCGCAGTAATTCCAGGCAGCTGGCAGCTAAGTCCTACTTAACAGCATTTTAGTCCGCTGCACCACCAAGGCTCCTTGGTTAGTTTGGACTATGCTGAGAATGAGTTAATTCTCAGCTGTTCTAATAAAGTCTGTTTGTTTTGGAACTGTTTGTGTCGACTACTACCTACTTGGGCCTGGGTCACAACAAATTGGAATTTTTGTATGTTATAAAACAAAATAAAAACTTAAAACAAATAAAATAATAATAATAAAAAAATGTTTCCTCTCGCATAGTTTTTTCCAGTTGCAAGAATGGTTATAAATACAGTCCCCACCCCCAATATACCAAAACTGTGATGGCAAACCTATGGCATGCATCCGGAAGTGGCACGCAGAGCCATTTTTCCAGGCACGTGAGCTGTCACCAAACTCGCCTGCAGCTGCGCATGTGTGCATGCCCCAGCTGATGTTCAGGCCTCCGGTGTGCATGAACGCAATTCAGGGGACCCAGCTGGTCTTCGGAGCTCTCCTGCTCATGCATGCACATTTGCACATGCGCAAGTGTCCTGGTGTGCAGTGCGTGCATGAGCAGATGGTGTTTGCGCACATGCATTGCGCGCATGAAAACCACGCACATCCACAGATGGTGCGATTGCACAGGCAGCACACGGTGGGGCACGCACGAAAGCTGTGCGCATGCACAGATGGTGAAGTTGCACACACTGCGCATGGGGGAGGAGCCACGCGTTAGTACGGATGGCACACACGTGTGAAAAGTGCGCAGAGCACATACCTGTTCGGCACTCGGTGAGTAAAAGGTTCACCACCACTGCACTAAAAGATCCTTTTGAGATCTTTGCAGCAATTGTGTAAGCATAGATACTGGAATGTGTCCAGGTACACAGGACTTACAATAGCCTTTTGCCCATGAAGAATGGCCCATTCTTCAGCAACTTCCATCTTTATGCCCCGTTGAACCTACCAGAATCCTTAATCCTACAAAGTTATGTGCAAAAACTTTGCCCATAACTGGTGTGATTCCTCCTTATAGTCTCGCCTGTTTATATCCCTTCATAACTGCTTAAAGTATATATATATATATATAGAATTGAATTATTTTCAATCTCACCTATTGTGTTTTTTACAGAGTTTACTGAATATGTCTGTCTCCTATCTTTGGAAATTAGTGTGAATAACATTTACTGATAAGCTGTGTTCCACTGATAAGTCAAAAGTCCTCCAGATTTCCCAAGTCTTATCAAGCAGCTTCAGAAATTGAATCTCATAACTTACACCAAAAAGAATATCCTAACATAGCTATCCATTTTGATACATATCATCTAAAACACCATTTAACTCTAAAATGTTATTGTTAAAATACTCCCATTCTCTATTTTCGTATCTCAGTTACACTATCCCAGTCATAGGGATATTTTCCATTAGAATAGAATAGAATAACAGAGTCTTGGAGGTCTTCTAGTCCAACCCCCTGCCCAGGCAGGAAACCCTACACCACTTCAGACAAATGGTTATCCAACATCATCTTAAAAATTTCCAGTGTTGGAGCATTCACAACTTCTGCAGGCAAGTTGTTCCATTTATTAATTGTTCTAACTGTCAGGAAATTTTTTCTTTTCATTAAACTAGACACACCCAGTTCCAGCAAGCATTCTTTATATGTTTTAGCCTCCAGTCCCCTAATCATCTTTGTTGCTCTTCTTGGCACTCTTTCTAGAGTTTCAACATCTTTTTTACATCGTGGTGACCAAAACTGAATGCATATGCAAATATCTATGGAGATTTTCAGTCATCCAGGTCATCGTTGTCCCAAAGGTTTTTTTTCAAGAGGTCACTGGAGTTTCTGGTTTTTCCTTTTGAAGACAGCTCTGACTGGATAGTGGGGAATGGAAGGATTTATATTCTTTGCAGTCATCTGGTCATTAGTATTTTTTGGAAATCCTTCCATTCCCCACCATCCAGTCAGAGCTGAAGAAGCTTCTTGGATGAGAAGCGAAACATCTTCAAAGAAAAACAAAAAATCCAATTGTCTCTTGCAAAAGCACCTCTGAGATAAAAATACACACTTCTATTTTGTGTTGCAAGTCAAAATTTGCTTTTGGGAAACATAGGAAACAAAACTCATCATCATCATTATCATCATCAAACACCAACTGTCTGTGCCAGATTCTTGGGAAGGGCTTGATCGATGGATAAAAATACAAACTCCAGTCTCAACATCTGGCTGACTGTGTGGCAACCATAATAATGATAAAAATGAACAGAAAAGAAACATGGCAAGGGACAGTATTACATGGCCAATGCATTTTAAAAAAATAGCAGGCCACGCAGATAGCGATAAGAACTGGCAATGGCCAAGGGCTGAGAAGTTGCACATCAATCCACATATGTTGTTGTTGTTAGTTGTGAAGTCATGTCCAACCCATCACGACCCCATGGACAATGTTCCTCCAGACCTTCCTGTCCTCTACCATCCTCTGGAGTCCATTTAAGCTCATCTGCTTCAGTGACTCCATCCAGCCACCTCATTCTCTGCCATCCTCTTCTTCTTTTGCCCTCAATCATTCCCACCATTAGGCTCTTCTCCAGTGAGTCCTTCCTTCTCATCAGGTGGCCAAAGTATTTGAGTTTCCTCTTCAGGATCTGGTCTTCTAAAGAGCAGTCAGGATTGATCTCCTCTAGGACTGACTGGTTTGATCGCCTTGCAGCCCAAGGGACTCGCAGGAGTCTTCTCCAGCACCAGAGTTCAAAGGTCTCAATTCTTTGGTGCTCAGCCTTTCTTATGGTCCTTATGAGACCAGACTCTGTGGTCTCATCCCAAAACCCCCAAAACTTTAACCTAAAACATTACAACTGGGAAAACCATAGCCTTGACTATAGACTATATACCGGTACCTAAATTTGCAGATGAGAAATTGCCTTCTGCAACAGAAGAAACTCAAAGTCAAGGAATGTAGCGATTCATAACTGAAGAGCAAAAGTAAAAAGAAAAAAAGTTTTAGGCATTTATTTGCGTGTGCTGATTATGGATTGCTCCTTTTGGGATGGTTTGGATTCCTTCATCATTTGTTGCTCTCTCAAAGGAAATTAATGAAGTGATCCCTTTCTCATCTGTTCTGAAGAGGCTTGCAAATGACCCAGAACTAGTAATGATAGGGGATTCCAGATGCTCCCCTGCTTTGCAACAAAGCAAAACAAATAAGTCTGAAAATTTATGAAATCTCCAACACCAGATGGTCCAGAAAATCATCGCAATTTCAAGCAATGTCAGAAACTGATTCTTTTTTTTTTTTTAAATTTGATTTATATGCCGCCCTTCCCCGGAGACTCAGGGCGGCTTACAATGCATTAAGCAATAGCCTTCATACTATTGTATATTTATACAAAGTCAGCTTATTGCCCCCACAAACTGGGTCCTCATTTAACCTGCCTTAGAAAGGATGGAAGGCTGAGTCAACCTTGAGCCTTGGAGAGATTCGAACCTGCGTAATTGCAGGCAGTTGGGTTAATAACAGGGTGCTTTAAACCACTGTACTACCAAGGCTACTGGATTCTGGAGGTTTAGTTTTCATATTTTGGTGTTAAGTGACAGAGGATGAAACAGCATGGGTTAAAGCCAGATTCCTGCTTCCATAGCTTTCTTATTCTTTTGAAAACTGTGTTCCTTTTCCTAATTCTCTATTCATGAAAATTAAAAAAAAACAAACCTCTACAGAATATAGAGCAAACTTCCCAAAACATGAATATTGTCCAGCATAGAAATATAGCTTTGCAAAAAATGCTGAATAATTTTGACTTCTAGAACCTAGGAACACAGAGAGAAAGATTCCTTTGAGTCAAACATCACTTCTGTTGGCTAGTATGCATTGAAAATAGAACTCTCAGAAGCCATTGCATGGACTCTACTGTATAATCTGTCCCTAAAGCTTCTCTTACTCCAAATTCCAGATTGGCTAATGTGAATGAAGTGTGAGGCTACAGTTCTGACCCTCTTTAATATCAGATTTGACAGACAGGGAGCTCAATATTTACATTTCTCATTCTCAGACATCAGCTAAATTGAGTTTGACAAATTGGATCAGGTTTTCCTTGGGAAATGCGAGTAGATTTAAAATGATGAAAGCTAGGAATGGCCATAGAGATGCTGTCCAATCTTTTCCCATTATGGTCGACTAGTAACAGTCTGTGGATTTTTTCCCCCATGATCTCAAATTAAATTTCCCCTGACAAATGGGAGGGGAATTACTTTTCTGATTCAGTTAGCTGACTGTGCATATATGTAATGAAACGATGATAATATGCTGACACTGACAGTCACACATCTTCTGAATGCCATTGCAGTCATATTGGCTACTCTTGACCAGGGAATGAAATAGACAACTCTGAGTCCATCATACTCTCTTAGCTCAATGAGAAGCTTGGAGACGGGAGGGCTATAGGTGATGCCTTAAGCCTTTGTATATGCATTTAACCAAGACAGTGGTGAAATCCAATTTTTTTTACTACCGGTTCTGTGGGCATGGCTTGGTGGGCGTGGCTTGGTGGGCATGGCAGGGGAAGAATACTGCAAAATCTCCATTCCCAACCCACTCCAGGGGAAGGATACTGCAAAATCCCCATTCCCTCCCACTCCAGGGGGAAGGATATTGCAAAATCTCCATTCCCACTCCACTCTGAGGTGGCATTTGCCGGTTCTCCGAACTACTCAAAATTTCCACTACCGGTTCTCCAGAACCTGCTGGATTTCACCCTTGCCTGCTACCTACTTACCTATATAGGATCTTATAATATTTAGCAGATTGCACTGTGTCTCAAATTTGAAAATTTGATAGATTTTTTTCCCCTGAGTGTTGAAAATGAAATACAGACAGATCACAGCAATATCTATGTCAAAGACTACCAGAAAATTCAACAGCTGTAGGCTAGACAGGAAAGAAAGGAAGGAAAGGAGGAAAGGAGGGAGGGAGAGAGAGAGAGAGAGGAAGGGAAGGAGGGAGGGAGGAAGGTTGGTTCTATGAATCAGTTTGCTAAATACAGCAAATGAATATACCCAGGATCTGATTAAATTTCAGGCTGTAAATTTGCTGAAGGTTGAATGTGTGGAAAAGGGCTATAAGTACATATCACAAACAGCATCTTAATATTATTGGGTCAGTTTGTGTAAATTGCCCAGTTTCCCACCCCTGCATGCTCTTCAGCTGCTAATTTGAGCTGCTAAAAGATTTGTGCCTGTGACCAAAAATAAATAAATAAATCTACTTCTGAACTTTCAACCATGGTCCATCGTCTCATGACATTCCTTTCATTGTTGGGAATTAGTATCATCCCAGGCATGGGTGAAATCCAGCAGGTTCTGACAGGTTCTGGAGAACCGGTAGTGGAAATTTTGAGCAGTTTGGAGAACCAGAGGTGGAAATTTTGAGTAGTTCTAAGAACTGGCAAATACCACCTCTGTGTGGCCCCAGAGTGGGGAGGGAATGGGGATTTTGCAGTATCCTTCCCCTGGAGTGGGGTGGGAGTGGAGATTTTGCAGTATCCTTCCCCTGTCACGCCTACCAAGCCACACCCACCAAGCCACACCATGCCCACCAAGCCACACCCACAGAACCAGTAGTAAAAAAAAAAAATTGGATTTCACCACTGATCCCGGGGAACAAAACAGCCAGAGGTGGTATTTGCTGGTTCTCCGAACTAGTCAAAATTTCTGCTACCGGTTCTCCAGAACCTGTCAGAACCTGCTGGATTTCACCCCTGGTCTGAAGAAAGAAGTTTTTAACGATGTTTTTTATTTGCGGAATAAACATATTTTTCAAATACGACTTAGGAGCAGTTCTCTTTGCGAACATATCCAAGCATTTGATAGATATAAGTCAGCGGTAGAGAAGTCTTTCACTTTGTCAAAGACTATGATTCACAAAATGGAATTATTAGATGTTAGGCAGATTCTGATCTCCATCCATAATACTTATTTTTACAGGAAAATAGCCCAAGGCCCTTTTCTCCTTTTTAATATCATATCTCTTACTGTCAGAGACTGCCTAGTGGACATAGAGAGAAGAATTATTCCAGCGAGCTATTATCAATGCATTTAATAAAAGTGCTCTTTAAATCATACCGAGTTCATAACACCTCTTGGTGCTTCAGCTTCAGGCCTCCTAAAATGACTTAATCTCATCAAAGGTGAGCATTATAAAGCAATTAATTTCAGTGGCAGATTCAGTTCAAGTAAGGGCATCTGAAAGAGGAGTCAACAGGATGTTGCTAGGCCTGAACTGTAACTTGCATTGTGAACAATCCAAACAATATTTGCTAATCTGCAGAACACAGTTAAATTAAGGAGAATTGTGTTTATTTTCTTTTTAATTAGATAAGATCGGCTCTTGTCGTGAACCTGATTTTCAGAACTGTAATAATGTTTTACCTGTAATTCAGCTTCTTGAAGCATTGATGAGCAGGAAGTCCATCATCCTCGTAACAAGAAGAAGCAGGTACATTTCTGTGTTTGCCTCTCTTCCTGTAAAGTATTTTAATCATATGCTTCAGCAGTCATAATTACTTTTGTGACCTTCTTAATTTAACAGATTTGACTTCCTCTAGTTGTAATTTTGCAGGAATAATTGGATAACTAGGCATTGCATGTACCCAAACAAATAAGTCTCTTAAACAAAAAAAAGTAGTGTGATTATTCACAGTTCATTAGAGAAAGGGTGCAGTTCCTAACTCTTCACAATCATTATGGGTAATTGTCATCCAGAATTAATATTATGATCGTTGTTAAAATCGTCAGAATTTGAGAAAGAGTTTAGAGGAAGAGGAGGAGGAGGAGGAGGAGGAGGAGGAGGAGGAGGAGGAGGAGGAGGAGAAGGAGAAGGAGGGGAAGAAGAGCAAGAGGAGGAGGTGAGAAGGAGGAGGAGGAGGAGAAGAAGAAGAGCTAAAGTTTATACAGTATTTATTCAAGCCCAATTAAGACCCTTTGAAAATAATGTTGAGGGCTATGCAAATCTTTTTAAAGAGATGTTCAAGAGCATGTACAAAGTAAAAAGGAAAAGGTAAATATTTCCTGGTCCAATTATGTCCAACTCTTAATTAAAGAGAAATTAAATTTCTCTTTAATTTCTCTTTAATTCTATACCTTAGAATGGAAATTAAATTTCCATTCTAAGGTATATAATACATATTCAAGGATTGATTATATTATGGTGTCAAGAGATTTACTTAATAGAGTTGGAAAAGTTGATGTTGGGATATTTAAAGAATCAGATCATGCAAATGTAATTATGGAGTTGAATGTATACACTGAGAAAAAAAGAAAATAATTGGAGGTATGATGCTAAATTGTATAAAAATGAAGAATGATTGAAATTTGGGAGGAAAATTGGAAATGGAATGATAATGATGAAGTGAATTATAATGTGGTATGGGATACAATGAAGGCGATTTTTCGGGGTGAAAGTATAAAATTGTCATGTAAAAAATATAAAGATTATTTTAAAAAATGGAAATGGAAGGGAAAAGAATACAAAAATCATCTCCATTTCTTGGTCAAGTGAGCCAGTGTTGTCCAAAGACATTTTCCATGATCATATGGCCAGCCTGACTATTGTTGTGTCCTGTCGGCCACCGGCCCCTCCAGCAGCTGAATCAGAGGAGGAGGAGGAGGCGTGGGAGTCAGGATCAGCATCAAGGCAACCTGAGAGCTCCAAGGGGGAAGAGAGAATGGATCTGGCAGAGAGAGAGAAACAGAGACGGAGACTGGCCATCTGTCAACCTTCAAATGGATAGCCAATAGCCCCTAAGTCTGGAGGTGGCTGATGAGGAAGAGGAGGAACAGCTGGGTCCAGTGCCTCCTGTGTGGATGTGCAGAAGGTAGAGGAGAGGAGAGCAGTGGAAATCCTTGGGACAGAAGAGCCACCGCTGCTAGCGAAGCCCCACCTTAGCTCTGGGGATAAAAGGCAGTGGGCAGAGATGAATAGATATGGCAGGCAACTATATCTATATCTATATCTCCTGCCAGACAGATCTGTTAGCCTGCCAGGGCTGCTGGTGCGCCTAATAAAGGAATTATTGTTTCAACTACAGAGGGTTTGTTGTGTTTGGGGAGCTGGGTCAGAACAACTATACATAAAGTATCTAGCCTCAAATCCCTGAAGCATCCCCATATTTTTCTAGCCTTACCCACACATGGTCCAGAAGATGCTACGGTCTTCAAATGTCTGTTTATGCATGGCCATTTTGCTTCACTCATTTTGTGCCACAAAGGGGGAAGGTACTGCCTTGGTAGTACAGTGGTTTAATGCACCCTGTTATTAACACAGCTGCCTGCAATTTCTGCAGGTTCGAATCTTACCAGGCTCAAGGTTGACTCAGCCTTCCATCCTTTCTAAGGTAGGTTAAATGAGGACCCAGTTTGTGGGGGCAATAAGCTGACTTTGTATAAATATACAAAAGGATGAAGGCTATTGCTTAACGCATTGTAACTAGTTGTTTTTGTACTATCCGGTGCTAATATAAGGAACATTTTTCATTTTCCTATTTCCTCGCTTTATGGATTAATCCAATTCAATTTGCTGAGTTTTGCAGACCAAGAAGAGGAAGGAGATATCTTATCAAGTAGTTATCATGTCAATGTAATGACAAAATACTTGTCATGTTTGCTATGTTTTTAAGGTATCAACGTACATTCTGGAAGAAAACAAGTGTGGATGAATAAAATGAAGCAGAAGAATAAGGATATAAATAAATAAAAGAAATAAGAGTGAGCAGTAAGTAAAGTGAAGCAGAACCTCAGCTGCCATCCGTAAGGAAATGGTTTGTTATTGCCTTGTTCTAGGAATAACAATAGCAATAACAATGACTCCGAGGTTAGACTATAAAACAGTGATGGCAAATCTTTTCGGCACCGAGTGCCCAAACCAGAACGGGCGCTTGTGCGTGCCGGAAACCCGAAGACCAGCTGGCCAGCGCGCACAAGCTCTGTGGGCACGCACGCTGTCACCAGCTGCTCTTTGGGTTTCTGGCGCACGCATGCGTGTTGGTCAGCTGGTCTTCGCACACGCTAGAGCACCAGAAATCCAAAGACCAGCTGGCTGCTGTCCATGCACATACCAGAAACCCAAAGATCAGCTGGCGATGGCATGCATTCCCAGAGAAAGGGCTCTGCGTGTCACATCTGGCACACTTGCCATAGATTCGCCATCACAGGCCTTTAATTTTAATCTTTTCTAGATTTCTCCCCTTCTATCCTAACCATTCCTCATCCTTTGCTTCCAGTATCCCTGCAGCTTCTGGATCTGGTTGTTCAATCAACAGTCCTGAGTCTTGTAGTCTATTTATCACCAGATGTAAAGAAACTCCAACCTTTAGCCTGGTCCTTGCTGACATAGTATGAATTTCTGGAAATTACTTCTCATTACTTATTTGTTCATAGGAGAAACACTCTTCATCTTACTCCTCTGATGTGGTTGAACCTGTGACACAGCTATCATCTTTCTCAGACAAGTCCACAGCCACATCAAGGTAGTACCTCAACACTGGGGAGTGTTACAGTCAGCTAGAGCAGGGGTGTCAAACTCAAGGCCCGGGGGCCAGATCTGACCTGCGGGGTGCTTGGATCTGGCCCTCAAGGCCACTGTGATGACACAAAGGCAAAACAGCCAGAGAACCGATATGAGTCCCTTTATTATCACCAACTTTCAACTCTCCAGCCTGCAGAGAGCTCTTCCACCAACCTGTAATAGTCTTTGGCTGACAATACTCCTGCGCGAGCTGCATTGGCTTCCAGTGGTCTTCCGGGTGCACTTCAAGGTATTGGTTCTCATCTTCAAAGCGCTCCATGGCTTAGGGCCTGGTTATTTACGAGACTACCTTCTGCCACCGATAATCTCCCACCGGCCAATAAGCTCCCACAGAGAGGGCCTCCTCAGGGTGCCGTCGGTCAGGCAATGTCGGCTGGTAACTCCCCGGGGAAGAGCCTTCTCTGTGGGGGCACCCGCCCTCTGGAATCAGCTACCCCCAGGGATACGACTGATCCCAGACCTCCGGACCTTCCGCCGGGCTCTGAAGACTTTTTTATTTCAGCAAGCCGGGCTGAGTTAAAAATCTTTTAATTGTTGAATTTTATGGGTAAGGGGTTTTAAATTGGGGAAAGCCAATATCAATTTAATTTTGTTTTATAGTATTTTAATGTTTACATTGTATGTTTTTTTTTTAATTTTGGCTGTTCACCGGCCCGAATCCTTCAGGAGAGGGGGCGGTATAAAAATTTAAAAAATAAAATAAATAAATAATACTTCAGTCCCAAGCGTTGTAAGCAGAAAACCTCTAACAAAAAATCCAAAGGCAAGACAAGGTAATTAATCTGGAAGGGTAAGCAAAATAAGGAATCCCACAAGTAAAGTAGCATGACAATAAATCAAACCAGTTGGGAAGATGCCAGGATTCCAAGAAACACCAGATAAACTCAGTGTTTGTTCCTGACAACCGGCCCTCCCATTTGTCTCTCCTTTTAAACTCCATCAGCACCTGTGCCTTGTAAAGAGGATCGGGTCCCTTTCCTCCCTTGTAAACCACACAACCCTGCGCTGCCTAGGATGAGGAGGGGGTGGGCCTTGGTCTTCATCTGAACCCCCTCTCCCTTGTTCTACCTCTCCCCTGCTCTGCTCAGCCTGACTTTGCTCTTCCCCAGTTTCTTCCAACGGCCACTCTCTCATTTTCTGTCAGCTGTTCCTCTTCCCCTTTGGATTCAGACTCTGACAGGGGCATGACAGCCACCCTAGAAACAGACAAGCACTGGCCTGCAGTGCCTCTGACAGCGAAAATGGAGCTTGGGAGGCTATGACAGCCTCCCGCAATCCTATGCTAGCTATCCAGGAGCCCGGATAGCTCAACAGACTAAGCACTGTAATTTAACACCAGCTGTCTGCAATTAAAGTAAGATTGAATCTTGCCAGGCTCAAGGTTGACTCAGCCTTCCATCCTTTCTTAGGTAGGTAAATTGAGGACCCAGTTTGTGGGGGCAATAAACTGACTTTGTATAAAAATATACAAAAGTATGAAGGCTATTGCTTAACGCATTGTAAGCCGCCCTTAGTCTCCGGAGAAGGGCGGCATATAAATCAAATTAAAAAAAAAAAATAGAGC